>NC_133157.1:8586805-8900000 GCF_040802235.1 Manis javanica | reverse complement strand
CTGTCTGATTCCTTTGGGGGTGGGATCCCCCCGCACTGCAGCCTCCTGGAGCTATCCAGTCAAGCTGTCTCAGAAGAAGTCCTTAAACCTACTAGAAGCCCATCTGTGGTCTATGGGTTAATGGCAAAAATTGTCCCCTGCACACACCACGGCCGATTCTCCCATCTACCAGCCGTGCTCCTCCCTTCCTCCGACATGTCTTGGCGGCTCTCTGTTCCTCGTCTTCACGTGCAGGAAGGGAGCCCAGATTGGAGTCCTGATCGTGTGGCCCTCTAGCTGTGAGTCCTTGGCTTGCTGTGTAGCGGAGCCTTCTCATCCTTTTCCGAGAAATGGGGTCACAATGCTGTTCTTACAGAGCTGTTGGGCAGAGTTAAACTGGATGGTGTATGTGGGGGGGCCAGGCGCATAGTAGGGACCAAATAACCCAGAGTCCCACTCTCCTCGGCCGGCTCCGGCCATAGTCGCTGTCTCTTCCTCCCAACACTGTGGTCAGATTTAGAGTATCCTCGTCCAGCTGCTTTGAGGTCCCCTCGAGGCCAAGGGGCGAGGTTGGGAGGACAGGGACCCTGAGTGTGGACTCCTGGTCCCACCCCGTGCTGATTCCCCTTCCGCCCCATCTCCCTTGCTGCCCCACAGGGCTGCTGGGGGGCTGAATGAAGTGTGTACAGGGGACATGGATGTGTGTGTGGGGAGCAGCCATCTGCCCACCCAGCAGGGGGGATGACCTCACCTGCATGGCTGGGGAATTGCATGAAAACGTACCCAAATGAGGGATTCTGTGAAGCCAAGAGGGCTTGCTTTCAAAACAATTAGCACCAACATCTGCCCAAGAACCCGTGCTGTTTTCATATAATTAAAACAAGGCTCCAGAATCCCACCGGACACTCTTTAAAAACTACTCATTTTCAGCATTATTTACAACGTGAGGATGGTGGGAAGGAGGTGCCTGACACCCCTATGGCCGCCTTTAAGGAGAGGCCTGGTCTCTCCATTGTTGCTGTCTCCCTGATGGGGAGTGGGGCTCCAGACCCCAAGCCCCCAGGGAGAGGCTGTCGGGTGAGGGAGACCTGGGTGAGGTCCCCGACCTGCTGTCATCTTTCCTTATCTTCCAGGGACCTTACTTGTGAGAAGGCTGAGCTGGGGCAAAGAGAAAGGAGGGAGGTGGGGGGATGCCCTAAGTTCCTCTCTTCTTAGGACTTCCTGAATCCCAGTGCCTGGAATTATTTAACCAAAGCTCAGCTGGTAAGTGTCACAGAGGTGGCAGTTCTTAAAGCAACAACAACAAAAACTTGGAGAATGCTTGGGATTGAACAGAAGGGGGATTAGCTGGAGAAAGGCAAGCAGATGCTAGGTTCTAGGCCTCCCCCTATGTGCACACACAGGTACGTTCATCTGTGCACGCCACTGGCAGACGAGCATATTCATTGTCAGATGCACATGACTCAAATGCACGGAAGCACAAAGATACATGAAGGCAGTCCCGGGTGGCACACCCCCCCATGTGCATATGTGTGCCGTGCTTGTGTGCACACATGTACACCTATAGCCATAGCTGTGTCTGTGTACTTGAGCATGCACTGCCTGCAGCCAAGCATGGGCACGTGCACCTCTGAGGCCTGTAAATGCACACCTGCCTCCTCCACGTGAGGAGGTGTGCACATACCCCTGTGCACATGTGGGAACTGTGGGTAGTGCTGGCCGAGGATACATCTGGTCTCGTTACCCCATTACCTCCCAGCCCCTACTTTGTTTTCTTATAAATCCCAGCATACTGGGGCTGGGGTCTCTGAGGGGCCTTCATGTTAGGGGCACGGGGAAGGCTGAGCCCCTATCCCTGGCTCTTCTCCAGCCAGAAAGGAAGCTGTAGTGCCCAGAGGAGGAGGCTGGAGCTTAGCAAAAATCTGAGTTCTTAGGCCTATAACTCTTCTGCTTCACGACTGAGAAATGGGGCGTGCACTGCACAGCTTTCACGTGGGTGTGCCTCAGCGCTGCCCCTTCTTTCCCCCAAATCTGCCCTTCCTAGCATGAGCTGCCAGCAGACAAAATGGATGCCCTGGGTCAATAAGAAAAGAAAAAAAAGAGCTGACTACACTCCCTGGCTTGTGAGGTAGAAACCAAGGCTCCCAGTTGGCATCTTTTGCTGGCAGGGTCGTTGGGGTGCATGGCTGTCATGTCAGCTGTGGGTCCTCCTGGTGGGATGTCTGGGAGTGAGGAGCCGCTCCCCAATCCACGTAGAGATGACTGTGTTGCTCTGAGCAGTGGGCGCTTTTCTAGTGTGCATTCCATCCAGGGCCCCCCTTCCAAGGCAGACAGCAGGGAGGGAGCCACAGGCCTGGAAGAAACCGGGAGCCCACATCCCTGCGGAACCCCCACAGGAGTTATTTCATGTCGGTGCGATGAGCATCCTCGCAAGACATGGCCATCTCGGGCCTTTCCTCAGAGCTGGCAAAGTGCTTTCTTGTCTGCACTCTGCCAGGAGAAGCTACAAGCTCAAGGATGCCCTTAGCAAGAGGGAGCAGAGTAGGGTGTGAACATGCAGCCTGTGGAGGCGGACACCTACCGTGGAATGCCAGTGCTGTGTGACCTTGGAGAAGTCCCTCGCCTTCTCTGTTCCCAGTTTTCTCCTCTGTCAAGTGGTAACAATTGGGGCACCCAACCCAAGGGATTGTTCTGAAGACTCAGTCAGGTCATTCCAGGGGAGGGTGGTTCAGTCCGTGCCAGTGCCTGTTGGCTTCTGTGACAGTAAGAATTATTGTCTACCAGAGCATTTGATGTTCACAACTCCAGGAGGTGGTATTGTCATTCGAACTTCACTAGGAAGAAACTGAAGCTGAGGGAGGGAGTATTGCCATTTGGGTGCCTGGTAAGCTCACCCCTCTTTGGGGTCTGTCGCCTCTGCCCCAGGTGTGGCCCTGGCGGCCTCGGCACAGGAGGACACCTGGCCATCATGGCAGCTGGAGCCAACCCATCTCTTCCCCAGGAACTGGGACTCTGCAGAACAGAGTGGCTCTGCTGGATGTGTGAGGTTGGGTGGGGTCTGGCCAGGCCATGCAGAGACTGAGAATGAGGCTGAGACCCCGAGAGAAGGCAGCCTTTGCCCTCTGGTACCAGCGCCTTTTCTGCCCATGCCTGACTTCCTCCTAGAGTCCAGCTGCCTATCCCCACCACTTTCTGGGCTCTGCCAGCAACCCCTCGCCCTGGCCACTTTTCCCTTATTTCAGTGTGTGTGAGTTGTGTTCTTGTAACAAATCATGCTGGACAAAGTTCATGCCTGCAGGTAACACGTTGGTCGAGGTTCTGCTGCGGGCCAGGTGCTGTGCTGGGCGCTGGGATCTGGTGGGATCAAAACAGAACTTGTCCCTGCCCTCGAGGTGCTTGCCTTCTGACTGGGGAGGCAGATTTTGAACATGTGTCCAATGACCATTGAGTCACAGTTGTGCTAAGAGCCAAGGAAAGTGCCACGCATTATGGGAGACTGAAATGGGCCTGACCTGGTCCTGGGGCAGCTGGTCAGGGAAGGGCCCTCACAAGCCTTCTGGGGGGACTCTGGGCATGGAGAGGGCATTTGACTCACCATCAGTCAGTCAGCAAGTAAATGGTCCAGATAATAGGTGACCACTCTAGGCTGACGGCATGCTGGGGCCAGAGAGCGAGGCATCACAGGTTCAGGAGGTCTCAGTGAGGCCAAGGCATGCACCGTGGGAGGCCTTGCACTCATACCAAATCCCCTAGTGCTGGCTCAGCCCCTGGGCAGCCTGGGCGGCTGCTCGCTCCACCGCCACCAGCGGGCCCTGGGTCTGCTCGCCAAGCTGGTGGAGAGTCAGGTTGACAGTAGCAGAATCTGGTTTGGGACAGGGAAGTGGCACAGGTAACGTCCCTAAACCCCATGGAAGTGACGTAGGGGTGGGAGTACTTGGACTAGGAGAAGGGGTGACACCATCATTGGCTCTGAACCTGGGATGGTTGCCACCACTACTGATAACAGCTGCTGTGTTTCGAGCACTGATACAATGTGCTGGACACCTTGTCCGCGACCTCCTTCACTTGGTCAGTCATTGATTCCTACAGTAACTTGGTAAGGTAGAAACAGGTACTCTCCCCGTTTTACAGATGAATGAAAAGGTCTGAGTTGATTTTGATAGGTTGGGTGACTGTTCAGCAGATCTCTAGTCCCACTCCCGCCATGGGTGGAGTGAATTTCCCTGTCCCACTGCTGTTGGGCTTAGCTGTGTGACTTGTTTTGGTCAGTGGACCTGATGTGAGCAGGGCCCTTGAATGTGCTCCTGTGGTTTCATTTAGCTCGTGCACTTCTGCCGTTTCCCTGGGAACATGTCTGCGTGGCTGCTGGCCCCAGAATGACAAGGACGGTGGGGCAGACTTGAACCTGACCCTCAGCCTGAAGCAGAGCCTCCTAAGCCAAACTCTGCCCAGATCAGCCAAACCACCGCCAGCCTGCAGATGCTTAAGTGACAGCAAATCTTTATTGCTGAAAGTTACTGACTTTTGGGGTACTTGGCACAGCTTTAGGGTGACCAGAGCTGATGAATACAGGTGCACGACCAGTAGTGGCAGAGCTGGGATTTAAACTGAGGAGGATCTGACCAGATGGTACAAATGTAACCCCTACGCTCTGCAGTGTATCAGTGGGTGAAGTTTCTAGCAGCGTGCCAGGCCCTTCATCCACACACGATATGTAGCCGTTATTCACATTTGTGTTGCTACTATTGTCATCTCTAAAAAGCCAAGGAAACTCTGAGCGCCTGTGGGGTGCTGGAAGCGCCTGGCTGGCAGCGGTGGAGGTGTTCCCTTGGCGGGGAGACTGTGCCCCCACCTGGACTCTGCAGTGGGGCCAGAGATACATGTTGGGGGTGGCCTACTTGAGCGGCCCTTCAGCACCCCTGCAGGACCAGGACGGGGAGAGGCACAGGGCCTTTGGGGTCAGGCAGATCCCAGTTTGAATCGTGGCCCACTGTCTACTGGCTGTGTGCCGGGGCCATGGCCCTCTCAGAGCCTCAGCGCCTTCACGTCGTGTAAAATAGGGGTGAAAGCTGAAGCTGTTGGGAGGATCAAATGTGACGGTTACTGTGGCAGTTTAGCACCCGACCTACCCAAAGCACAGCCACATGCACAGACTCTAGGGAGCTAAGGGAGCTGGTCCTCAGAGCCCACATAAACCCCTCCAGGGGACACCCTGCACTTTGGGAGAACTCGGGGCTGCGGGTGGGGCAGGGTAGCCAGAGAGAATGGCTCTTCTTTGGCTGTGGTAGTGATCCTGTGGTGACCTTGGGACGGCCCCCTCCGGGTCCAGAGGGGTTGGCCAGCACCGACTGTCTTCTCGCCAGCACCCTGTCACCCGGCTCCTGGGAGAGCCAACAGAGGCCTAAGCTGCCTGGCCCTGGGGGACCACTTGATGCACCTGGTCCAGTCTGATGCCCAGGGTCCCCTGCTTACCCCAAACTCCCAGGCCAGCACCCCAGTCCAACCGGTGCAGGAGCCCTTGCTTCCCTCATCAACTTCCTTTCGCCTGTGTGAGTAACAAACAAGGCACCATGGGCCCTGGCCTGCCTTCCGCGGGCTAAGCACCCCCTGGTCGCCTCCGGACTTTCAGGTCTGTTTTAAGTCACTTCCCCTGGGTCTTCTAGGCTTGTGTACACCATAGGGCTCCCTGTCTCTCCTGGTATTCTCTCCCCTGCCCACACTCGCCAATTGTGCCCTTTCTTACTATAGTGAGAAAGACTTACAATTGGCCTGCAGTCGGAGCTGGGACAAAGGGAGGAAGAAAATGTTTCTTGAGCACCTGCTACTGCCAGGCTCTGTGCGCACATCACCTCACTTTGTCTGCACCAAACGGCGGCTCTTAGAATGATCATTCCCATTTGGCAGATGAAGAAACTGAGGCTCAGAGAGAGGAACCCAGGACTGCCCAGCACTGAAGTCCGGTCCCTAACCACTCTTCCTTCTGGGACCTCAGCACCCTGTGCCCCGAGGCAGGCTTCATCCCCTCCTTTAATTGTAATTCAACTACTTGTGATATTTTGGTACCAATTAATATTGATTTTACAATCGGTTTACGGAGATGTTGTTTTATTACTAATATATTTAATGTGCAAATCAATAAGAACACTTGCTTGGCCCTCTCCCTGGAAGGTAATAAAATCAAATATCTCAGGGGTAAAATGCTATCTGATCCATGAATGGCAAAGCAGATGCTTAATGTAATAGTTAAAGACTAGGCTGAGGGCTTGGCAAAGCCAACCCGCCTCCCCCAGCCGGGCTTTCAGGGCTGCCAGGAGGAGGTTCCCTGAGCCGCACACCTGCTGGGGAGGCTGCACTGAGGTCCCCACAAGCTGCTGGGGAGGCGCTGGGGCTCAGGGAGGTGGGGCGTCCTTGCCTGGGGACCTTGCTGCCGCTGGGGAGCTGCTCTGTGCCGGCCTGTCCTCCCGGCCCGGCCTCGACCAGCCTGCCTTCTTCTTTCATTCTTTCATTCCCTTTTGTTTATTGATTCTTTCATTCATTTATTTGTTTATCTGCTCATTTGTTCTCATATTTTCCCATTCATTCATTCAAGGGCTGGTTTGTTCTTTTGTTCGTTTATCTTTGTGCTCAATCATTTGATTGCTCGTTCAGTCATCCATTCTTTCATGTATTTTGTCTTCCATAGCTTGATTTGTTCATTCGTCTTTCATTTATTCATTCAGTCTCCCAACAGCTATGAACTCGGCATTCATCCGGAGTGAGGCTGGGTGCTGGGATTTGATGGGGGAGCCTGGAAGGGGCCTGGTCCTGGCTTGCCTCTGGAGTCCCAGTCACATGGGGGAGCTGGCTCCCTGTGTTGTCTGGAGTGACTTGTCCCCCCGCCCCCCGCCCCAGCCAAGGCTTCTCCTCTGTCCCGTGGCAAACGCTGGAGCAGCGGGACACCGCGGTGCCTTTGTCTCCGGCGGCCTTCCTGTGCTGTGCACCTGCAGAACTCCCACCCTCCTTGCCTGGGCACATGGGCCATGGGCACCTGGAAGTTTAGGTGGGGACACTGCTGCCCAGGGAGCCACCTGGGGCTCCCCTGAGACCTCCCAGCCTCCAGAGCTACTGCCTCTGCTGGGGCTCCAGGGTAAGGGCAGGTATCCCCACCCCTGGCATGAGCTGCACCCCCGTCCAGTACTACGCTAGGAACACAGCAAGGGCTCAGTGCACAAGGCAGCCTCAGTCTGGCGTTGTCCCAGGCCAACACCTGGGGAGGGAGATATTACCGTCCCTGCCTGATAACCAGGGAAACTGAGGCCCAGAGGAATGAAGGCACTTGCTCAAGGTCACAAAGCGGATGGACATTAGAGCTGAGGCTTGATTCTGGGTCTGTCTGACCCCAGCACCTACACATTCTTTTTCATTCATTGGCAGAGTTGTTGGGGCACAGACCCCAGAGCCAGATATGGGTTCTAATTCTTGCCCCCGACCGACAGCCATGGACCTCAGTACCCTCTTCTGTAAGTAGGGCTGATCACTGCTGTGAGCTCAGGCTTGTGAAGGGGTGGCACATAGTAGGTGCTCATGAGGACCAACTGCGGCTGGCTTCTGGATGCAGCCGTTGGTAATGAGCAAGTCTTTTCCCAGCCTCTGGCCGTAGGAGGTTGCAGCGGATCAGGATGGTGCAGGGGTTTGGGGTGGGTAGGGGTCAGGAGGTCTTTGTGCAGCTCCCCAGGACAGGAAATGCCACGCTGCCCACCTCCCCTGGAGTCCTCCAAAGGCTGGCTCAGCTGGGGGGCTGGGGCTAGGCTTGGGAGCAGGCATGAGGAGGGAGAGCTGGAGCCGGGCTCCCCCGCTGTGATTTATGGGGGAGCCGGTAATGAAGCCGGCTGGCAGTAAATAATCAGACATGAAAATCTTACCATTTAATTAACCAAAAATAAATGACCAAGGGCCCTGGGAAGAAAGGAGTCCCTGCCACCCCAGAGTCAGCTGCTACTCTGGTCTCGGAGTGGAACCACTCACCATTCATCACTCATTCATTCATTCATTCATTCCCATTGGCACAGCCCACGTTCCAATGGAGTGTTGTTACCCCTATTTCACAGAGGGGGAAGCTGAGGCCCAGAGAAAGGAAGGGACCAGCTGAGAGTCCTACAGGGAGTCGGTAAGCGACCTGGGACATGATTCTGTGGCCTCTCAACCCAGGGCTGCAGCCCAGGCTCCATCTTTCAGACCTTCCTGTTACCCTCCTTCTCCAGGAAGGCCTCCTGAGATGCTACTGAGTGACTCTCAGTTAGAGCAAAGCTGAGTCCCAAGCCTTCCTTGCCTCCTTTAATCTGTTTGGGTGGTAAATCTTTTCTGTTCAAAGATGACACCAACCAACTGAAGTTCCCATCTCAACAGACTCCTTTGGTGGGAACAAAGTCACAGGGCACTCAGAGGACTGACCCCAGGGACAGACAGGGAAGTGTCATATCCTCTGCTAACATTTCTGCAAAGGGGCCAGCTTCTCCTGTCCTTTTCCTTGTTTTTCAGGGGTCAGGCCCTGACTTTCAGTCACTGCTCCCTGGCATTCTGTGTAATGGGTGCATGGCAGCCAACTAAATGAAGAGGGAGAAGGAAGCGGGAGCAGGGGAGGGCCGGGACAGGTGTCCCAGAGTTCTCTTTCTGTTGTTGTGGCTTTTTCCTTCCTTTTTTTTTTGTTTTTGTTTCTTTAAAGTTTTTTGGGGGTCTTGTTCTGAATTTGACAGGTAGCTGTCATTTTGGGTTTGGAGCCCTTAGGCTGTACCATATACTGTGCGAGTGCTTCTCATTTGGTTTCCACAACAGCCCTGTGGAGGCAGTATTCTTATTTCCATTTCCTAGCTAAGGACTATGAGGCCCAGAGAGGGGCAGTGACTTCCCAAGACACACAGCTGTTCAGAGGCTGAGCTGGGGCTGCAGCCAGGTCCTTCTGAGCCCAAACCCAGCAGTTCTCGCTGCTGCCTCCCTGTTCATGAGCTGGCAGGGCAGGGGCAGGGCAGCTGTGGAAACCTCAGCCTTAGGCTATGGAAAATGGACGATCCCTGCAGGTCCAAGAAGAATGGCTGGTGTGCGTAGAAAGAAGAGGAGCCACCTGGAGAAGGCAGGGTCTGGGGGGGCATCCACTGTGGTCTGGCTTTGCGGGGCAGTGTTGGGGTTTGGAGGGCAACTGCGAGTGCGCACTTGGAGTCAGACAGACCTGGTTTGCATCGTGGCTCTGCCCCCCACTTCCTTTGTGGCCTCGGACAAGCTCCCTTGTCTGGGTGAGGGAGACAGTGGGACCGGCCTTCCAGGGCTGTGGGGGGACTACCTGGGATCAGGCAGGTGTGCGCTCGGCACACTGCGAGGTGCGCAGTGAGTGCCCAGTACATGTGAGCCAATATTCCTCTTAGTAGTTTAGGTTAGTATACAAATTCTTTGTCTTGCAGGAATATTGTAAGAATCAGGGATAATATATCCCAAATGCCGAGAATACTACTTGGTACATGTTGGGCACTTAATAAATGTAGGGATTATTTCTGTTTTGTAAACAATATATTAATTTATGTGCCCATACACACTGAAGAAAGTCTGGAAGGAAAAATACTAAAGTATCAACAGTGATTTTGTTTTCAGGGTGACAGGATTGCAGGCGATATTTTTCTTTGTGATTTTCTGTTTTCTGCATCTTTAGCCATGAGGGGGTATTGTTTTGCATCTGGAAGGCAAAAGCTTTTAAAAAAAATCTGTAGCAACGGAAGCTCCCATGGCCAGGCCTGCAGGGCACCGCCTAGCCGCCCCCGCCCACCTGTCAGCCCCTCTGGACTCCTTCATTTCCCTGGGGAAGGGGATCCAGAGACTGGAGCAACCCTGTCTTCTCTGCACCTCCAGCCCTGGACCCTTGGGTCTCGTAACGTGGGGTGGGGGTGGGGGTGGGAGTTTCACCTCAGACCTCTTGCCTTGGGGATCCTTGAGAGGCCTGGTGCTTCCTTGAAGTTGGAGCACCTCCAGGGCAACCTCCATTCTTCCAGCCCCCCAAACCTCAGGCATGCCCTGCTTCCTTCCTACCCCAGCATGGCCCTGCCACTCCTAGCCAATTGGCATGTGGAATGTGGAGACAATAGAAGCTGAGTGTAACCACTGTTTACAGAAAAAAATGGTACAAGATTTATTTATTGGAAGGTGACTGAGGAATATGAATTCTACACTCCATTTAAAATGCTTTTTATTTCTCTCAGCCTTGGGGCTCAGAGTACATCTAATTTCACCCACAGCTATAATTCTCTACCAAACAGTTCCTGCTGCTCCTCTGGGGTCCCCAGGAACCGAGTTAGTTTATGTCTGCCACTGATGAGGCCCAGCCAGTGGCAGCAGCGGCTACGTGCCAGCACGCACTGGCGCCCTCCCACCCATGCCGCCTGGCCCAGTGCTCAGGCATGTGCGTGCACAAGGGGCCTGAGCGCCAGCTGGGCTTGTGTGGTGCCCATGGCACCAGGCCCCGGGCCTTCGGATGACCTGAACTCGAGCAGGCGAGTGGCCCATATCTCATGCTGGACGTGTTGATTGCTCCAACCTCAGAGCTAACAAACAATTAGTTTGTTAGTATATTTATCCTGTGAACATTGGAGTCTGTGATCACAAATCCAATAGCAGATTGTGGCAGCATTCGGAGATAAATCTGTGCTCCAGGCTTGGTTGTGTCAGCTCCGGGGCTGGGCATCAGAAGCAGGGGGCTGGGGAGACACCTTAGTGGCCTCACCTGCCTGTCCCTGTGGCCATTTTTCCAGTTGCTTGTCGGCTTGTCTGTCTGCTGGCTTGCTTGTCTGTCTGGATGTGTCTCAGCAATTTGTCTGCCGCCCATCCAACTTCTTGCTCGCCTGGCACTCTGTCCTTCCCTTACACCGGGCCCCAGTGCTGCAGAAATTCACGAGCAGACCCCCAGGCCGGAGTCGCTCGTGGCTCTGCTCAGAGAGACGGCGACACCCATCCTACGTGATCAGCGCTGTGACACAGATATGGATGAGGAGAACACTGTGGGGTCTCTGGGAAGAAGAGGCCAACTGTCCAAAAGGTCAAGGAGGCCTTGGTGGGTGCTGGCCAGCAGCCACCCTTCTTTTTCTCCTATGCCTTTTCAACATCTCCACCCAGGGCTCTCTTACCTTGAAAACCAAAGGCACTCCCCATGCCCCAACATCCCTGCCTTCCCGCAACTGGCTTTTCGCATTTAGGCAGGTCTTGGCCCTCTGCCCTCAATACTTTGCCCCCAGGAGATTCAGTTGCACCTGGAGGTGAGGTGCGTCTCTTGCAGACACGTGTCCTTGCCGTCCCTCAGCTCCCTGGGCAGCACGGGACTCCCTCCTCTTCGTGACGTCCTGCACCTGCCGGGTTGCTCTGGCCCCCAGACCAGCCCCGCCTTCCCTGACTTTATCTCCCCAGCTCCGTTGGGTTCCTTTTCCTCTCTTGGCTTCTTAACTGCAGCTGCCCCTTGGGGCCCCTTCCTTAGCCCCCCTGCTCCACCCGCTCCCTCCTCACGCTCCCTGCAGGAACTCCTCCCTCCTGCATCCCAGCAAGTCCCATGTCTCTGCCTGCAGCCCTGAGCTCTCCCACGAACCCAGGTTTTCCAGGCTTTTCCTCACTCATGTCCCTGAGCTCAGAGTCCAGCCAGCCCCACCACCCATCTGGTCACAAGTTGGACCTGGGGGTGCTTGGTCGTCCTTGACCCATCCTTCTCCACTTTCAGCCAGGGAGGCACCCAGGCCTGTCAAGTTCTCCTCCAAATGCTTCTCATTGCACAGGAAATTTGTGAAATAGGTAATATATTACCTCCCATTTTACAGACATGGAAACTAGGACTTGGAGAGTTTAACTATATGTCTGGGGTCAGAGGACTGTATGTGGTGGAAGCAGGATTTCAGTGTGGCTCTGCCTGACTCCTGGGCTGTGTCCCTCCCTCTGTGCTGCCACGGTGAGCGGGTTCCACGGCCGGCCCGGCCCCCAGCCCTCTGCAGCGGTTGGGTTCCTCTGGGTTCTGGGGCTACCTGAGGGCTGTGCAGGGCTCCCGGGTCTGTGAGGAGGGACTTCAGGGCATTCACTGTAATCAGATTCCCATCTTTCTTTCTTTTTTAAAGACTTAATTCACATGCCATAAAATTCTCCCTTCTAAAGTGTACATTCAGTGGTTTTGCGTATGTTCACAAGGTTATTCAATGATATCACCGTCTGATTCCAGAACATGTTCATCATCTCCCAGAGAGACTCCCTATGCTCCTGAGCAGTCGCTCCTTGCTCCCCAGTCCTTTAGCCCCTGGTGACCCTAATCTACTTTGTCTCCGTAGATTTACCTTGTCTGGATGTTTCATCTAAATGTGATCACACACCAAGTGGGCCTTTGGGTGGGTGCTGTCACTGGCATAATGTTTCTGATGTACATCCATGTCGTAGCCCATGCTAGTACTCCATTCCTTTTTATTACTGAATAATATTCTACTCCTCAGTTGATGGACATCTGAGTTGCTTCCATTTGTTGGCTACTAGGAGTAATGCTGCTATGAGCACGCATGTACAAGTGTTTGTGTCATACACAAGTATTCTCGATTCTCTTGGCACATGCACGTGTGGAATTGCTGGGTCCTATGGCAGCTCCATGTTTAAACTTTTCAGAAAGCTCTTTCCAAAGGGGCTCCTGCTGGCCACAGTGTTCTGGTGGGGTGCGGATGGGGATCCCTGCTGGGTCATGACAGCCTTGTAAGGTGGGACCCTGGGCAGGGCTCTCTGAGCCCACGACTCTTGTCACCACTTGCCCCCAAGACCATGGAGGTCAGACACTTCCCATTTATGGCCTTGTTTAATACCCTGAGGTGCCCAGTGAGGAAGGCATTGTTCACCCATTTTACAGCTGAGAATACTGAGGCTTCTTGGGGTCAGGTAGTTTGTTAGTGAGTGGCAGAGTAGAGTCTTGCCCCTAGCTCTCTCTGACTCCCAAATCCTTGCTTTTAACCTCAGAACTACACTAACCCTTAGCTGGCTCAGTGAAGCCGACAGGCGGCAAGGCGATGTAAAGGGCAGGGGGCGTGGGGAGGCAGGAGGTGCCTCCAGGCCTCCTCTGGCCTCTCCCTTCTTTCATCTCTCTTTTTCTTTCTTCCTTTGCCCTGCCAGCTATGGGGCTAAGGTGCGGAATGGGTGTGTCGCTCGGCTTGGATCTTTCTTGTAGGCCCAACATGCTGGGCAGGATGGTCTCTGAGAAATGGAACCTCCTCCTCCATGTTATAGGCGGAAAAACTGATCACCAGGTTCAAACCAGTGGGAGAACTAGGATCCGAATCCAGCTCTGTTTGCATCCAAAGCTAGGGGTGGTGGTGGTGGTGTGTGTGTGTGTGTGTGTGAGAGGTGGCAGTGGTTGGCATGGCAGAGAGGGCCCTGCTAGGTGCCCAGTTGGTGAAGGTGGATTTAAGCCAGAGTGGATGGGGTGTAGCATAGGCTAATCCGTTCCTGTTTGGGTGACCCTGTCCCCACCAGAGAAGGAGGAATAGGTATGGATGGCCTAAACTAGGACATGTCCACTGTAGGGGTTGTATGAGGCAGTGCCCCAGGGGAATGCCTCTGTGGGGCCTTCCAGTACAGACACCCCTGGTGACAGGGGATAGCTCTGTTCTAATAACCCCTCCCTGGGGAAGGGAGTCAGTCTGACAGAGCGCGGAGGGCCTGAAAGAGAAGGCAGGGGATACTGTCCCCTCAATGGCAACAGACCAAAGTAGGAACTGAAGGCTTGGCTTAAGAGGGATTTTGGAGCTATGGCCCAGGATACACAACTTATTTCTTTTTATGCCCATCTCCCATTATGGGACCACATAGTGTCGGCAGCAAAACCTGAAAGTGACAGGGTCCCACTGCCCCATGGGGACAGTGGGAGTGGGGACTTGGGATACTGTGTTCCACTTGGTGGGCAGCCTGGTGGGGTACTGGGAGTGCTGGAAGATTTAATGGGGAGGGGCTGCCTCACATCCTTTGTGGACAAAGGCAGTGCAGCTTCATCATTCAGAGCTTGGACCCTGGAGTCACTTACCTGGGTTTAAATCTTGCTGAGCCTCTTCTAGAAAATGGGTAGCATAATAGTGCCCACCTCAAATGGATTACTGCAAAGATGTGGAGTGCCATGAGATATGCCAACTCCAATATGTTCAGCAAAATAAACACCCAATTCATGGAAGCTAAAATGGTTGAATACCCAGGAAGCTGGGTTAAGGGGTGCAGGGGAGCTGCCTGAGTACCTGGAGGTGAAGGCAGGGCTCTAATTGGGTTGTGCCTTTGGTGTGAGTGCCCTGGGAGCTTGCGCAGAGGATGTCAGGAGTAATGTCAGGCTGAGTCCATGTGCTGCCCCCTCAGGAGGGCCCCAGCCTCTGATTGGCTTGTGTGCTGTGATGACGACACCGCCAGCACCAACTGGTACTTCTGTAGCCTTTGCTACGCGCCAAGCCCTGTCCTAAGCTTTTTACAATCTTTCGCTCATTTAATCCTTACAACCCCCACTGAGATAGGTTAGATTTTATTATTCCATTTTACAGTTGAGAATATTGGAGCCTAGAGAGATTAATAACTTGTACAAAAGTACACCTGTAGTAAGTGGAAGCACTAGGATTTGAATTAAAACAGTCTATCTCCCGGATCTGTGCCTTTGACAACCATGAGGCTTCACCACTTCTCCCTGCATGTGCTGTCTGGGGCTGGGAGAACTGGGGAGTGGCCCCAGGTGCGGTCTGGGGAGGCTTTCAAGGGCACCGTGCTCACTCAGCCTCCGTGGTCCAGGAAGAAACGCCAGTCCTCTGCCTCCTCACTCATCTCTGGCAGAGACTTGTCTGGTGTAAATTGCCCATTGACTTGTATTTCTATTCTGTCAATCACTGGCGTTGTTGAGGGCAAGGACCTTGTCTGGTTAACCCCGTATGTCTAGCCTGCATAGTGCTGGGCTCATAACAAGTACTAAGTTTGCAGTGATCTTTCACTGTTATTTGTTGTTAATGTAAGTCTGGACTCTTATTTACTAAGCCCTTTGAGGTTAGAATTTGGCCTGCTTCCCTGAAGACTCATTTACATGGTTCTGGAAAGGCTCAACCTATATTGAGATGAGTTATGAGCCATTTATGATTCTCTGGGTCTCAGGTCTATGGGATAACTTCCAAGCTCATATACAGCAAAGTGGAGGTTCCTGCAGAATCTTCCTCACTCTGTGAGTCAAAGGTACTATTAGTGGACCATACCCCCCTCATGGGCCTGTTTTCACCTTGGAAATTAGCTTAACTTTGAATCTTAGAGATGCCAAGGTGTCGACGACCTTGATGTTCCACAGGAATGATAATGACCATTGCCATTTACAGGGCTGAAGAGTTAGAGCTGGTAGGGCTTCTGGGGAGCCAGATCTCAGGACCTTCCGTCTCAGATCTAGGGCAGTTTGAGATGGTCAAGTCCTGCTGAAGGGCAGTGGAAGCTTATGTCGGCTCCAAGGGGTGGGGAAGACACATCCTGCAAGTAGAAATGTGTAGGAGAGTCCTGGTGCCTGAAGAAAGAGCTTTGAAGGTGAACCTGCTCTCCCGGTTGGGAGGCAGGGCGCTGAAGAACCTAGGACACTGGCTTTGGAGTTACTCACTGAGAGATACTCATTGAGATATTTGGAGATAGTCATTGAGAGTTTCTTCTTTGCCTGATCTGGGCAACAGGGATGGACACATAGATGACCAACACAGGCAAAATTGCTAGTTGTAATTCCCCCCAGAGAATTCCAGTTTAGATGTGTGTGTGTGTGTGTGAATCCTGCTCCTCCACCTCTAGCTGTGTGAACTTTGGTGAATCAATAGCTTCTCTAATAGCAGGATTTTCATTTTCAAGACGGACATGATAATAGCACCTACCTCATTGGTTTGCTGGGGAATTAACTGGGATAGGATAGTGAAGGGCTTAACACACACTCTGGCACACAATCTAAGCTCAATAAATGTGGGATAAAGACTCCCTTTTTGGACCATTTTTCAGTCCACTGTGGGGTCCAGCTGGGATGACTAATCCAGGGAAAAGGAGTTTGGAGATTGCCCTAGGGCAAATGAGCGGGGCTGGCCTCTAGATCACCCAACAGTCTTCTGTGTAAAAGGATTTTTTCAGATCCAGAATTTCCCACTGAATCGATAGCTCTGATCACCCTGCAGTCTGTCTTTAGATCAGCGTCCTCCTGGACCTCCTGGTTAGAGTGTGGAAGGGGCTGGTGTGTGCTGTGCCCAAGGCAGCATCAGCACCGTGAACAGAGGCTTACCACTGTCCACGGTGCTGATAACTTTCAGCCTGGCTTCTCACCTTGGAGGTGCCGCTATGCAGACTACAGGGAATGTCTAAATCTCTGTGTATGTGTGTGTGCATGTGTGTGCATGTGACCCAGATCAGCTAGCAACTGACCTCAGTAGGGTGACCTATGACTCTTTCCTTAATCCTGCATGCACCAGGGACCCCAAAGCTAGGCAGGATGAGTAGATGGCTGGAGGAAGAGTGACATCATAGGCTGAATTCAAATAAATCTCCTCTGTGCTAAGAGAACATGGGAAAAGCCAATGACCATCCTTTCTGGAAGAACTGGAAGCAAATAATAAAAGTAGGTAACTTTTTCTGAGAGCCAGAATTTATCACTTAATCCTTACAAATTACCTGTGAGATAGGGACTTACTATTACTGTTCTATATATGAGGAAACAGAGCCACAGACAGGTTAAATAGCTTTCCCAAATTTACATAGTGAGTGAGTGAGCAGAGGTAAGGCTTAGATCCAGGCAGCCCGACTCCAGGGTCTTCTCTCCTAGCACCACATGATAGCCCCTCTCAAGGTCAACCTGAGAAAGTAGTATGCTGACATTCCATCAGAAGAGGTCCCTGCGCAGGTTTGTGGCCAGGACTGTACAACACTGTGCCACAGCAGGCTGTAGGGGCAGTGCTCTGTTCTTCCTCTAGAGGGGGCCAGAGAGAGATGGGGCTTTGTCAGCTCTTCTCAGCTTCCTCTAGGTCTCGTCTCGGAGCAAGTGAGAGTTGGCAAGGTGTGATAGTGAGGACTTCCTTCCCTACCCATGGGACTTATTATCTGTCTTATGCCTCTGTATCTGGGGTCTAATGGATAGATAACTGCCTTGCTGAAGATTGGAGCTTCTCTTCCTTCCTCCCCCTTCTCTCCCACTGACCACTTGGCTCCTGGGCAAGGCACCCTGTTCTGGTTCAAATCCCTGCTGATATAGGAACAGGCCCCCAAACCAGCCTGGTTTCCTGTGGCAGTCGGTGGGGGCTGCCAGGATCTCCCTGAGGACCTGAAATCCAGGTTGGGTCCCTCTGATCTGATGCACCTGATGCCTCAAACAAGTGACCCCCTGAGACACTGCCCATCCCACTCCAGATCACATCAG
The DNA here is from genome assembly GCF_040802235.1 of Manis javanica. NCBI lineage: Eukaryota > Metazoa > Chordata > Mammalia > Pholidota > Manidae > Manis > Manis javanica. The sequence goes on along the minus strand of NC_133157.1, from coordinate 8,882,614 downwards.
AGATGGGCTTCAGTCAGACTTGGTGTCACCGTAGCTGATCCTGTGCCAGCTGGCCCTTGTTTCCTGCCTGGATACCACGCTGAGGCTACACAAACCAGGGCTCTCCTCCCCGTCACCTCCATGGCCGCCTCTCGAGGCTTGCCTTTGCACACAAAGTTTGGTCTCTTTACCACTTCCTTTAATAGTTAAAAACAATTTTTAGAAGACTTCAAAAGGCTTCCTAATGCATTAACAGGCTGTAGGACAGAACCGAAGGGTGTGTGTGTGTCTGTTTCAATAACTGTGAGAGCTGTTTTGTATGTGGTCATTTTTATGTGTGTGAGATGTGACTCTCTCTGTACGGGCCTAAATCTATGTGATCTCTTCACGTGATTCTGTGTGCATGTGCGATTGAGGGGGGTTGTGTGTGAGCGGTGCATGCTGGTTCCTTGGGGGCAGCTCTATGTTATAGCAAGGAATGCATGTCAATCTCTTTCTCTTTCTGCCTTGCAATATGCATTTTTATACACGAAATCTATACTTACCATGTGTTTTCCTGAAAACCTAGTGTGTGACTCATTGGGTGTGGCCGTGTGTCTGCTCACAGGGGAAGCTACATGTTACATGTACCTTGGCATGTTTGTGTGCATGCGGGCATGCCTGTCATTTGAGTCCCTGTTTCTCTGACTCATGGGATCATGAGGCGTGGAAATATCAGTGTGTGTGGGGTGTGATGCTAACACTGTGCCAGAAATCAGCTCCTCTCATCCGGCTAAGTTCCTGACTTCTCCCCCAAATGGCAAAGTTGTTTCTTTGAAAAGCTTCCAGCACCTGGCTTAATAGACCTTCCTGTGAGCATATTCCCAGTTCTGTACTGCTCCCCAGTGACTGGGGACCTTTTGTCAAGCACATATGAAATTAAGTGAAATAAAAATCATATTAAAAATTATTACCATCTAACAGCCATTAGTCTGCACACTGCTGTCAGCCTGTGATGGATTCCTCACTTACTTCAATGAATGTTCTAACGACAGTGATAAAATCACTCAGAAAAAATAGAATAAACTGTTAACCCTCTCTCCATCGACACTTGTTTTTCTTTGAGAAAAATACAATAAGGGATTTTGGTGGAAGGGGTTGAGCCATGTGACTCTTCAGACTGAGAAATGAGCTGGGAGTGGGGTGCTGGGCTTCAACCTCTGAGTTTTGGGAGAGAATTTTTCTTCAGACTCTAGATATCAGCTGTAGCTTCTGAGCTCTGGGCTGAGATGTGGGTTCTGGTTTATACTCTGAGCTGTTCCTGAGACAGGTCAGGTGGGACCTAGTTCTTGTATTTAGACTAGGTTAATTTATTTTAAAGGATGTATTAAACATCCTCATCTGATAGGAAGGCCCAGGTGATGCACAATGATAGTATGTATCTGAGCCGAGGTGGTGGTAAGGGAATGGGGAGACCAGGCAGACAAGGTAGATGCTTAAAAGGCGGCAGAGATGGGCCTGGCTAATGGCTTTGATTCGCAGTAGAGAGACTGAGAGAGCGAGCAAGGCACCGTGGATGTTTATCGTGGAAGTGACCAGGGGCGGAGGACATTATGCACGGAGACAGGGAATGGGTGGTCCTTCTTCATGGGGAGGGAGGAGCTCGGTGTTGAGTTCACTGAGTTTGGGGGGCCTGTGGACACCCCAGGTGGCTGTGGAGAAGGCTGCTGGACTCCTCCCGTGCCTGCAGTCCCAGAGAAGCTCTGGGCTGGAGTGCCAGATCTGGGCGTCCCCGGCACTCAGGTCAGGGGAGGAACTGGGGAGTGGCTGAGATGACCCAGGGAGCGCATACAAAGAGGAGAGTCTTAAGGACGGTACCTTGGGGACAACCAGCCATTGAGCAAGTCCCAGAAGGAGGCAGAGAAGAAGTGGCTGGAAGGAGGAAGATGTGATATGATGTCACAGAGCTCAGGGAGGCGGTATGTGAAGAACTGGTAAGTGGTTGGTAGAGTGAAATTTTGCAAAAATTCAGATGGGAGCTGAAAAATGTGAATGGCCATTTGGAGGTCACTGGTGACTGGACTCAGAGGTGTGAGAGGAGAGAGTGAAGTCAGACACAGACACTCACATGCAGACCCCTCCTCCCAAAGAGAAGGTCCCTGACCCAACCATTTGCTCTGGGGGAATGGCTGAGACTTTTATCTAAACTCAGAGGGATGGATCTGCAGACTTCCCAGATCCCCCAGAGCCTTACCCCCATGATCTGAGGCCCAGGCTGACTTTGTTCCTCTGTGGGGCCCTGCCTTGACCGGTGGGGACAGTGGTGGAGCCTTCCTGGTGTCACTTGGTGACCCTCAGAGGTGAAGGCATGGGAGGCAGGAGCTCTGCCCCAGTTTTGGGGACCCTAAAGGTTCACAAGTTCTTCTGGTTTCTGTGGAGCGTGGGCTTGGGGCTCCTTGGGTGAGGGCGGTGGGCCTTGAGGAAGCTAGCAGTGCATGGAAGATGATTCCCTGGGTTGTGGGGAAGGATCCCTCTCCTCCTGGACGACCTGTCACCTCCCCTCCCATCCACAACGCATGGTCTCCACTGCGGGCTTGAGGGAATGGTGTCCCTTCTCCCAGGGTCTCCATTGTGAGAAAGGCAGACAGGGCAGGCATATGCTAGTCACAAAGATGTAAAGTGGTCGAGGTTGAGGGAGGAAAGGTGCCAGCCATCCAATGGCAGGGTGGGGACTAGGGCTATTTGGAGATGTCACATGATCTTCCCAAGCTAGGCTGGAAGTGGTGTGCCTACTGCTGGACTTCCATCCCCTCCTTCCCCTCCAGCAGGGAGATGTTTCCTGTGCCATTTTGGGGACAATGTGGACCTACATTTGCCAGGAAAATCAACCAGGGAGCATAGATGATATGTCAGGGCTTTGTTTCCCCTATATATCTGACGTGCAAACGTGCACACACGGCCACAACAATAGGACACAAATTCCTTCTCAGAGCTGTCCACTTCCTGCTTTATGGTGCTGGGTTGACGCCTACCCTTTGGGATTCAAATACTCATACTCATTCTATCTGGCTTGAGCTCAAAGGGATTTTTTTCTTTTCTTTTTTTAAGGATCAGGGTGTCTTGCAGAGCCCCAGAGCAGGAGATGCAGCCTGGGGCAGGGTCAGAGAGCCCCCAGGTCCCAGGCAGCCTCACCTTCCATCTCGCTGTGCACTGGGCTCTCCCTGCTTCTTCATGCCTGTGGACAAACAGGGCTGCCTCGTGAACTCGGCATTTCCACGTGGCTGGGGCAGGCCCACACTGTTTTGTGCCCCTCTGTCTTGGGCATAAGTCCCATGTTCCTGGGACCGAGAACCTGACTGGGCCAGGCTGGGTCAGGTGTTCACCTCTGGCTCAATCAGATATGGTTGGAGCCCCACTGTAATAAAATATTGATAATGAATATGATGATAATTATGATGATGACAGTGATAACAACCAACATCTACTGAGTGTGTTTGCTATGCACTTTTAAAGTGCTTTCTATGTAGAATTCCTCTACTTAACATGACACTCTTACGAGTCGATGCTGTAATTATTAGCCTCACTCTGCAAATGAGGCACCAGGAGTTTAAGTGGCATGTCCACGGTCACACAGCTGGCATGTAGCAGAGCCGGACTTTGAATCCAGTCTGATCATAACGTCTGTGTGCCTGACCACTATAATACAGTGTACCACCAGTCTCTTGAACATGGCTGCCAGGTCCGTCCCTGGAAGGGCAACTTTCAAGAGTGAGGCGGACAGACACCTCCAGAGTTTTCTGCTACATTCAGTTTCCTAGACAGTCTGTTGCAAAGACCAAAGTGGCCTGGCCAGAAGCAGGGTGGCCACAGGCCTAGATCAGAGGGCTTAGGTTATAGAAAACTGGGCTGGTGCCAGCCTGAGACCCTGGGAGGAGACTAGCATGGAAAACTGGAGGTGTCAGCGAGGGCCAGGCCTAGAGGCTTCGGGTTGAAGTTCAGGGGTACACCGAAGATGGGATTCACAGAGCAAGCCATGGCTTCCCAATTCTAGCTGGAAGGCCTCAGGGTCTGCCACTAGGTCGGGCACTCCCTGGCTCAGGTCCGTTGGGGGGAGCAGTGGGGGCTGATGCGGATGGGCAGCCCACTCCTGGTCCATGCAGTGCCCTTCTGAGCACAGCCCTGAGGTCATCCCCTTGTTCCCAGTTCCTGACCGGTCTCATTCCATACCTCATCCCAAGGGTCTCCTCTGTTCTTTGGGTGCCCAAGGCCAAGGTATCCTTGAGGTGTCCTCATCCTCGAAGAGTCAGGACAACACAATGGGCTTGAAGTCACAAGTCCCAGACTTGCATTTGGGTTCTATCATAATCGGCAAGGGGGATCTGAGCCAGTGTCTTCTGAGCTGCTGTTTGCTCAGGTATAAAGGGAGGGTGACGGTGCACCTCCATGACTGGGGGAATTCGGATGATGCATGCAAGATGCCTGCTGCAGAGTAGGTGCTCCATAAGTGTGTCTAATGTGGTTGGAATCAATCCTCTTGTCCAAAGCTTAAGCAGTGACCCTTCCATTCCCAGAATTGCACTTTTTTTCAGTTTCTGTGCTCTGTGCAGCTGGTAGCTTGGCCCAAGGGCTGACATCCTTTGTAAGATGCTAAGCAAAGAGCTATGGGGGCGGAAGCTGGCATCCCTGTTAGATGGCATAGTCTATGGAGAGGCAGGCTCTCAACACATCACAGCCTGGCCTCAACCCATTCCCCAATGCACTGTGACAACCTGTTTCTCAAGCCGCCAGCTTCTGCTGTGGCATCCATACATTGCAGGCACTTGCAATTCTCTGAGAACCCGCCATTCTCTGGTGGGGAGGGGCTTGCATGCCCTTCTCAGGGCAAAGAACAGGGCCTTTCTCAATGGCAGCTTCTGGCTTGTGACGCACAGGGACAGGAAGCCTTCTGCCTTAGTTTTCTGGGGCTGCTGTAACAAAGGACCACAAATTAGCTGGCTTAAAACAACATAAATGTGTTCTCTGGAGGCTTGAAGTTTGAAATCAAGGTGTCAGCAGGGCCATACTCCTTCCAAAGGCCCAGGGAAGCCTCCTTCCTAGCCTCTTTCTGGAACCCTTGACACCCTTCGGCTTGCAGCTGCATTCCTCCCATCTCTGCCTCTGTTATCACACGTGGGTGAAATTAGATTAAGGGCCAGCCTAATCCCATATGACTCATTTTAACTTGATCATATCTGCAAAGGCTCCATTTCCAAATAACGCCACATTCACAAGTACCAGGTGTTAACACTTCAGTTTATCTTTGGAGGGACACAGCCCAACCCACGGCACCTTCTAAGAGAGTCGCGGAGACCCTGACAATGTCTTGCTGAGGACAAGGGGCTGAGGTCGGAGGGAGGGAATTGAGAGGCACGTCCAAGGGGCTAACCCTGACATCTTGAGCAGCCAGGGCTGGGTTTGGGTCCCCATAGGGCCTGGGTTAGCAGGCAAGGGACTAAGTGACTGTTACCCCAAGAACCTTCTCCACACTGAGACCTGATTTCCATCTCAAGAGCAATGGTCAGAAGCGGGAGCCCCAGGGCTGGGAATAGTCTCCTCCTTCTGGCCTGGAAAGATTGTCACACCACGGTGATGGCCTCACCCAAGACCTTGGCCCAAGTATTTCTGGTGGTGTCTCTTGTGACGACTTTGGGGTGTAGCAATTCAGAGACTGTTCCTAGGACTGAGGTCTCACGGGCAGCTTGTCACTTCGTCTTTCATCAGCTATTTCCTATGGGCCTACTATGTGCCAGTTATTTGCAGCTGGGCAGAGGCTTATTCATGGAGTAAGACATTAGTTAAAGAGCCACACTGGTACACAGAGATAATTGCTATAGTTTAAAAAAGGCCAAGGAGCTATAAAAACAAATAAATAGGGAGGTCGGATTTTCATTGTGGGGTCAGGGAATTGAAGCAGAGATGGAAGGGGTTGAGAAAGAACCAGCAGATGGGGGAGGGGAGTTTCCGCCGAGGATTCCAGGTTGAGGGAGGCACAGAGGTCATTTGAGAAGGGGCTGTGCCCATGGACAGGGGCCCTCGGTGGGTGGGCTGGGCTGAGGGAGCTTCGGGTGACTGCTGGGTGAGCCCTGAGATTGTGACCAGGGCCCGGCAACAGCGTTGCTCCGGGTGAGGAGGACTCTGGTTAGCTTTGGTCACTATCCAGCGATGGGGGCCCTGGGCCAGGGCTGGTGCCTTGATCTTCCTCAACCCAGTTCCCTTCCTTTGGCTTCAGCAAACGTTTACTGAGCACCTGCTGGGGACAAAGTAAGGAGTCAGAGCTCCTGGTTCACCAGGGCCCAGCAGCAAGTGGCAGTGCTGAGCAGGGAAACTGAGATGGGGACCTGGGGCACCAATGGGGCTGACCTCAGGGGGAAGGGAAGGCTTCAGGATGCCTGTCCCCAGAGACCTCCCAGGTCTGCCTCCTGTCCTGGCTCAGGGACTGGGGGGTGGGTGGCGGGGAGGGGGCAAACTTGTCAAGTCTCCGAAGCTGATTGGGATAGTAGAGCAGGATTGAGAGGTGAGACCCTGACCCTCTCTGGGGGGCTAGTCCTTGGGTCCCACATGCGCTGACTCCTCCTGGGAGTGGAAGGAGGAGTTGGAAGTGTGTATGCAGCAAGATCTGAAGAGGAGGTTAGCCACTGCGTGGAGCTCTGGGAGGCCCTGGGTTCTGCTGGCCTGAAGGGCTTGGGGATTCCCGCACGTCCTGGAGAGAAGAGCATTGGCCTTGCACCACCAGTCCTGGAGCTGAGGCCACCTGTTTAAGGGGACCTGGGAGTCAGGATGATTGCCATTGTCTCTGACCACAAGCAGTAGAGGGCAGTAAATCAGTTCTGGATCGTACCTGGGCTCCACCGCTTAGGAGCTGTGTCACCTGGAGCAAGTTCATGGCCCTTTCTGATGGGTTTTCCCCTGGGAGAGGTGGGTATAGTGCCATTTTGTTTCCAGGAGTTGCTGTGCCTACAGCCGAGTCTGGAGCACTTGGTAAATGGTGAGTGAGTGTACGGTGGGCATTTGGGCACTCCTGGGTGTGTCTGAAGCCCCAGTGGCTTCGAGAGGAAATAGGAGGTTGGTGTGAGTTGGTTGAGGGTGAGGGACAGAATGTGTCTTTCCCTCCTGGCACCAGGGACTCACATCTGAGCCGTGGAGAGATTGCGTACAGGCAGAGACTCATTGTCACAGGGGATGCTGGCGACTTGGTTCACTGGCTGAGCTGCTCCCTGGCTGTGGGCCCAGGGAGAGGTGCTTTCTCCCAAATCTGCGTGAGCCCTGCATGATTTAGCTGTTCAAGGACTGCAGGGGCTGCAGGCATCCTTTGGTTCTAGGAGGACTTGCAAAATTGTTGGCACCAGGGGCAGTCGCCTGGCAGGAGCACAAACCTCGCCAGAGTAAAACAGGAGAGTGCTGTGGGTGCTCTCATGCAGGCCGCCCCCACCCCTGGGAGTCCCAGGGTTACCAGAGTGAGTGTGGGGGGTGGAGGCAGGCGTGCCAGGGAAATGTGGGTCAAGCCTGTGAAAGCGACCCACTGGAGACACCAGGATGGTGCCTGGGGCTAGTGACCACATAGCGGGCCTGGATCTCAGGTGGGGGGCGTGAGGCACCCAGGCAAACCATATAAGGAAGCGCTCACTGTCGCAGGCAAATGCTCGGGTAGCTCCCGAGGGTGAGCGCTGGCTTACATTTTGCACCCTAAGTCCCCTCACCCTAGTCCCAATGCTGACACATTAGTTTTACCTTAGCCTGTCACTTGGGGACACCAAGTCTTGGACTGAACTCATGTGCAGAATCTACTGAGCTGATTCCTGCCAGCCAGGGGAGGAAGGGAACACCATTATTTTTCCTTTTGCAGGTCTAAAAGCCCGTAGTCCATTTCTAGTGGATTAAGCATGAATGGGAATTCATTGACAAGAATACAGGAAAAGTCTGGGGGTAGCTTGGCTATAGGCACAGTGGTATCTAGGGGCTCACATGATGGGATCACTTGATGACTGAGCTGTGTAGTACAGTGGTTATGTCCTCAGGGCTTGGAAGCCAGATGCCAGTCTTTAAATTCCCACCCTGCCTCCCGAAGGAGCTGGTGGGGCTAAGTGAGGTTCTTAACCCTTCTGTGCTTCAGTTTGTTCATGTGTGAAATGGGACAATGACAGGACCTGCCTGTGGGGAGCTGTGAGGGGTCCATGAGATGTTGCCCGTCAGGTACAGCTCTCCCCTTGTGCTCTGCAGACTGGAGTCAGGATAGCTGACCGCTCCTGGGCCCCACCTTCCCAGAGAACAGAGTCCCAAGCTGAGTCTTGTTCTCATTGGCTCCAGGCCTGGGGGTGGGGCCTACAAGACAGCTCAAGCCGGGCCTTGTTCTCATTGCTCCAAGCCGGCAAATGGGGAGATGCCATGGGGCGTAGGCCAGGCAGTGCTGAGTTTGTACATGCCTTTATGATTTTTGGCACATCCACTACTCTGCATGATCATTTTCTTAGTGCATATTACAAATTGACTGTCTTTTTTAATAAACATTTATTTTAAGACGATATTTTACTTCACTGTGGGAGACACTATGGATATGAAGGATTCAGTCCGACCTCTGGGCTCTTACTAGCTGTGTGACTCGGGGGCCGTACTAACTGCTCTGTGCCTCAGTTTGCTTCTCTCCGCATCAGAGATAATGATGATCCCATCCCATGGAGTTTTCTGTGGGTTAGATGAGTGAAAACAGGACAACACCAGAGCAACACCAGACCTGTCGTACATGCGGTGTCTTAGTTATATTATTATTACCGTTTTTAAGTGGAAAACCAGCATTACTTTTTATAAACGAAGGCAACTAAAAAAATAAATGTAATGGAAATACAACAGGGTTATTAAATTCCAGCCATTTCTGGAGCCTGCAGAGGGCTCCAGGCTTGGGATCGGCAATCTTTGTTTAAGAGGGCTGTTTGTTGTGCTCAAGAGGTAGGTGTTCCACAAGCCAGCACCAGACAAGGACTTTCTTCTTTTTTATTTTATTTTAATTAATTGATTAATTAATTAATCAATTAATTAAGGTATCATTAATCTACAATTATAGAAAGAACATTATGTTTACTAGGTTCCCCCCCTTCATGAAATCCCCCCCACATACCTCTTCACAGTCACTGTCCATCTGCGTAGTAAGATGCTGTAAAATCACTACTTGTCTTCTCTGTGTTGCGCAGCCCTCCCCCTGCCCCCCACGCACTATACATGCTGATAGTAATGCCCTCTTTCTTTTTCCCCACCCTTATCCCTCCCTTCCCACCCATTGTCCCCAGTCCCTTTCCTTTTGGTAACTATTAGTCCATTCTTGGGTTCTGTGATTCTGCTGCTGTTTTGTTCCTTCAGTTTTGCTTTGTTCTTATACTCCACAGATAAGTGAAATCATTTGGTACTTGTCCTTCTCTGCTTGACTTATTTCGCTGAGCATAATACCCTCTGGCTCCATCCAGTTGTTGCGAATGGTAGGATTTGTTTTCTTCTTATGGCTAAGTAATATTCCATTGTGTATATGTACCACATCTTCTTTATCCATTCATCTACTGATGGACATTTAGGTTGCTTCCATATCTTGGCTATTGTAAATAGTGCAGCGATAAACATAGGGGTGCACCTGTCTTTTTCAAACTGGAGTGCTGCATACAGACTTTCTTCTTGACCTGAGCAGAAGATCTGAAGACAGTTAAAAGGGGAACAGCTCCCCTACTAAGAATGCAGTGGGCTTTACACCCACCAGCAGCCCATGGCCCACCCTCTGTGAGGTACCATGGCAATGGTCAAGGGTTGGGCATGGACAGACAGACAGACATTGCAACCCAGATTAAGTGCCAACATTTTACCATTTGCCAGCTGTGTGGCCTGGGACCTCTCTGAGCATTAAGTGACTTGCCTGAAAGTGAGGCCAACCAGGTGCCCCTCCTAGGGCTGAGGAGTGGGTAGCACGAAAAGGTCAAGGACTTAGCATATCTCCAGGCTCCTGTGCAAACTTCGGTGAGTCAGGGGAGCCCCTAGGCCCACCTCTGGGCTGGAGAAAAACCAGCAGAGCAGCAGTGAAGTGCAACACGCAGGCACCAACCGCCAGGCTGTTTCTCTATCAGCAACAGTGTGCATAAGATTTTGCTGTCTTCAAGCCTGTGGAGGGGGCCAGGGGACCCCTGATGGTGGTCGTGGGAGACGTGGTGGCCTCTGCACACAGCCATTATTGAGGGGCCATGCGGGTACCCACGGAGGCTGCCTAGCGAGCAGCTCGAGTGGCAGAGGTGGCCTGGGCACGACCACGCTTGCTGAGCAGAGCAGTGAGATGTGACCAGGAGGAATGCGGGGCCTGCCCAGGCCTCCCAGGGAGCTCTCCTTGCCAATTTGCTGGTGACCCTGCACCAGGCTCTTAACCTCACTGTTTCAGAGTCTCTGTCTGTAAAGTAAGGGGCAAGCACTGTCACTTTTGAACCTGAGATGGCTCCAGAAGAGGCAGGTCAGGACATGAGGGAGCCTGGGTTCAAGGGATGGCTCTGCTGGGATTTGCTATGTGACCCTGGGCAAGTCCTGTGCCACTCTGGGTCTCAGCTTACACACTGGTTCCCAGGGGTTGGTCTAGCTGACCCCACAAGCTCAGCTGGGGGGGGGGCTGCGATTTTGCCTGCGAATGGGCTTTAGTGGCAGATGGTGGTTGCGGGAGCCTTGGTGGATTTCCTGCCTGCGAGGCCTGCAAGCAGTCTTCCTGCACATTCCAGGGGGCCTGCAAGCAGTCTTCCTGTACATTCCAGGGGGCCCCGGGCAGGGCTGAGAAGAGAGGACAGTGGTTCTAAACATCTGGGCTTTGGTGGTGATCCCACCTGGCCTGGATTCTGGCTCCACATCTGCCCCGGTGTGACCCTGGACAAGTCTCTCCTCCATCCCGAGCTTCAGTCTTCTCATCTGAAACACATGGGAAATGGCAGTACGTGTGAAGGGTACCATGGGGTAAAGAGTCAGCCCAGCGTCTGGCTTCCAGAGGGCTTAGTAAATGATGGATAATTAACATACTAATATTGATGATTATTGTGTTTTAGTGGTGTTCTTATTGTTGTGCAGAGTCAGAGCCAGGGTAGTGGCAGGACAACACAAGGGTGGGGAGGCCAGGGCAGGCCAAGGCTCTGGGAGCAGAAGGGTTAAGTCTCCATGGAAACAGGCATGCATTATTTACGCAGCCTAATGAATAAAACATTTATGTGGTAGGCTAATAAATTCCCTCACACAAAGCAAAGTAAGCTATGATTTAAATATCGGCCTCCGCTGGCTGGCTGAGTTATGGAGCCTGCTCAGGGGGACCCTCTTGGTTTTCCACCTCCACTGGCGGGATTTAGAGGGAGGGGGCAAGAAGAGCGAGGGAGATGGAGGTGGGGAGCCTCCCTAGGAAGTGGCTGTCCCAGCCCCCCTGACGGTCTGACGGTCTGGCTGCCCCAGCGCTGGCTCTGGCTCTCTGGGCCCACAGTTGATGTGCCCCAGGGAGCTTTCTCCAGAGGTATGGAGGGTGGGCTGGGTGACAGGGCAGGGCTGCTCCCTGGCCTGGGACTGGCTCCTGCCTGGGGATGGCAGCCTTTGCTGGGGAGACAGGCCGCACCTCTGGGGTTTGAGGGACCTAGAGGTGTACTTTGGGTAAGGTGGGCACTCACTAGGACTCCTGGGGCCCTGTCAGGTCTGCCCCGGGGCAGCTGGAGCTCAGAGGCGCAGGGGGAGCTGGGGCGAGCTATGGGCAACCGAGAAGGGGGGCTGTGAACAGCAGGCGGGGGGCAGTGGCTGTTGAGCCCAAGGCCTGGGAACCGCTGCTCCCGTGCCTCTCTTTCTGTGTTGCGTCACAGTCGCTCTGTTTCTCTCACCCACTGTTTCCCTTCTTTTTTCTCTGTATTTCTTTCTCTATTTCTGACTCTTTCTCTGACTCTCTAGTTTTAGTTTTCTCTGTTTCTTCCCTCTCTGTATATCTCTTTTTTTCTGTCTCTCTCTTTGTGTCTGTCTGTTTCTTTGTCTCTGTCTGCCTAGATATCTTTGTCCTAGTCAGGTCTTCTCTCTCTCTGGCCTTTGAACCTCTCTGTCTTTCTCCCAGGGGATTCTCCTGTGGCAGGGAGAGGGGTCCCACATGCCTGGGCCAGGGGATGTACAGTCCCCAGCATGGTGGTGAAGGAGGGGGCTGCCTCAGGATCTGAGGGGCTGGACGTTTGTCTGAGAGAGTCTTCATGGTAAAAGCCCAGGGAAAGTAGTGCCCAGGGAAGGTGGTCTCCAGGAGACGGTTGAGGCAGGGCTTCAAGCAAGGCTTCCAAAGCCTCTCATGCTGGGGCTGCGGACCCCATGCCCTTGGAAGCCAGCAGAAATTTGCTGTCACAAATGTGGCTCGTTCCACCCTAGAAAACCCCTTGAGACAGAAGTTAGCAAGGTTCCTGCCCTTCAGCAGGAGGGGTGCTCGTGACCAAGAGCGGCGGCAATCACAGGCTTCAGGATCAGATATACCTGCCTTACATGCTGGCCAGCCCAGCACTTGCTCAGAGGGCAGTTTTGGACAGGATGTACGTTGGCCAAAGGAACATCCCCCCAAAAACCAATGGAGCAGGAATGGCAGGTGACCTGGTGGCAGCTACAGGGTTACAGGCTGTGTTCTCAGTAGGCAATGAGCACACTGTAAGGACAGAACACACAGTGTCTCTAATGAAAATCATTGATTGCTCTCCTGGTGTTTCTGGGACAGTTAGCTTTCTACCCACCTGTTCAGGTATGGAAAGGTTACTAGCTAAGCCTAGCTACCTGACCAGCCAAAAGAACTTTCAAAATTCGAAGCTACTTACTATAAAATGTGGTCAGAGTGGGATTCTAACCCATGTCCCTGGCAGAGAGCATCCATTCCTGCCCAGTCACACAGAGACCATCTTCAAGGGTCTTGTTTGAGCTCTGTTGCCTTCCATGTAGTGAGATGCTAATCAAAACCACTCTCTTCACTTCTTCCCGTGGGCCCCAAAACCATTTCTGAAACCATTTGAAATAGAAAAGTGTTCAATCCACCTTTTGTTTATTGATTCACCAACTGTTTTTGTACTAAATAGATGGTAGAGATGCAATAGAGAATAAGATAGGAAAAAATCTACCTTCTGGAGGTTTCTGGAAACCCAAGTGCCAACCCTAGTTCTTTCTCCTAATAGCTGTGTGACCTCAGGTTAATAATAAGCTATCAAAGCCTCATTTTTCCCTATCTATGGAATAAATGGTAATAGTACTTGCTTCTTAGAGTTAAACTTAATAGTGGATGGAAGGTGCCAAAGCTACAAGTTAAACTGCTTTGCATATTCCTTGTGTAGTAGACTTTATTTTGGAAACATGTAAATATTTTACTTAAGTATAAAAATGCAATCTCTAAAAACTGGAAGTGAAATGAGACAAATGAACCTAAATGTGTGTCTAGTTCGTGGCATAATCACAGAAAGGGAAACTATCTCAAGTGACTTTAAAATACAGGCAATTGGCTGTATGTTTTTTTAATTAAAATTAAATTCAGTAGTAACGTGCTGGTGAAGTGTTGGTCTTGTCATTCTCAGGCTGTTGTGTCTATATAGTGAAACAAAGCAAATGAGGAATGATGTTGGTATCGTTGAGGATTAGGAGTTTTTGCAGCAGAGAAAGGAGATGTAGTTGTAAGCTGTATGAATTTCAATAAAAACCTTGCAGTCCTGAATTTGATTTAGAAGTAGTATAAATTCATGATGTATTTTGTCTAGAAATGAAATAAAACGAAACATGTTGCCTGTCTGCCCAATGAAAAGCACAAAAAAAAATGGTGAACAACTCACCAGCAATGAGCGCTCCTAATGCTTAGATTATGGTTTCCAAATACCATTTTCTCTTAAAAGAAATCAGGATTTCTTGGAGAAATGGTCAATTCCAGGTCTTGAATAGGAAATGTACAAGAATGAGCCTGGACTACCTTGTCTTTCCAGAAAGCAAAGGAATACGAAAGATTCCTAAGATTGTGTCAGGGCTCAGAAGCAAACCAGAAAGAAGCTCCCATGGCCAATGAAGGGACAGTTTGGACGCAAATAGGGATAATAGCTGCGATAGATTGAAATACATCAAATATGTTTAAATAGCCGTGAGTTCATAATGACATTAAGCAAACCCCAGTCCAACTGATGGGTCACCTTTGGCGAATGTTAGCATTATTTTGAAAACTGGCAAGTAAAGGGAAAGAGTCAAATATTCATCTTGCCATTCACATATGAATGTTACCACAGATAACCGATTAATTGATGAAGATAAATCTCTCTTTATAGAAGTTATCCAGCTAATAAATGAAGGAGTGATAAATTAGAATATCACTATTTTGCAAACTCCAATGAAATAATAGATCTAGGCAATGAGCTTCAGTAGCTGCAAACATGTCCGAAAGAAAATAAGAGATAACCAGACACATGTATCTCTTGATGGAGGTGCACAATACCACTTATGAAGCAGTGCTGCTGAAAAAATAAAATCTGATCAAGCCTCTAGATCAATTACCAACTTAAAGGAGATACTGAGGATGGAGGAACATGTGGGATGATACCATGGGGATGCCTTCAGTAAAATCCAGACTAGTGGAATATTCCACAGGACAAATGGGCTGGCTTATTGCAAAGGAAAAACAAAAGAATGGAGCAGAAGCCTAGATTAAAATAGATCACAGAGATCTGTCCAGTTACAATATATGGTCTTTATTGGATTTTTAATTCAAGTAAACTATAAGAAAGGTATATAAGGCAGTTTGGTAAATATAATCCTTGATTGGCTTGTACATAATTATGATTGATTTTTAGGTGTGATAATGATACTTGATTATTAAAAAAGTCTTGTAGAGATACAACTGACAAAATGGATGAGTCAAGATGTCCAGTATTTGATTCAAACTTTTCTAGGAGGCAGGAGTAGGAATTAGAGATGAAATAAGATCGAGTAGATGGGCTGATGATATATATTGTTTTCTCTACTTTAGTGTAATTTTGTACAGTAACAGTTTACATGATAAAAACAGATATGTGGAATTATCTACAAGGAACTTGAAGTTTAAAAATATTTAAAAACAGAACAAATTGGTAACTCCTGGTCTTCTCTCTCTCAACCTGGCAAGCAGCATTCAGGGTGCCTAGCCACTGCCACCCACCTTCCAAGCGTCTTGTGAAAGGACTTTATTCATTTCCAAGGGTCCTTGTTCATTCTTGCCTTTACCAACCACCCGCCTGTTCCGGGTCCTGTGCCAGGTGGACATTGCCCTGCTGAGATACTTTCTAATAACTTTTCCAGACTTCTAAGCTGTCCTTACTGAATCCAGAGTGAGGGGTTTCTGTGAAAATGGTTAACATTTATTGAGAACTTACTCTGTGCCAGGCACTTTGATGAGCCCTGGCTATGTATTCTGTCTTTACTACCGTCCAGTGTACAGTTCTGGACACAGACTTAGAAAGGTACTGCACTTTGTGTAGGTACCACAGGAAATTAAAAAGATGACCTGGGATTTGAACTCAGGTCTAATTATCAGCAGCCATACTCATAACTATTAGACCATTGTGCTCCAGGCACGGAGAAGGGAATTTGTGTTCCCACAGACGGGGCAACTGGTAAGAACCAGTGTGGTTTTTGTGAGGATCTGTGGCCCCAGAAATCCACAGCTGAAGTGGCTAGGGTCAAGGGTGGATATATATAGCTATCAGGTGACCCCAAGAGCAGAAGCCAGGCAGCTCAGTAAGAGGGGCATCCAGGAGGGTCCCCTGTGAGGTCTGGAACTCTGCCTGAAAACTGGGATCTGCAGGCCTGCACTGAGATCTTCCTCAGCATTCACCTTCCCAGGTCGTGGAGCTCAGAACACGATTCGGACACAGGTTGCTTCTGGCTTTGGAAGGTCCCTCCTTGCGTTACGGTTTGCCGAATCCCAGTCTTATCATTCTGGAGGTGGGCCGTGCTGGGTTCAGAAGGCAACCACATTGAAGGATGGAATGCATTTAAAGGAGATGATTAGGTTTAGCTGTATCTTGAATGGGGAGAACAAAGAAAGAGTTAATTAATTAAAAATGTCTCTCCCTTGAGGCCAAGGAACATAGTGGATGCTCCAGTGGTTGAGCCCAGGGGTGCATTTCTCAGGTCAACACCCAGTTTCCAGGCACCCTCAACTTCTTTTCATGGACCTCAAACTCATTTTAATTTCTACTTTTAAACCTATTCTACTTCCTCTATCTGTGAGGTCTCTTTTCCAGGGCTGGATCATCTTGTCTCCAGCTGTGCCTTTCTTAGCTGCTCCAAAAAGAAACGTCTAGACTGTTTTGATCCTAAGGTTTTATTGTTGATATATGTAGGGATCTGAAGTTTCCAGAATCCTCTAGGCCTTCTGTCTGTTTGTGGCTCCTGTCTTCTTCTCTGAGGTGGTCCTCAACTCTTGCTCACCTCTGGTATCCCCCCAGCAGGAGCCTAGCACCCCATCCCCACATCCACAACCTAACCCTTTCTCAGTGTGCTTATGGCTCTTTCCATCTAAGAAAGCTTCTCCACTCGATATGTCAGTAAATTATTTAACGTAAGGCACTTAGAGGGTCAGCAGGGGAGGCTGGAACAAGGTGCCCCCAGTGCTAGCTAGTGCCTGGGCCCAGGGGCCAGGGACGTACTGTGAGAGTGACGGGATGGTAAGTGACAGCTCCTCCCTCGTGCACATGCCTTCCTCCCACCGTGGATGGTATCTACTGCCCCATCCTTTGAAGCTGGGCTGCCTGACTTGATTTGACAAACAGCAGAAGGGTTGTTTCAAAATTGCTGAACTCAGGCCTGAAGAGGCTTACCCAGGTATGCTCAGAGAAGAACCAGCTGCCCTATAAATTAGTGCAGATCCTCCTGCTGGAGGCGGAGTCGCCATGTAGAGTTAGAACAGGCCCGACCAAGCCTGTGAGTAGAGAGATCGAGCTGCTCCAGCCAGACCCCGGATGTTTGGGGCATCCCACCTGAGGCCTAGCTGTGTGCATGAGGCTCTCTTATCTTCCTGCCCCAGTCGAGCCACGTGAGCCAACACCACGGAGCCCTGCTCTAATTCCTGACCCCAAAATCACTGAAAATGAAGTGTTTGAAGCCACTAAGTTTTGGGGTAGTTTGGTATGCAGAGGTAGATGATGGAGATATGGGTATTTTCTGCTGTCTCTAGACCTCTTGGGGGTTAGGATGTTCTCAGCAGTGCAGTAGGAAGTCAGCCGGCCAGCACCTGGGACCCTTGGGGGACAGGCAGAAGCCAGGGTTTCTGGAGATGGTATAGCTAAGAAGAGCATGGGCTTCGGTGACAGACTCAACTTTCTGTCTCTGTCACTTACCAGTTAGGTGGACTTGAGTCTCACTGAGTTATTTCCCCTTCAGAAAATGAGGATAATAATTGTATATATCTTTTAGAGCTGCACTGTCCAGTGCATGTGATGGAAATGTTCTGTATCTGTGCTGTCAAATACGGTAGCCGCCAGTCACATGTAGCTATTGAGTACTTGAAATGTGGCGAGTCTGAACTGAGATATTCTGTATGTATACAATGCACACATTTGTATGAAAAACATGTTAAATACCTCATCAGTGCTTTTAATATTGATAACATATTGAAACAATATTTTTATCACTGGGTTAAGTAAAATACATCATTAAAAATAATTTTACCTATTTTTACTTTTTAAAAGTTATATATGTGGCTCACATTATATTTTATCGGGCAGTGTTGATGTAGTCTTAAAAAGATTAAGTGTGTGTAAAGTGTTTAGCAGAGTACTTGGCACATGCAAAACCTTCAGTAAATGGTAGTTATTTTGTAAATATTGTCCTCAGTAGGTGGAGGCCAGAGCTCAGATATTAGCACGCTGGTGTCTGGGTTTCTGCTCCATGGGCCCCACTTAACTGGGCAAAGGAAGGCAACTCACATTTGGTGAAGCTCCAACTGTCTGCTGGTGACTGAGAGGGGCTTTAGTCACATTGGGCCATTTAATCCGCACAATGGCCCGTAGAGGAGGTATTATTCTCCCTTTGGACAGACGGAGAAACTGAGGTTTAGGAGGGTGACGTGACTTGCCCAGCTGGTTTTGTGGTGGAGCAGTTCTTGACCCTGGAGAAAGAGGTTTTGCCACCGCAGCTGTTGGCCCTGGAGGTGATGTCTGGCCCAGGACACGCCTGCGTCTCCTCTTTCTCTTGACTTCCCCAGTGCCTGCTCCACCTCCTCTCTGAAATCCGGGGCCATCAGCCTGTCTTCTCTCTCTCCCGCCCTTCCTACCCAGGCTTCCAAGGGAACTAATTTATTTCTCCAAGTATAAATGGACTTTTTCCCACAAAGACACCACATATGTCGTTTCATACGTTATTTGTTAACTTCATCAAACAAAGTGCAATTCTCTGGCGCTAATGTCAATCTCCACAGCTCATTGGGTTTTTTAAAATAGCGGAAACACAGCCCTCATCTCCCAGCCACAATGAGGAAGGCAGCCCGCACTCCAGTCAGTGAGAAGAACCCTCTGCTTCTCACCCCAGAAAGAGCCATAAAACACGCTCAGAGCCAGAGCATGCGTCCATTTGACAAAGACAATTTGATTTGTCCGCGGCTTCTGAAATATTCATCCCACTTTGATGGACTATCGTTTTATAAATATAGATTATCATTAACCGACACCAGCGGTGCGCTGCTGGTCGACCCAGCGCCACGCCACTGGTTCGGGATGAAGACGTCCAATAAAAAAAATCATTATCTCTGTCTGAGAACCCTGATCTGTATCGTTTGCCTCATTTGCAGTGCAGGGGTCAGTAACTCACGCTAACTGCCTCTGTTTGTGCATTTCACGGCCTGGCCACCCCTGCTGGGGAGATTGGCAGGGTTCTTCTCAAGTTCAGACCTGGAGAAGGAAATGAGGTGATTGGGGGTAGGGGAAAAAAAGAAAGCCCAGGGGCTCTGGTGGGATCATGTTGAGAGGGCTGGAATAATGTGTTTCTGGAGGGGCAGTGGAGTGGAGTGGGCACGGATATGAGATTTGGAGCCTGTCAGACCCATCTCTGCTCCTTACTGGATGAGACCTTGAGCAAATGAGTTAAACGCTCTGAGTCTCAGTTTTCTCATCAGTAAAATGGGAATCACAATCACATCTATTTTCTATGAGACTCAACACAAACACATGACATGGCACTTACACACACATGGTACATGTTAGCTGTGATGATAATAGAGAAGAAGAATGGCTGTTCTTTGCATTAGCCTTGAGCCCTTAGGCAAATTGCTTGACACCCCTGAGCTTCAGATTCTTTGTGTGTAAACAGTCTTATTAATACTTACCTTCACTGGTTGTAAAGATCCCATGAGCTGATATACCCAAAGAGCTCAGCACCTTGGACGGTACACTCTAAACACCCACGGGGGCCATTCTGTTTGATTGTGACGGGAGCCAGCCAGAACAGTGAGGGGGCTGTTCCAGAGAGCCATGGCCCCACCCAGTGGGCTTCCTGCTTGAGGACTCAGAATGCACAGGGTAGGAACCCAGAGCAAATGGTGGCTCCGGGTGTCCTGTTGAGATGGAGGCAGGTCTTTTCTATAAAGGCCTCTTATCCCAGTCACCCCCCTCCTCCTGAGAATTCTGGGGCTTCCTCTGAGAAGGAAGAAGCAGAGACAGGAGGCAGAAAAAGTCCAGTTCCAAGCTCCCAGTCCTTCTGGAAAACCATGGGTTCAATGAGATATCCCTGTTCAGTGAGAATTCTGGGACCTGAAAAAGAGATGGGGTCAGGGTAGGTGAGTTTATTAGACATATTCCTTGGTGACATGCTCCCAGGAAATGAAATTCCACATGGAATTAAAGATTTGCTTGGCCTTGGAAACAAAATCTCATCTGTAGCATTTCCTCTTACACTTAGCCATTTGAAAGAAATATACAACCAGGTATGGGGAGAAAAAGCAATTGCAAAGGAATCTCCAATAGAAGGTGGCCTGAGGGAGAAGAGAAATCACAAGGCAAGTGTGGAGTTGAGAGCCGATAGCAAACCTCTCTTCATTCTGAACAGAAGCGGAATGAAAATGGGTAAAATAAACTCTTGAATTCAAGCTCTAGCCAGGGCCATAGATGAGGCAGGTGGCCTAGAACTTTCCAGAGGACCCCAGCATTGAATTCCCTTATGTTCTCAGAAGCAGGCAGGCAAGCTGTGTGCCCAGGTCTCATCCCAGTGGAAAGACAGACTGGGGCACTCAGCCCCAAAGTTTATTTAAGTGAAAAAACCCACCCGGAGACAAGAAGGAGTGTTACACCACTGTCAAGTTTTAGACATTGCCATCAAGCAAAAAAAATTGCATCCCGTCCTGACGAGCGACTAATCAAGGCACGGCAAACGGTCCTGCAATAAATTACTCTGGAGCGAAATAAACCACACAAACAGACCGATGATAATAAATGTAAATTATTTCTCTGAAGAAATTTTCTTGGTATATGAGTAATATGAACCATCAGGAAGGCGTCTTCCTTAACATTAATTACAGAAAATGACAAGTGAGCTGATGACTGGGAAGGCTCATTATCTGAGAACATATTCACAACTTTGCAATTTGCGCGAGATGTACTCCGGCTAAATTAATCTCCCTTCTTTGCATGAGCCTCTTCTAATTTTCATGTTATTAACAGGTTTGCAGTATCAGTCAGTGCTTGTCACTCTAATCAGGTTTCAGCATGTTCGCAAAAGCGAAGCGTCATTTATAAGGATAAGCCCTCATAATGGTGCTTGCTTTCATGTGGAGAATTCTACAAGGCTGCTTTTAATAAGGTACTTTAATCATCTCCTTTGCTCAACTTTTGGCCCCACTGTTCCTTTATGAAGAGTCATTAAAAGACTTTGAAGTTCATCAAGGAGGAAAAATTCATGACATTGTTCGGGTGAGGTTGGGCATGGTTCTGAGGGAAAGCCTGGAAAGAGTCAGGGAACAGACGGTCCTGTGGGTCCAGAATCTGGCCGTGGGTACAACCTGTGCCCATTGACTCCACTATGCAACACCCTGTAGGGTCACTGCTGAACCAAGAGCCCACAGAGCAAGTTTCAGGTAGATACCAAAACCGACTCCTGGGCTGGGCTGGAGAAAGGACGTGTCTGGTCAGCACTCTGGACAGCGCCAGTATGTTGCCATCACTGTCAAGACTGGAAGCTTATGAGGGTTTTAGCTTTACTGTGATGGTCTGCATTGCTTTGGAAATTACTCACTCCTTGGGGCCAGACTAATTTTCTAAATCCAGAATCATCCTTACTTTTCTATGGGTTTTTAGTTCAGAGAGAAGTCTAACTTTTCTATCCCAGTTGGAATATCCATGGGCTGCTTTCAACCTCAGTGGGTTTATAGAGCAGATTAACTGGGGAGTATATGTGTCTTTGTAGGTGTGGGTGCAATCTCTCTTTTTGCTACATGGCTCACAAGGCTAAGTCAGGGCTCATCTTGAATCAGGCTCAGGTACATCCCTTTCCCCTGCTACATTCCCAGCACTCCAGAGTTGAAAATGTCCTCACATGTGTCCATCAACAGAAATGCATGACCATTAGTTTGCCTCTGACTATCTTTGGTAGCTTTTGACAAACCTTCTGAGCTCACTCTTGTCAGAGAGAGTCCTTGCTGGGGTGGCTCATTTCTTAGTGGGCAAAATACTGGACTGAGAGTCAGGGACAATTCCTAATCTTTCCATAGCTGCTTATTCATTCTTTGACCTTGGACAAGTCACACTTCTCTGGCATCATCCATATGACTTTTTGAGGTTTCCTCCATCCTGGAGCTTTGTGATGATGTTTTTTGTGTGGTGATATTTATTGAAGCTCCATTCTACTACTCCCAGTGAATTATAGAGACAGTAGTCCCATGGCCCAAGGTAGCAACATGGTCAGACCCCGCAAGGGAATAGTCTTCCTGTTCCCATAAATGTGTTTCTACCCCTGTAGGTGTGGGATGGTTATGGAGCAGTAACAACGCAGTGGGCTTGGCTCTGCCCTGGCTTTGCTGACATTGGCAGAACAGACCACATTGGTGGTCACCCTTCTCTGAGACCCGAGCCACACTGATGCTACCTGGTCCACCCTCTGGTCATAGCCAATGGGCTATAGCTCAGAAAGTGAAAGTCTTCCCTCCAAATCTGGAATTGGACTAAGAGAAGGTCAGATAGTGCTGGTGGGTAACTATCACAACATGGACACTCGAGTAGTGGGGCAGCCAGCTTCCCCCATGTGACCTGGAGAAGCAAGAAGGCTGGTGTGCAGGGAGGGAGAGGAAGAAGCCAAGACAGGAGGCAGTGAAAGCCCAGTTCCAAGCTCCCAGTCCTTCTGGAAAACCATGGGTTCAATGAGATATCCCTGTATTTTAAAGCTGTATTTCTTTTTCCTATGTCAGCCCATTTGGGTGTGGTTCTGTTCCTTTCAACCAAAAGGACCCAACCAATGTGGCTTCCTTGAATGTTGGGGGCACTTGCCTGAGTGGAACCTCATGGCTGGCACCAAGCAGTGTGGAGCTGGTGACCTGATGTGGGAGGGCCAATGGCTGTCCGGGTTCTCAGGCTAGAACAGAAGACAAAGACCCCGTTGTGTCTGAGAGGTTGAACTCTCAGTGTGCAGGGGCTTGTTCAGGGAAATACGGTGCAGGTGGAGTCATCCCTAGGGGACTGGGAGCCGGAGGAAGGGGCATTCAAGCAGCCAAGGGGTTTGCTTTAGGGCCAGAAAGTTGATCTTCTGAAACTTGGTTCTTTTCAGACCCTTTGCAACCTGTATTTATTTCTCAGTTGTTATATTTCCAAGTCTCATCAGTGATGCCAGCCTGACTCAGCTCTGCTGGGGGTACTTAGGGGAGGGGCAGGACTTCACCAGGTCAGAGCACCCGAGGAGGGACACCCCCAGTGATGGCGGTAATGACCTGGGCAGAGAACCCTGATAACATAGCTAGCGCGGTTTAGTTCACTGCCCTTCCCAACCAGGTGAGTCCTAAGGATCCATCCCCATCTATGCCTGGAAGGGCTCTGTGTTTTAATGAATCCCCCTTCCCCAGCTCACCCAACAGACTTAAGGCCATTAGGATTCATTCAAACTAGCAGACAAATGAGGTGTCTGGGTTTAACTTAGTAATGACGGGTCACCTCCAAGGTCAGGCAGCAAAATTGCACCTCAGTGTAATAAATCCATTTGCACTCTCCACAGAGGGGGCAGCTGTGCCTTCAGATTGGGTCACCACTGTGAGCACAGCACGAGCCCATTCTGCAGGTGCAGGAGGCCCCCTGGGCTGAGCTGGAGCTGTGTGTGTGGGATTCGAGGATGGAGAGGGCAGCAGGCTGGGGCCCCGCAGAAAGGTAAGGCATTGCCTCCCTTTCACCCCATATTCCAGACCTGATTAGGACTTACAGAGCTCTGAGCACTAAAAAGGGTGGAGGGAGGGTGCATATGAGATTCAAAACAAAAACAATCCTCAACTATGGACCAGTATAAAAAGTCCATCAAACTCTGATTTTTCCTATAATGTCTAATTTATTACTTTTATTATAAATGCATTTATTTTTTCCCCTTTAATGTACCTCAGCTGTGATGGACCAGGAAGCTTGAGCTTTGTCTGCCCGGGAAGTAGCCCCGTGCTTCTCACCCACTCTGAGGGCTGCCTGGAGCCTGGGGCCTTGTGTGGGTCTGGGGGTGGGTGGGCAGGAGTGTGCGGTTAGAGCATGTGTCTGTTTCCACGTGTGCACAGGAGACCAGCCAGGGTGGCCAGAGCCTGTGAAGGCTCCGTCGGTTCTCCCTCTGTCTTTGTGTGTCTCTGTCTCCTCTGGAAACTGGCCGAGGGTCCTGGCGGGTCAGGGTTGGAGCACAGCCTGACATCCGCCGTTGGGTGGCCAAGGCGGATTCTCAGCAGTGTGCTCCGACCTAACAGACAAGCAGGCAGTGTCCATGAAGGCGAGACTTTCTCCACACCCCCCTTCTGGGAACCCCTGCCCTGTTCAGGCCCAGGTTCAGAGAGGTAGATCCGAAGCCAACCAACTGGCAGGGGTCTGGGAAGACAAGCAGGGACGACTTTCGGCTCCCTTCCCCAAACCCAGGGTCCTTTGGTCACCCGTCTGGCATGTGCCGAGAGCGTCCCATGTGGGGAAGAGGCGTGAAAGCCCTGGTCCTGGGATTCCAGAACAAGTGACGGAGGGTGACTGCCAGGCCGGAGGGGCAGCGCTGATCCCTGTGAGCTGGCCCCCGGGGGACAGATCTTCTGGTGGTATTGCATCACCCAGAGCACCAACAGGGCCTCGGGAGGGAATGTGGTAGAGCTGAGACTCATGGGACCCCAGCATCCCAAAGGCCTCAGCATCATCTGCGTGACCCCCATCTGGGTCCAAATGGGGTTACTGAGGCCTGGCAGGGGCATGACTTGCCCTGGGCTGTGCCCTGAGTTAGAGGCATTCTCACGTGGCATGCCTGCACCTCTGGCCTCCCTGCCCTGAGGGCTTCTCCCTCCTTCGGCCTCCTTTTCCAAATGGTTCACATGCCTGCCTTTTGAGGTTGTATTGATCTGAATTTTGCACATAGGTGTCACTTGGGATCAGATACGGGGGAATCAAGCTGGATGTGGTAGCCAGCCTCCAGGATGGCCCCCAGTGACCTCTGCCTCCTGGTACTCACTCCCCTGCACAGTGAGTGCCCTCCCATGTTGTGCCATTCTGTGTAGCCACTAGAATGCAGAAGAAATGATGGTATGCCACTTCCAAGATTACGTTATGAGTGACTGTGGCTGCCATCCTGTTTATTCTGTCTCTCATTACTCTGGGAGAAGCCAGCTGCCATGTCACCAGGACATCCAGGCAGCCCCTGGGGACACCCATGGGTGAGGAAGTGAGAGCAATAAGTGCAGGAGAGTCTGTCGGGGGAGCCTCCGGCTGACCGTGGCCCCCGCCGGCAGCCTGAGCCGAACTGGAACCACCAGCTGAGCCTGACCCTCAGACACTAGCAAATTATTTATTAGTCTGCATTACTAAGTTTTGGAGTCTCTTGTTATACATTAACATAACTAATATACTGTTTTGTTTTTTTTAATAAAATGAGGCCGGAGGTTGGATCAGCCTCACAGTTCCCAGAGTGAAGCACAGGGTTTACCCAGTTCTGTTTATGGTAATGCGCGGGACCAGGTCCTGAGCCTCATCCTTGGCTGGGTCAGGACACGCAGACGTAACAAGCTCACCATCTATTGGGGAAATAGATCGAGAAACAAATGCATTCTCTTCAGCATGGAAAGAAATGTCCCTCTGGGTGGTTGAGGAAGGAACTGGTGACTGGCCTGTACCTTCCAGCACTGCCTTGCTGTCCCCTCGTTTACCTTCTCCCTGCAGTGTGCTTGTTACTCTCCCCATTGTTTAGATGGGGCCCCAAGGCTCAGGAGTTTGAACCCACAGGCACTAGGGAGCCACGGAAGGGTTTTGACCGGGGTTTTGACTCCAGCCATCTGGGTCTGGGTAGAGGATGAATGAGAGGGAAGTGGCAGGAGGAAGCAGGGGCCCTTGTGGCCCAGGAGAAAGGCCCCAAGGCCCCTGAGCCGAGGCAGGACCATGGGGAAGGTGAAAGGCGAGGGTGGAAAGGCAACAGGGAGTGGAGAGGTGGCCAGTCTGGACGTGGGGAAGGGGAGACTTCAGGGTGACTCAATGTCCTGATGTAGGAGTTGGGGACACGGTGGCAGTGCTTTTCACTGAGCTGGGAAGTCCCCAAAGGGGGTTCTTTTGGGGGAGGGGATAAAAGATTCCCTTTGGGACAAATTGAATTTCAGGTGCTTGTGGGAGATCCAGGCGGAGATGTCTGGGTGACATGTCATTTATGGACCTGGATGGAGTTCAGGGGAAAAATCTGGACTAGATCCTTAACTCATCAATGTTATGAAAGGAGAGAAGTCATGGGGGTGGATATGATGGCCCAGGGTGCGTGTGATGGCAGGAGCAAAGCAAACCAGGCCTCAAAGAACCCTGACAGAGAAAGGGGAGGGAAATGAGGAGGCTCCACCATGGAGGTCAGGCAAAGAGGGGGCTTCCAGAACCTTCTAGGGATTAGTACTGTCAGTGGGGGCTGGCAGGATGGAGCCTGTGAATGGACATGTCTAGTGGGCTAACTCCCAGGGATTGCCTTCCAAAGCCGTTTATAAGACAGCAAGTCACATGGTCACCAGAGGACAAGAGCACTGTCCACACATGTTCCCTGCTTGGAACCTGGGAGGAATTATGGACAAGGTTCTGGCATCCAGAGCCGAGTAACAGTGAAGTGGGCTACTTGACATGGTAGTGAGTGTCCCGTTGCTGGGGGCATGCAAGAAGAGATTGCAAGGCCAAATGTCAGAAATGTGGATGGTGCATAGGAAATGGATTAGACACCCACGAATGTCCCTTCTGGGTCTGATCTAGAGCATGAGAGAGGGAAGACACAAGCCAGCTGAGCTCAACGAGCAGGAAATCCTCAGAATTCTGCTACTGAGGTCATAGGGATCCCAGGCAGCGCTTAAGCAGGACAGGAACATGGTCATGCCCCCCTCATTGAGTGGTCAGGTGCCTCACACGCCCTTCCCCTTTCCTTTGCCCCTTCCTCCTGTGTTCTGTGGAATTGCAGTCCTCAGCACAGGCCATGGGAAATATGGGAAAAAGGAAAAAAAAAAAAAGTAAATCAGAACTCTGGTCAATTCTAGTTTATTTCCGAGCACTGTGATCCAGTCCATGCCTGGGGACTGGTGCATTTGTGGGTCCCTGATGAAGCAGTGGAGCGTAGACACCCCACAGGTGGGGTATGTGAGGGGCCCCAGCTAGGCTGTCCTCCTCCCATCACTTCTACCCCCTGACAGGACCGAGCACCATCTCTCCTAACACCCAGGTGCACTCGCAGTGGTCGGGGGCTCCCCGGCCCCAGACCCAAAGCCTCCCCCTCTCCCTGGGCCCATACAGGCCCTCTTGAGGCTTCCTGGAGGGTGGGGTGGGGCACACTTGCCACGGAGCCCTGACATCCACCCTCCTCCTTTTCCGGGTGAAGTTCGCCTGCAATAATGTCAGTGCACTTTTCAGGCTGACAGAAATCCCACCGATAATTGGGAAGAATGGAAAATGAAAACATTAAAATTTGCCGTGTCATATGTTCACTTTTTCTGATTGCCTGATACCCACCGTCCACTGACAGATGCTGTATTATTAACACTTGATTAAAAATCACTTCAGGTTTGAACCAGCCCGTCGAGAAGGGAGCGTCTTGACAAGACTTGTGGTTTGTGATTGACAATTAGTAATATTCGGTGTGTCACAACATAGATAGTGTGACTTATTGGTGCTGGTGTAATGCAACACATTTCATCTGAGTTTCTCAGATTGGTACATAGGAATAAGAAGGAAAAGACGGAGTTTCATTCAGCCAAC
Source organism: Manis javanica (assembly GCF_040802235.1). Taxonomy (NCBI): domain Eukaryota; kingdom Metazoa; phylum Chordata; class Mammalia; order Pholidota; family Manidae; genus Manis; species Manis javanica. The sequence continues at coordinate 8,855,225 of NC_133157.1, read as the reverse complement.
TTTGATTACCAACAAAGGAGAGATTGTACATGCTTGTTTCCGCATGCCCTACCTGGATCTCTATCAATCAGCCAGACTGCTGAGACCCCCTCTCCTCTTTGGGAATGGGAACCTCAACAGACTTGGGTCTCATTATGCAGCCCTGAACTTCTCTATCAGCAGCCAAATCCTTTCTGTCTGGAAATATGAAAGCTCTTTGCTCTGACGCTGCCTCTGTGCCTTCAAATTACCAGCCTGCTCCTCTTACAACAAAAGGCTTCTCATTGTTTAAAAATAAAACGATCATATCTTGATTGACGGGCTACATCCTTTTCCTTCAGCTATTTTTCTAACTTGGTGTCAGCGGGAGTTGGATTCAGGGCGTTTCTCTCTCTATCTCTCTGTTTTTTTTTTTTTTTGTCTCAGTTCTAATTCAATTCCTTTTAAGTGCTTTTAAGAACAGTGCAATTCAAGGTCTCTCCTTTTTGGGTTTGACCTGGATATCATTTTTGGTTTCCTCCTCAGCTAAGATTATCCAAGAAGGAACGATCGTTTGCTTTAGTGAAAGGTGATGAATTTAATGCAGTTAATCTCTGCAAACTTTGGGAGAAATGGCCTCGGGTGTGATTTACATGTTTTACAAAACTGTACACCTTATTGTAGAGAAGTGAATGGTAGGTGGTGTGGGGGTCGCTGTCTCATCACGCTGAGTGAATTGGCTTCTGAGAATTTACCACCATCTAAACAGCTCTTTTCTTCATTCATTTGTACACTTGTCTTCTGACTGTCTGCTCCCACCCTGTAGCCTGGACCCCAGAGAATGAAGAGAACCCCAGAAAACTCACAGAATGAAGATGATGTCTCTTTTGTGCACTGCTGCATCCCTAGCACTAGAACCTTCCCAGGCACATCGTAAGCCCTTAACAAATATGGAATGAATGGACAAATGAATACCTGTGTGCATGCGTCGATGATGGGGGTTATGGGCAATCTGGAGCTCAGACACCGGGGATGGGCTCCCACACAAGGGATGTCGTGTTGGGAGACAGTCAGCTTTTGAGGTGCAAGGGGCTCACATTTCTTTCCTCACCTTTGCCACACTTTCCTCACTGGGCTTGGCTCCCCCAGCTTTGGTTTTCTGTTTCCCAGGACAAAGTCCCCCAAAGTCAGGCTTTCTGAGGGGAAGAGAAGCAGTTTTCCTGCTGGGGTGAAGACAGGGCACGCTGGGCCAGGTCTTGCTGGCAGGGGCACAAAAATGTAATGACTGGCTGGGAGGGTGGTCATCACTCTGCTCCCATGGGACAGACACCCTTGGCCAATCCAGCCTTTGATTGGTCCAGGCTGAACCTACTTACTGTTCATTCATTTAGTCAATCAACAAACATCTGCTAATTCACAAGCCATGTGAAATGGCTTGCAGGCACTGGGCTAAGGGTTTGTCACCTCCGTTCTGTCCCTGGCCCTCAGCCCTCAGGCCTGGATACAGACTTCTTCTTTCCGGCTGGACCTTGGGGATTTCTCTGCCTTCAGGGATTCATCCCCAGCTCCATCCATCTGCTGTTGGCCCCCAAAGTCAGTACATGCAACTGAGCCCTCAAGTCCACCCCACCTCACCTTGGCTTACTCTGGGTCTTCCATTTCCCAAACAGGTATCAGACCAAGACACCTGCTATAACTGGTAAGGAAAGAGGCTTACGATCCTGAGTCAGGGGTGCAGGAGGATCTGTCTCCACACTGCTCTAGCCTTTCCTGGGGTGCTGGGGCTCTGTCAGAACCATATTTGTGTCTCAGCCCCCAGAGCAAGGCTGCACGGAAGCAGGTGGTGCAGGGTGCAGGCTGGCTCCAGGGAATGCCAAGGTCAAACTGATGTTTCATCATTCATTGGTTGGGTGCCCTTGGACAAGTGACTTGACCTCTCCAAGCGTCAGTTTTCCCATTGGCAAAATGGAGGGAATGACAGAAGCGACTGCAGAGGTCCTAAGACTGGGGCTCTTAGCCGTTTATATTCTTTGGGCCCCTTTGGCAGCCAGAGGAAGCCTGCGGGTCCTTTCCCAGAATAATGGTTTTCAAGTTCATAAAATAACATACGCAGGATGACAAAGCAAGCCAATTTATTAAAATATGATTATCAAAATATAAATATCTGTGAAACAACAATATGTGTGCTTTATTAGCACATGAAACAGCAAGATCTGGTGATAGGTCTGCTAAGTGTCATGATTTCAGGTGGTGATAAGCATAAAGGATATTCTGAGAAATCTTCAGCCACATCTGAGAACATCTGTGATAATGGTAACAAAGTCAAGGTTGTCGCTCATACTATGTCCAAAATGGAAGGAAGTGCTTAACTCCCCTCAGCTAGAGGGGAGTCAGTGTTCCCATCCAGGCTTAGGAGCTCTGCTTTGAAGGAGGGGCCAAGAACGGAACAGAGGTGGGGGCAGGAGGGGACCATGGGTGGCTGGGGCTGGCTTGATATGAAATTGTGGGGGCCCTTGGTTCTGAGTATGAGTCCTTCATCTGGGGGTGGCACTGGTTTCTAGCAGAAGGCAGGCAGGCAGTGTGTGCACATAACATTTCACCACAATAGAGTGGTTAACCTCAGCTCATATTTACAGGGGCCCACTGTGGGCCGTGGCCTGTGCTATAAATGGCTCATTCGCTGCCTCAGTTAATACAACGACCCTGCAAGGTCGCCACCACTGTGATCCTCATCTTTCAGATGATATCTGGACTCAGAGAGGTCATCTCACTTGCCCAGGGCCACACAGCTGGGGGTGGGTGGGAGAAATACCAAGCCCAGGTAGGCTCATTCCAAAGCCCATGCTTCTTACTCTGTGGTGACGTTTAAAATGTTTATAAGTTAGCAGACTTCATCAGACATCTCATTATTTTGTCTTTAAAAGCAAATCATTTATGAAGATGAATTATTTTCCCACGCTCTGACTTACTAATGGTTTTGCTTGCTGGGTGACCTATTCATGTTCTTGGCCTTGGTGCACGTCCTTCAGCAAATGCACTAGGATTTGATGTTTTTCTTACCGGTTTGTACTGACTCTTTGAAGTGCACAGACACCGCTTCCCGAACAGTGAATACCATTTTGGCACCTTTGTTTTAAAAATTCCTTCTCACTTGCCAGACATACAAAAATACCTGAGTGGGTATTGCTGAGTCATTTGCTTCTTTTGTACTAATATTTATTAGTAGCAGGATTCATTACAAAGTAAACTAACATCCACATCATGAGATGGTAAAGGAGACCTTCTCTGGAATGGTCATTCTCATACCTGGCTGATCACCAGACCCTGAGAGAGACTTGCTAAAAACACAGACTCTGGGCTGATGCTTTGGTGTGCTGGGGCCTGGGCCTCTGCATTTTATCAAGCCCTGCTACTTGTGCTAATGACGCACCAGTCTGTGGGGTGGCCTTGGGCAACCACTGCTTTATAACACCATTTGTCTGAGCAATACAGGAAGTCCCAGGTACAGAAATAAAGCATTCAAAGTTAACAGACTTTAACAGACTTCTGGGTGAGTTTTCAAGTCCCAAGTTCTGGCTCTGCCACTTATATACGTGGCTGAAGGTCATTGGATAAGAGCTTTAGCACCCAGAGCCTTCATTTTCTCATCTGTGAAATGGGTATCATAGTCTCTAACTCACAGGGTTGTGGCGAAGATAAATGAGATCATGTATGTAATGCATTAAACACAGCGTCTGGTCTGTGGTTAAGAGCTAAGTAAATGTGAGCTGCTATTGTTGTTACTACTACTACTAAAATTGCCCTTTGATATGGTAAATATTCAGGAGGAGCATTTGCTCAGAGGAGCCTGGGATTTGGGTGCCTGTAAAGGCCCCCTTCTTTAATAGGGAGAGTTGTCAGGTGGTCACCAAACTCTCATAACACAAGGGGCTTGGGCCTAATACTGGAGCAGGTGGGCCCAGGCTGAGGTGACAGCTGGCTGGCTCCTGGGATTCACATTACAATGCCCAAGGTGGCATAGTGAGCTCCAGGGAGTACAGGCTGGTGGCCCCATTAATACCCTGGGGCCCATCTGATCAGTGGGAGGCAAGGGTCTCTACAGAGGGAAGCAACGTGACATAGTAGAAGGAACATAAGGTTGAATCCCAGATCTGCCACTGACAGTTCTGTGATCTCAGGAAGCCTCTTGACTTCTCACATACACCCTTCTCATATGTACCCTTAATCACACACATCCTTTAGGGATTTTAAAAATAAAGATACCATGTAAGGCTTGACCAAGAGGCCATCACATCCTGGATACTTGGTGACTATGGCTTTGATTAATAGGGTGGCAGCTCCATGAGTCCACCAGGGGTCCCTTAGGGTTTAGGAGGCCTCTGCCAGAGGCTGAGAGCCAGGCCAGGGCGCTGCTAGACAGAAGACAGGAACAAAAGGGAGGGTAGTAGGGCCTCTGACTAGGGCTGGGGTTCAAGGCAGCTTCTAGTCCCAGCTGCTGTGCGGCTATGGCTAAGTGGACAGGCCATGACCGGCTCCCCTAGGCCTACAAGGTGCCACACTTGGAGCCCCACCTAATGTCAGCATGGCAAAGAGTACTCACCGTCAATGTGATTTGGGACCAAAAATCCAAAGAAAGCAATTCAAATGTGTGCAAACAAATAATCATTTAGTAAAGTGTCCAGAGACAAGACCTATTTACCCCAATCAATGCTCTCCTGCATTCTAGCCATAGTCCGCCTGAAACCGTAATGAAAAAAGAGATGCCATTCCCAGAAGCAATGGAAAAATACTTAGGAATAAACTTAATGAGAAATGCGTGTGACCTATATAAAGACAACTACAAAATTTTATTGGTGAAATAAAAGAGGACCAGAATAAATGGAGAGGCATACTACGTTTCTGCATGGGAAGACGAAATATTGTAAAAATGTCAAACCACCTCCATGTTAATTTGCAGATTTAATGCAATACCAAACAATCCTGCAAAAGGAACTTGATAAAATAATTCTAAAATTCATCAGGAAAAAGCATTGGTCAGAATATCAAGGAATATTCTGGAAAAGGAGAGCATAATATATAGCTTTACTGAATACTGAAGCATATAAGTAGCAATAATTACAACAGTGAGAATATTGATGGAGAAAAATAGATTTTAATGGATTAGAATAGAACAGCTAGAAGTAGACGAGATCACATGTAAAAATTAAATATGATGAAGAAACCACCCCAAAACAATGAGCAGGTGATGAATTATTTAGTAAACGCTGTTGAAAAACTGATTAGCAATAATTTGTAATTTAGATACACCTTATATTTCACATCAGAACAAATCCATCTGCATAAAAAATTAAATTCAGGAAAGGACCAAATACTGAAATATCTAGCAGAGAATGGATTTGGGTCTTTTCTAAATCTTTGGAATACTGATTTTAGAGAAATAACATAATTATACAAAACAAAATAGACATATATAATACAAATTACATATAGATATGACCAATGATTGCATGGGGCAAGAACTATGGGGGTAATAACGTGTTCAGGGAGATACATTTCCTTTTCATTTTAATAATTTTTCAGTAAACAAAAATCAAGAATGAAACATTTATAACTTGTTTTTAGGTGACTAAATATTATAACAACTTAAACATGTGTTAATACATAATCCCTTTTCTACTCTAGCTCCTCTGTTATTAAAGAGTTAGAAAACCCTTTAAAACAATATAGTCTCCTAGGTACGCTCTCTTAGGAGGAGGTGCTGATAAATGTTCTCACTAATTCTTTAAGTTCTATGAATTTCTGCTTTACTTTACTTAGATTTTCCTCAGCCTGGAGTCAAGTGCTTTGTCAATTCACCCTAAATTTAAAAAAAAGTATGGAGGTAAAACTTCTAGAAAGTTCACAGTGGTAAGTGTATAGCAGGATGACAGCCCATGTCACCACCAGAAAGATGGAGAACATCTCCAGCACCCAGAAGTTTCCCTCTGGCCAGCCTCCCAGCCCTTGCCTGGTTTCCACACAAATTAGGCTCACTGTGCCTGTTCTTGAACTTTGCATAGATGGAATCATACAGTCTGTGCTCTTTTGTGCCTGGCTTCTATGGCATTATGTTATGTCTGTGAGCTTGATCCATATTGCAGTTCATGAACTGGCAGTTCATTTTTCATGACTGTGTACTACTCCACATCCTACAGTTTACCCATTCTACTGAACCAAGGGCTTGGGGTAATGGAGAGAGGCTTGTGTTTCAATCTTATGCTCTCCAAAACCATAATGACTTTCCACTCCTTTCCAACAAAGGAAGAAGGAGAGAGAGTTTACCAGCAAGAAAACTTGTGACCTTTTAGCTCCACCCTTTATCTCCCCCAGTCATGTAGCATTTAATGATCTTCACATCTAGGCTTTACCAGACATCCGGCACCCACCAGCAAGGCTCAGAGTCCAAAATGACCATGTTATTCCCCTTGGGTCCTGGTTTTGGGAGCATTGTAACTGGTCTGGGGGCACATTTAGTTAACAGAAGAAGAAAGGTAAGCCACAATGCATGTGTGTAGCAGGGCAAAGCCCTCCCCACTCACAAAGCTCCCTAGCAGGGAAGAGGGAGGGGAGGGTGGCAGACGAGAACCTCCCTGACCCTCCCACAGATCACAAATAGCATACCCCAGTGTAGCGTGGCTGAGTAATTACAAGTGCCATTGAGTGTCACAGATGGGGCTGGGCCACGCTGGTGTCTGTGGTGAGGTAGACCCTCCAGGGGAGGGATGCTTTGAGCTGAGACCTGGCAGAGGGTTGGGAGGCAGCCAGGAGAAGGAGCAGAGGGAATGGGATGGAGGGAAGAAGAAAGTCCCAGGCAAGGTCCTGGAGTTAGTGTTTAGTAGGCTCTGGGCCCTGGAAGAAGGCAAAGCAGTAGGAGAAGTGGCAGCAGCCAGATCCTGCGTGGCGGCAGGACATGGTCAGATAGCAACTTCAGAAAGTCTGTTCTAGTGGGAAAGGCAGTGGATTGGACCAGTCAAGGTTAAGTGCAGGGAGACCAGTTTTCTCATCTGTAAAATGGGGTAACAATGCCAGCCTCACAGAGGCGGAGCAAAGGTGGAAGGAGAGAGCAGAGGTGGAGACGCTTTGTCAAGGGTTCAGGTGGTGTTCATTTTTCCTCGAAGGCCAGGAGAGCGGGCACTCCCTCAGCCCTCCCTGGAGCTGGTCTGGAGCCTCATGGGCAGCGCACAACTGCTCTTGATGAAATGAGTGAATAACTGCTGCTTCCAGCTCAATGGCCAGCCTCTTAAGGGGTAAGTCACATGAGGCATAGTGATACTTCCTTCAGGGCGCTGCTGCTCGTTTGAGGCAGGCCAGTTCAGAGAGCAGCTATCCCTGCGTAAATCCTCAGTTAGCAGGACCTCCTGGGTGTTTGGACAATGACAGCTGCGAAGGAGCCGTAGGGGTGATGGGGAGCCCTTGAATCCTCTTCTCCTGGTACCAAGTGCCCCCATATTAATCCATTAGCAAGACTGCACTCACCTGGACCCTGCACCGTGCAGCTTCACGGCTGCTGCTTCTCCGCAATGCAGCCACAGGGAGCTTTTCCAACGTAAGCCAGAGCCCATCCCTCTCCGCTCAGGGCCCCTCCATTGCTCCCCATTGAAATTAGTATGAAATCCAGGCTCTTCTTCACTCTGGGGTGATGGGGTGCTTCCTCCCTGCAGTCTCACCTCCTACCCTGCTCCTGGCCACTCTGCTCTGTGCATGTTTGGTTCCTCGGCCCCAAGTCTCTTCCTCGCTCAGGGCCTTTGCACTTTCTGTTCATGCTCCTGGGAAGTTCCTTTCCCTATATCTTTATGTGATAGGCTTTTCTGTGTCATTCAGCTAATAGTCCATTTGCCCCATAATAAAGACCTCCCTCACCAACTAATATAAGTAATTACTCCTTACTGCGTGCCTGGATTTATTTTCTTGATAGCATTTATCACCCTCTGAAATTTTCTTGTGTATTTATTTATTTATTTGCTTGCTGGGTGTCAAAGTCCAGTGTGAGCTCCAGGAGCAAAGGGCCTGTGGATAAAGTGAAGGCTCCCATGGCCAGGATCCTCACCTGCCCCTAGACTGCGTGGTGATGCAACTGGCCTGCTGCTAGGCTCCTGCTTCCACACCTGTAGGCAATAAGCTGTTATTGACTGAATCACTATATAAAGAGCTCTGCCCAGGGCTCTGGGTGATGGCAGAGACAAAGGCGCATTACAGATTTGCAGACTATTTGGTGCAGATGTAGTTCTAGGTCTCGACCTATCGCCAGAAGGACAAGCCAGGTAACAAACCCTTTCACCCCAAGAACGTTCCATTGTCATTCCTCGGTCTCACTGAAACCACAGTGAATCTGCCCAGGGCTGGAACCCCCTGGCAAGACAGGGACTTATCTCTTTAACAGCCGAATCATGTCTAGCACACCATATGTATTCAACATATAAAATATAATGAATGAGTGAATGGACAGTGATGGACGGGGTGGTGGGGGTGGTAACAGCGGCAGGGAGAGGGGGCAAGGATGCTGAGGAGTAGGGGCTGGAGAGGGACTTAGGATGCCTTGGGTCACCCAGATGCCCCCATCTGTGGGTAGCTGGTGCCCTTTGCATTTCCAGGGTGGCATATTCTGGGCAGATATTTGGAGCTCACCGCTCTCTGGGCCACCTGTAAGCATCTCCTGGTGCGCAGAATACCCCAGGGCCCCAGCCACGAAGCCCAGCCTTCCTTCCTCTTTAATATTCAGCTTAAACTTTACACACCCATTAACTTTACATACTTCAGCACCTTCTCATTGATTCTGCTCCTCACCAAAAATAAAAATATTTTGGTGCAAATAAAAGCAAATATTTGACACCACTTGGCGTTTTTCAGTGCATTAATTAGCAATTTGCTGGATAAATATTGCTGTGTAAATCAACAATCACTTCCATAATTACAAGCCAAGTCAGATGTTGTAAGCAAAGCCCTGATGCATGCTCCAGGTCCAGAAAATGTCACCCCTTGCAGCTCTGGCTGGAACAGAAGTAGCCGGAAGAGGGTGCTGGTGGTCCCAGGCTGGCCACCCTCTGAATTTCAGCTTTGGCCTTGGAGAGAGGAAGGAAAGGAGCTGGAGGTGTGGGCAATGTGCTGAAGGGTGATGAGCGCCCATGCCCCTCCTGGGGGTTTGGGCCTCTCAGTGGCCCACAGATGGTTGGGGCAAATGTGAGAAACAGATTTGGCCAGGGTTTTGTGATTAGAATGGGAGTTGGTGCAGAGCGGTGGTTACATGCATGGACTTTGGAATCTGACAGGCATGGGGGAGCCCCGGATCAGCTACTTGCTGGCTGTGTGGCTCCAGATGAGGCACTTCTCTCTCAGTCTCAGGTCCTTCATATGTGAAATGGGTATAATAAAAGTTTAGTGTCACAGGATTGTTGTGAGGATAAGTGGGTGGATGCCTGTGCTTAGCCCATGGAAGGCACTCAGCAAATCTTGTTTGGTGGTAGTTGTGTTGGGGGTGGTTGTTTTTCTTCTGGGTGACTTGTTCTGGGTCTAATCTCTCTCTGACTCTAAGTATTTTGTCTTCAGACTCTTTCCCAGTGCTGCCTACCCACGGAAGGTGGTGGTTAAATCTTTGTCACCTCTTCACTCAGCCTCTTTCCAAAATATGTTCCTGGGTGAAGCAAAATACTAATGACAGGGTATGAATCCTGTCCTAGGTGGGATGCAAGGAGGTGGATGGCTCGGCTGGTGAGGTACTCTCGGGCCAGGGTTGCAAGAGGGGTCCCGCTCCCCGAAGCTGTGTAGTCTCATACCCAAGGAGCCCATGGCACTTGGGGTGGATGGGAAGCCACGTCCTGTGGCTCAGGAAGGTCGGCCTGAGCAGGCTGAAAGGGGCGTGGGCAGTCAGGCCTGTGGAACGAGATGGTGAATGGAGAGCTTGTGTAACTGCTTCCTTCCTTCCTCTCATTCCCTCTGAAGTTACTACAGGGATATAAAGCAGAGGAGCGCAGAGGACAGGTACCACCAGGACCACAGGGGAGGGTGACACTGAGGCCGTAGAAACTGGAAGAATTTATACATTACTAGAGGAAGTTACCTGGGGACGGGGCTGGCCATCTGTGGGATGCACTGGGTGAAGAGAAGCCATCCCGGAGGTCATTCGAGCTCCTGGTGATTAGGCATCTACTGACCTGGGCCAAGAAAGTCACATGTACTGCCTCACGGTGACCCGCCACTCACGGCACAGGGACGTGGGGCTATCGTTGACCCCATTTTGCAGAAAGGGGAGCCAAGGCCCAGAGAATGTACCCCTTATGGTTACACAGCTACTACGTGGCTGGATTGGGAGTGAAGCCAGGTCCACCTAACTCCCCAGCCCATGTTCTTAACTACCAGGCTGGGTGGCCTCCCTGAGCATAAGGGATTCCCATCAGAAGTCCGTGACCCACCTACACACAGGGAGGCACAGCCTGCAGATGAGGTGGCCTGGGGGCAGTTTCTGTAAGCGCCTCGTGAGGAGAGCCAGGGTGCCAGCTTGTGGCCTTGGAGACCAGCTGGGAAATGAGTTGTGACCTCAGCTGGGTCCTGGTGCAGCCAGCCATGCCAGGCAGCAGTGAGGCAGTGCCTCAGCCAACTTGTAGCTGCAAACCCAGCTTCAGGGACGAGGTCCGCTGGCAGAGCCCCGATGTTCCCATCACATGTGTGTCTTGGAGTCTCTCCTTGCTCCCCTCAGCAACAAAACCCAGAAATAGCAAATCAAACCTTCAGCAAAGTCAAATGTTTCCCTCATCTGGGCCTGGATTATTGAAACAGGGTTCTCATCTCAGCCCCCAGGGCTGGACAAATGCTCACTGTGAGGATGAGTGAAGAGAGGAAATCCTCTAGGCCTATGAAAAGACTCGTTGTTCATAGTAAAGAAATCAATGGAATTGATTTGAATTGGCAGAAATCTTTAGAAATCCTCCAAGTAGTGTGCTCAGTGAGATTCAGGGGGACATTGCACATCTGAAAAAAGTATAGTCTGAGACAAAAATACTGTTTTCACCTGAAAAATGCTATCATTGCATTTAAAAAGCAACAGAGACAGGAAAGAGCAGATTGAATATTGCAGAAAAAATGGTTTAAAAGATGGGTCTCAAAAATTTTTTCCATAATTCAGGAAGAAAGAGTAAAGGGAGGCTATACAGAATTTTATTGTTGTTAACAACCATTTGATCAATAAATATGAGAGATGCCCTCAAAAAAAAAAAGAGTAAAGGGAGGAATGTATTTAATGAAAAAATGCCATGAAGAAAGACCCCCTAAAATAGAATAAAATAATCAATAGTCAAAGGAAAAAACTGCCATTGAACATAATTTAAAGCTAATGAAAAGCTATCTCTAGCCAGGTGAAATGTTTGAATTTCAAGGAATAAAGGAGGACAATCCTATAAGTATCCAAGCAGGAAAAAAATACTGTCAACCCTATTAGTTACAGAATAGATTTGGCTATGTGTACACAGGGCCAAAAGAATAGTGGCTAGAACAATATACAAATATTTCTTTTTCGTGTAATAATACAAAAATATGTGATTTTCGAGGTTTGTGTGGGGACTCTGCTCTGTGAGGTTTCCCAGAGTCCTCAAGTATTGTTGAGAGCACAGATTCTTTCTATTTTGTTGCTCTGCTATTTTTAGGGTGTTAACTTTATCTGCAAGGATTAGGTGTTATAAATAGCAGAATGGAGTAATAATAAAAGCAGAACATGCCCCTCCCTTTCCTCCTCATTTAAAACCACCACCCAGAGGTTCCTCGCATCAATAATATTCATAACCTACTGGCCAGAACTTAGTCACATGACTACCCCTAACCACAAGGGGAGCTGGGAAATACAGTTTCTATTCTGAAAAGTCACGTGCCCAGCTAAATATTAGGGTTCTTGTTATTATAAGAGAGAAGAGCTGTTATTGGGCAGAGCTGGTACTCCAATGCACTAAAACAGGAAATTAAAGATGAATGAATAAAAAGGGAAACCTAAATTAATAGTTCTTTACCACCTAAAAATTTTTGAAACTCTATTGGGACAAAGAGGAAATATAGGCAGAAACTGCAGAAAATCTAGACAATAAAGATAGTAAAAACTACGTATCTCAATCTGTGGGAAATAGTACAAGTAATACTCGAAGTCTTAAATATTGCTATCAATAAGATGAAAACAAAATTAAACATCTGATCAAAGAAGTTAGAGAAACAGCAACAAAACGAAAAGAGAACAGAAGCAAGAAATTTACAAAAATAAAAGAAATTATGAGTTAACAAACAGAAATATGGAACTAATTACATAAGGATACTGATAAAATAAACCACAAGATAACCTAAGAAAAGAACAAGAAAGCCTAAATACACAGAATGAGAGATGACAGAGGAAAAATAACTGCAGAAAGAGAGGTAAGAACAATGAAACTGCTTTGCTCAACTTTCTATAAATATATTTAAAAACCTGGAAAGATTTGATTTTTTTCCAAAGTATAAATGACCAGACTTGATTAAGGAAGAGTTAGAAACCTAAACATTTCCACATAAAAATTATTAAAATAGCTAAAGAGTTATCTCCTCAAAAAGTACCAGGCCCATACGGTCTTACAGGAAACTTCTACCAAACCTCGAATAAGCAGGTAATTCCAATATTATTTAGACTGTCAGAGTTTTAAAAAGGGGGAATGTTTTCCTGATTATTTAAATAAAACAAATAGAATATTGATAACTAAATGCAAGAAAGATTTCACACAAAAAAGAGAACCATCGTCACTTATGAAAAACAATGCAAATAATCCTAAATAAAACTTAAGTGAACCAAATCTAACAGGACATTAAAAGAAAAATACATCACAACCAAATGAGGCTATTTTGTGAATCTACAGATTGTACAGTGTTAGGAAATACATGAATACTAGTTCACTGTAGTAATAGATCTAAGGAGAAAACATACTTTTTTATAGACACCAAGAGGCATTTGAAAAAATTCAACATACATTTTTTTGATAGAAATACTTCATAAAATAGGGGTGGGTGGATTCTCCCTTAACATGATAAAGCACAAATGTCTAGGCACAAAAGTCAACATCATGCTTAATAGGGGACACTAGAAGTATCCTCACTAATATCAGAAGCAATCTGATGTTAAGAATATCTCAATTTTAAGAAATATCTGCTATTACATATTATTAAACATTGAGCTGAAGGTACTGGCCAAAAGAAGGAAATTAAAGGGATTAAAAAAGTTAGAACTGGAAGTCAAACAACACTATTTGCACATAATATGTTTATATATCCAGAAAACATAAAAGAAGCAAATTTAAAACCTATAAACAGCAGCAGGTTTCTACAAGGTGGTGGGTGGAGAGCAAATTATGGAGAGGTTAACAGCTTTTGTATTTAAAAACAACCAGTTATAAGATAAAGTGGAAGAAAAGACTTATAATAGCAGAAAAAAATCCAGGAATAAATTGGTCAGAAAATTTGCACAGCCTGTGAGAAAAAACTTAAAACTTCTGAAAGATCTAAGAAGAATTGACCTAATGGAAAAACATACAGTGTACTTGGAGAGAAAGACTCAGCATCATAAAGACGTAATTTCTCCCAAACTTAATTTATAAGTTTAAGCAATCCAAATTAAAATGTCAATGAGCTAAAAAAAAAACCCCAAAAAACTGGATGGCTGATTTTAAAATTTGCATGAAAAACATATAAGTAAGGATAACCAGAAAAGCTAACTCTGAGACGATTACAGTCTCACATAACTGAGAAAAATTTTGTTTTTTCATTCAGTTATAAGGCTATTCTGATACCTAAAGAGACAGGCTAATAGATGAGAAAACAGAGTCTAGAATTAGAGTCAACTATGCACAGAACTTTAGTATAAGTTAAAGGTGCCATCTCCAGTAGAAATGTAGTAGATAAATGTTTAAAGTTAAACTGATTAACCATAGCCCTATTAGGAAACAATCAAGCCATCTTTTTATATTTCACTTCTCAAATTGACGGCAAATAAAAATATGTGATCAGATTGATATTATTTATAAGCATATTTTTGGTGACTATGTATCTTATGTTTTTGCTACAAGAAAAACATATTGCTTTCAGCTGGCCACAAAACATTTTTAAAAATTAATCATTAAGCCAGAAAGAAACTCAGTACTTCCCCAAATGGAGAAATTGTACAGGCCGTGTTTCTGACCTCAATGCAATAAAACTAGAAATTAATAATAAAGAGAATAAGACAAACATCTTGGAAATGAAAAATCACTGCTAAATAATTGTTCTGTGAGGTAAGATATCAGACTGCAGTTGCAAAATATTTAGAAAATAAGACAATGACAAAGCTACATATTAACACTTACGGGGTGCAGCTAATCCTGTACTCACAGGATAATTCACAGCTTTAATTGCTTTTATTATTAAGTGACCAAGAATGAGAATAAATGGCTAAGCACCCAACATAAGAAATTGAAAAAGAGTAAAATGTAAACAGAAGAAATAAATTAATAAGATAATAGCTGAAATCAATGAAATAGAAAAATTTTACAAGTTGGACACAATGAAAAAACCCAAATCTTGCATCTTTAGAGAGATCTGAAGAAGAAATAATTTCCTGGTAAGATGAATATAGAAGAAAATAAAAGAAGGGGCAGTGTAATAAATAAAAAAAGCAGAGCCATAGATGTGGAGATTATTTTTAAATTATAAAAGAATACTACATGGATAAATTTGAAAATGTCAAAATGAAGGATTTTCTAGAAAAATACAAAGCAAAACAGCACAAATATAGAAGTAACAACCAAGGTAAAAGTTGAGAATATGGTTAAAATCATTTAGCCTCGTGGATTTTGTAGGACTTTCTTTCAGAACCAAGCAAAGAGGTAATTTCTGAGTCATTTAATTTGTACCAGAGTATGAGAAGGAAAGCTTCCCAAATCATGTTATGAATCTGTGAGTTCCTTACATATTCTGCATAGGATTTTGATTGGAATTATACTGAATCTATATATCAATTTAGGGAGAATCTGTATGGTACTGAGGCTCTCCAATTATGAAATGATATACCTCTTTATTCATGTAGGTTTTTTTTGAGTATTTCAATAATCTTTCAAACTTCTATAAAATTCTAACACACCCCCTGATAAAGTTATTCTTAGGTGTCTTATAAACTTTGTTGTAATAGTGTTTTTTTAATAAAAAATTTGATGGCTAAAATACATATGAAAAGAAATTTAACATCATTAGGACATGTATGTTAAATCATTAGAGAAATGTAAATCAAAACCAGTTAGATACCACCTCACACCCATTAAGAAGGCTACTGAAAAAATAACAACAGACAATAACAAGCATTGGAAAGGATGTGGAGAAATTAGAACTCTGTGCCTTATTGGTGGGAATGAAAAATGGCACAACCATTATGGAAAACAGTATGGCAGTTTCTCAAAAAATTAAAATGGAATCACCATATCATCCAGAAATCTCACTCCTGAGTATATATTTTAAAGAATTCAAACAGGATCTTGAAGAGGTATTTGTACACCCATGTTCATAGTAGCATATTCACAATAGCCAAGAGTTATAAGCAACCCAGATGTCCATTGATGAGTGATAAACAAATGTGGCATATACATACAATGGAATATTATTCAACCTTAAAAAGGAAGGGCATTCTGATACATGTTGTAACATGGATGAACCTTGAGGACATTATGCTCAATGAAATAGGCCAGTCATAAAAAGACAAATACAATATGATTCCACTTATATAACATATTTGTAATAGTCACTTCATAGAGACAGAAAGTAGAATGGCAGTTATCAGTGTTTGGGGAAGGGGGAAATGGGACTTGTTTAATGGGTATAGAATTTTGCAAGATGAATACATTCTGGAGACCGGTTGCACAACAATGTGAATATACTTAACATATTGTACTGCACATTTAAGAGGGGTTGGGATGGTTAATTTAATTTTATTTTTAACCATAATACAACTTTTTAATTATTAAAACATTTCAATTGTTAATGGAGCATAGCAATGAAATATAGTTAATATCACTTTAGTATATTGGTCTTGTATTAAGTAACTTTGCTCAACCCTTCTATATGCTCCAATTCTTTGTGCATAGATTCTATTGGAATTTTTAAATGTAGACATTCATATAATTTGCAAATAAGGAGTCTTTCAATCCTTGTACTTTTTTCTTGTCTCATTGTGTGATCCATAACTTCCAATACACTGTAAAATAATTGTAATAAAGGATACCTTTGCCTTATTCCTGATTTTTAAAGGGAATGCTTCCAACATTTCATCAGTAAGGAGAATGTTTGCTAAATAGGCTTTTGGTAGATTCTCTATATCTTCTCTATTCCTTTTTTATTAAGAGTATTTCCCCTTATGAATGGATATCAAACTTTATCAAATGCCTTTTTCTAGGTATATTGAAATAACTTTATGGTTTTTCTCTGTTAATGTGTTAATGTAGTGAATTACATAGATTTCTTCAAAATAAATTATGAGTTTAAATCCAACTTTGTCACTTTATTACAATGCTGGATTTTGTCTATTAATATTTCATTCATGGATTTTGCTTCTATGCTTATGAAATATCCTATTTTTCTTTATCATCCTTTCATCTGTTCTTTTTTCTTCAAATTAAGATGTTAACAGCCTCCTGGAAACTGTCGAGAGACAGTACTTCTTCTATTCTTTCAGATAGTTTAAGACTGGTGTGATAATTCTGTGTCAACTTGACTGGGGCATGGGGTGCCCAGATACTTGGCCAAATATTATTCTGGATATGGCTGTGTGTGTGGGGGGGCGGTATTTCTGGATGAGATTAGTACTTGAACTGGTAGACTGTGCAAAGCAGATTGCTTTCCCTAGTTGGGTGTGCCTCATCGCAGCAGTCCAAGGCCTGGATACATCAGAAAGGCCGACCCTCCTCAGAGCAGGAAGGTGCTCCTGCCTGACTGCCTTGATCTGGGTCGTTATTTTTTTTCTGCCCTTGGTCTCCAGCTGAAGCATTGGCTCTTCCCAGGCTCAAGTCAGCTGGTATTGGAACTGGAATTATACCACCAGTCTTCCTGGATCTCCAGCTGACCAACTGCTGCTGCTGGGTATTGTCAGCCTCCATAATCATGTGAGTCAATTACTTGTGATAAATCTCTTTATTTATTTTTAATACACACACACACATATACCAACAATAAACATACCATAACCATACAAGATGACCAACAATGATCATAGGATATCCATACATATATACATATGTTTATATCCTCCGTTGCTGCTGTTTCTCTGGTGAACCCTGACTGATAGACCTGTGATTGTTCATTGAATGTTTGATAGGAGTTACTGTTCCTCTCTGGGCTTGGTGGGGTGTTTTGGATGGAAGCGGTGTTTGCTTTTGCATTAATGTTCCAATTTTTTAATGATTATAGGTGTCTTTAGTGTTTCTAATTCTTCTTGAGACAGTTTTGCTAAGATACATTTCACAGGAAATTGGCCATTTTGGACTAGATGTTTTTGCCATAAGGTTGTTCAAAACATTATTTTATGATTTTTAAAATCACTATTTTCTCTGTATTTATTTTCTTTGTTAACGCCTAATATTTATTTGTACCTTCTCTTTTTCTTACTAGCTTTTGGTTTTGTTGCCTTTATCGTTGTTTGGCTTTAAATTTAATTATTTTCTTCTCTTAACTTTATTATTTCCTTCATTTTTCTTTCTTTGGGTTACTCCATAATTTTTTTACATAATTGCTTGAGTTGGGTGCTTAGCTTATTTATTTTCATTCTTTTTTCTTCTTGTCTAATATAAATCTAAACCTTGACCTCCAAGAACTACAGTTGCACCTCGCGAGTTTTGGTATGTGCTATTTGAATTAGTCATCATTATTCTTTCTTTGATCCATAATTATTTACAACTGTGCTATAACACAGAATGCCATTCCTTTTATTTTTATTTTTTTACTAATTCTAATTTAATTGCATTGTTGTCAGAAAGAATTATTTGCATGCTAGCAACTCTGGAATTTGTTGAGATTTGCTTCATGGTCTGGTAGTTGTCATTTTTGCAAACATTTCTTATGTGCTTGAGAAGAATCACTTTTCTATAATTGTTTGTTGCAAGGTTCTGTGTTTGTTGATTATATCAAACATGTTAGTCATCTTATTCAAATGTTCTATATTCTTAGAAAATTTTGTCTTCTTTAGCTCTAAATTACTGATCTAGTCTGTTTAAAAATTTCCACTATGGAAGGAAAAAATAGCAGCATACTCACAGACTCCAAGAAGGGACTAGCAGTTACCAAAGGGGAGGGGTGGGGGAGGGCTGGTCGGGAGGGAGGGAGGGAGTAGGGGATTGAGGGGTGTTATGATTAGTTCACATGTTGCATGGGGGGTTCATGGGGAAGACAGTGTAGCACAGAAAAGACAAATAGTGACTTTGGCATCTTACTATGCTGATGGACAATGACTGCAATGGGGTATGGGGGGACTCAATAATATGGGTGAATGTAGCAACCACATTGTTTCTCTTGTAAAAACTTCATAAAACTGTGTATCAATGATACCTTAATAAAAAAAATGTCGGTGATGACATCAAAAATGTCCAAAAAAAAAAATTTCCACTATGATACTGGATTTGTTAAAACATTACATTTTTGCATTGTACATTTTGTGAGACTATGGTGTTAGGTGCATATGTAACATAACATTATATATTATACAATAATATGTATTACATATAATTATTTTTATATATTCTATTATGTTATATTTATTGTATATTTATATTTATATATTACATATTTGTGTTAATATATATTACATATTGTTATTTATATATTTTAATATATTATGTAATATATTAATTACAATCATTACAATATAATAACACATATGATATATAATTATTATATATTATAAGTGAGGTGTTCCTTTTATCATTATATACTGTTGGTATTCTTTTTTGCCTGATCATAACTTTTAGTTTAGAGTCTCTTTTTCCCGATATTGTTAAGCTACTCCAACTTTTATTTGGTTAATATTTGGGTGGTGTAATTTTCTATCTCTTTGCTTTCAATTTTTTTTGTCCACAACTAACTATATTTTGATTTCTAAAATCCAATTTGAAAATCTGAGTTTTAATTGTATAGAGTTTAATCCATTTATATTTATTGTAAACTGTCTATAGATCTATTTTTATTTCTATTGTAATTAATTTGTATATTTCTTTTTAGTGTACTTTTTATTTGCTTATTTCCTATATTATTTTGGATTGGTTGAATTTATACTCCCATTCTTCCCTCTACATTCTATTTCTAGTCTTACAGGGGTTACCTTTAACTGTAAAAAAAAAACTTTTAATTTTAGAATTGTTTTAGGTTTATAGAAAAATTGTGAAGCTAGAACACAGGGTCTCATATGCTCCACTCAGTTCTCCTTACTATGAACATCTTATATTACTATGATTTGTTACAATTAATGAATCAATATCAATCCATTGTTATTTAAAGTATATATTTTATTCATATTGTCTTAGATTTTACCTAACATTCTTTTTTTAACAAATGTAGCAGTTTTATTGTTGATATTTTTAACTAAGAAATAAGATAATGAATTAAAAACATCTAGTATAGTGCTTAAAATGTAACTGGTGCTCAACAGAATTTCCATTATGTTTTTTCCCAGTTATTTAATCAGCATTATTATTTTTCTATTGAGGTATAATTGACATATGATATCATATTAGTTTTAGGTATGTAACATAATGATTCAATATTTGTATACGTCGCAAAATGATCACTACTGTAAGCCTAGTTACCATCCATCACCATACATAGTTATAATTTTTTTCTTGTAATGAGGACTTTCAAGATGTACTCTTAGCAACTTTAAAATATTCAATAGTATTAACTACAGTCACCATGCTGTACATTACATTCCCATAACTTAAGTATTTTATAACTGGAAGTTTGTACCTTTTGACCCTCTTCCTCCGTTGCACCTAAATCCCATCCTCCCTCTTTGGCAACAATCTGTTCTCTGTATCTATGAGCCTGGTTTGCTGGTTTGTTTTGTTTTGTTTTTTAGATTCTATGTACAGATGAGATCGTATGATATTTGTCTTTCTCTGTCTGACTTATTTCACTTAACATAATGCCCTCAATGTCCATCTGCGTTGGTGCAAATGACAAGGTACTCCACTGGGAACATATACCACGACTTCTTCATCCACTCTTTCATCTGCGGTCACTTAGGCTGTTGGCTTATCTTGGCTATTTTGAATAATGCTATAATGAACACGGGGGTGCATATATCTTTTTGAATTAGTGTTTTCATTTTCTTTCATAAATACTCAGAAGTAGAGTTGCTGAATGGTATGGTAGCTCTATTTTTTAAATTTTTTTGAGGAACCTCCGTAATGTTTTCCATAATGGTTAGACCAATTTACATTCCCACCAATAGGGCACAGAATTTTCATTTCTCTGCATCCTTGCCAATGCTTGTTATTGTCTGTTTTTTTGCTGGTAGCCATCTTAGTAGGTGTGATGTAGTATCTCACTGTGGCTTTGATTTGCATTTCCCTAGTGACACATGGTGTTGAGCATCCTTTCATGTACTTATTGGTGAGTTTTGAATATTTTTAATCAATTTTGGATAATTCTCAATCATGCTCCTCTTGAATGCTGTTTCTCACATTCTCTTTATTCCTTCTTTTCCCTGCATGTATCAGACAGCAGTCCATCCTTCACTGAGAGCACAACCCCTGGGGGTGTAGGATCTATTACTTACCTAACTCGGACCCAGAGCCTTGTCTCCTATTCCTGTGTGAACATCAACTTCCTCTCTCCCCTTTCCGGAGTCAGCTGTCACGACAGCTCATGTACTTACCTTTCTGGTTTGCAGGTCCCACTTCATGTCTTGCTCTTGGAAATTTCCTCTGCATTTCTGTAAGTTCAAATATTTGTTACATTGTATTGAACATTTTTAGATGTTTATGGCAGGAAGATTTTTGAGATATCTGGTCCACAGCACTTCCAGAACTGGTTCTTTTTCCTTCCAACTCATTTACAAAGCTAAATAAACCTGACAAAAGATAGCACAAAGAAGAAGGCTGCAGGCTAATCTCATTTACAAATATAGATGCAAACATCTTAAATAAAATATTAGCAAATTGAATCTAGCAATATATTAAACGACTATTCCACAATGACCAGGTAGGGTATATTATTGGAAAGCAAGGACAGTTCTATTTTAGGTACTCTATTAATATAATTCATCATATTAATAGGCCAAAAGGGAAAAACCAGGGATGATAAAAAGGCATTTGATAACATTCAGCATCCATTTCATAGAAAAACCTCTCTTGGCAAAATAAAAATAGGATTCTTCTTTAGCATGATAAGAAAGGCTTCGCAAAACAACCCATCCTTGAAGGGGGAGGTAACACAGCCTGGGGGACTTCCTAAAGTCAGAGACCCTTCCAGTTGCCTGGTTCCTCTGCCCCAAGTTGAGAGTAAGTGTCCGACTTCTCTGATTCAGTTGAGGCAAAATATTCTGCTCACCTTGAGAAACCCTGTATATTTTGTTTTCCAAGCACACGCTTGAACCCAGGTGGACTGGAATGACCATGTCATGTTGGACAAGCTGCTGCCATTTGCTGAGCTCCTCTAAGCCTCAGTGTCCTCATTTGTGAATGGGGCTTAGGTTCCCTGTTCTGTTGGGTAGGGAAATTGAAGCCCCTGGTTCACAAGGCCTTCAGAGCTCAAAGACTGGCACTTAGCACTTCCCTCCTTCCCCATCTCTCCTCTTGTTCTTTTTCCTAATGTTCCCACCTGCGTCTCCTCTCCCTTTTCCTCCCTCCATATCCCAGGCCTGGCCCACTCAGTCTCCTTACTTAAACTAAGCCCACTGGGCAGGGGAATTCGGGGCGATCTCAGAGGTAGTACCCAAGTACAGGAAGGTTAGCTGCAAGGGACCTGATTGGGGGCTGCCCTGGGGGACTCTCCCCAGGGCTTCCTGCCCCACTTCCTGCCCTGGGGGACAGGTCAGTGAGTCATGGATTCCCAGGGGAGCTCTGGAGGTTGAAGGCCATCTGGATACCTGGTCCCTTGTGGGAGGTTTCTGCACTCAGGCCTAACAGGGAGTTTCCAAAGTAAGCAGACACCAGCTTGGAGAAGAGAACTCTGCTCCTCTGGAAAGCCAGACTTCTGCCATTTCGTTCTGGGGTCCTCCCTCAAGGCAGAGTCTCAAATCACTGCCCCGCTGCTTCTCAGGGGAAGACCAAAGCCAGGCCTCTGCCCCTGGGCACCCTGCCCTCTCTTCCACCAGTCCCCTGCGCCCCACCGTTCTGCTCTCTTCACCACTCCCAAACCTTCCTTATGCCTCCTCCCATCCCCCCACCCCCACACCTTACCCACACTGTGCCCCCTTCTTTTTTCTCACCCGGTCTTCCTTGACCAATCAGAGTTAGCATTTAGTCCTCTCCTGGCAAGAACATCACAATAACCTCCTGTATTAATCAATATTAACCATACCTTTTATTTTCTATAGGCTCGTGCTTGGACACCTTGGGGCCTTGCTAGCCCTGGAAGGACCACCCCTCCCAAGCTTAGCTAATCCCTAGAGGTAGTCCACAGGTCACCTGGGAGCATGTCTTTCAAGTGCAAACCAAGTGATCTAGAGCTCACACCCCTGGCCTCCTCCTTTATGGGGATCTGACACTCTGGGCCACTGTCCTGCTGCCCTGCTCGCCCCACGGACGGGTACTAGACAACTAGAGAGAGACCCTATGCCCCAGAGCCTGCTGACGTCATTCAAACAAACCAGTCCTAAATCTGCTTATCCTGCCTCACCCTTTCCTTCTCGTGGAAGCCATAATATAAAGACTCTTGTCCACATTTCCCCTCACTCACTCTCTCTCCCTCCTGTGCAACCCTGGTGCTCCCCTGTGTGGCCTCTGTGGTGTGGCAGGCCCCCTCTTCTTGGGCTCTGTGAGTGTAACAAATTCTCTTCTCAATGACAATCATCTCCTGATCTGTTGGCCTCTGCTTACCTGAGTAATAATAAAACATTTTTAAACAGTCAGGATAGGCTCAGTTATGCTGAGGTAACAGACCTCCAAGTCTCAGTGGCTTAACATACAAAGCTTGTTGTTGGCTAGGTGACTCTCCGGGGCAGTGTCCTCCATGCCGTGACTCAGTGATCCAGGCTGCGGGAGGCTCCACCGTCCTGTAGCGGCGGCATGTTGAGGGAGAAACATCCATAGTCACTGTGAAGTGTAAGAAAGTCCTGGAGGACTGAAAACTAGCATTTAAATGATTCAGCCTGAAGCGATGCACACCACTTATGCTCACAGCCCGTTGGGTTGAACACGTGACATAGGCCATCTAACTGCAAGGGGGCTGGAAATATAACCCACCAGTGTGAGCAGGAGAAAATGGGAGATGGGCACACGCTGGAGGTCTCTACTACTTCCCCTCCTCCCAGGGGTGGGAAAGGAGCATTTCCTATGTGGGCTGTTTTCCTTTCAAACTACCCCCAGCACTGCAGTGGTTGGAAGAAGTCATGTCATGTGCTCAGATTAGGATTGTGGGGGTAGGGGGGCGGCTAGCTGCGCCAGGAAATTTGTACCCAGGATTTGTTGAGGGATGCTCTTATTTTTCCTTCTTCTCCAGACCAAGCTGTGCCACATGAATTTGCCATCATATAGAACTTTGAAGAAATTTTTAAATTTGAAAAGGAGGTTGAGAGAGAGGCAAACAACTCCAATCCCAACTGGGCAGAGACACAAATAGCGACTTTTAATTATATAATCTGCTTTTGATGAATTTATTTCTGACAGTTTTATAGGTTGACGAGAGAGTGCATTTTAGATGCAAAAAAAAAAAAACCCCATTATTCATTCTGGGCTCTTTGAGCATAAAAATTGTCAAATGATTTTAATACAGTTTTAAGTTTTATGTTTATTGTCAAGGGAAAAAAAAGTCCACAGCAATTACCGAGTCACATGCCCCTTAAATCTTTATGTTTCTGACAGCAAGAACAATAAAATATGTTTTTGCCCAAACCTTTTACCACTCAGATTGACGTGGCTCCAGCGACAGCTGCTTTTCTTCCTTTCGAGAACAGCTGATGAGAAACTGAACTTAGAACCACTTGCTCAGCGTGGGGCAGGGAGGGCAGCATCTCTTCTTCTTTGCAAAACAGATGTTCCTTTGCAGAAAGATCCTCACCCCAAGATCTGGGCTCAGAGAAGGAAATGGGGTGAAGCCATATTGAGCAGATCTGTGCTTTTGCCCCATTTGGGTGGCACCTTGCTTATTTGCAGGGGCCCCAGGAAGACACCCCTGGCTTAGATTACCCACAGTCCGAACCACCGAGAAGACAGCTCACCTGTCATATGCCTTGCAAGGGAGTGAACTCATTGTCTTTGCTCGGGTTCCTCCACAAGGAGAAGGTGAGAGAAGGATTTCAGAGCAAGCAGTCTATTTGGGAAGTGATCCCAGGAAATACTGGTAAGGGAGTGGGGTAGAGAGAGAGAAGGGCCAAATGCTGACAGAGGGCAGGTTGTCAAGCAAGTCACCATTGGGGGCAACTGGAGAAAATTCTGCTGGGGAGCCTCAGGACACACTGCAGAACATGACTCGCAGTCCCCCCAGCAGAGGGGCAGGGGAGTTTGGGCATTTCTGCACTGATGCCACCCTTGTCATTGGTCCAGGGCTGCCTCCAGGGGCAAAAACTCCTAGACCGCTGGCTGGCCCTGAACCTGGGCTGAATGTGCTTCCCCGGCAGAAGAGTCCCCCTGGCAGAGGGTTGCAGGTGCAGTCACAGTGAACATCCTTCATACTCAAGGCGAATGCTTCGGGCACGTGGGCAAAGCATTGCCACCTACCACATCTGCCAATTTAAACCCACTGAGAAGACAGCCTGCCATTCATGTACCTGGAGCCAGTCAGGTACTGTGCTGAAAGGACCACCCACCAAACAGGTAGCTAGCCAGGTGTGGCCATCCCTTCATTGCCTAGCTCGCAGGCACCCATAATGCTTCTCTGCTTTGGGCCCCGTGCCAGCCTGATTGCAGGATTCAGCTCGGCCTTGAGGCCCCTCAACCAAAGCACTAGTGACTAACATCACAGATGACGGGACAGTGGAGGAGGAGGGTCCCCCAGCTCTGTGTTGAGCCCCAGGCCCCTCCTCGGTTGTTCTTTCCCTGGGGGATCATTGGCTCTCCTCTTCCCTCTCGTGCTGGCCAGCCTGGTGGGGTCCTGGCCCTGAACCCTGCTCTATTACAGACTTCTGGTTTCTCGGTCTCTTACAGGCTCCACCTGTGTGTCTGCAACCTTGTTATTCCCCATGCTCGCTCACTCTGTGCCCAGAGAAGCCAAGGGCCATCTGGTTGGCAGGGCCCAGCTGTTTATAAGGTCAGGGAGCAACACCCTGCACTTTGGGGCATCACCTTCATTCATCAAGGTGGTTCTACTCAACGCAGAGCATTCGGGGGAGATGGGATTGTTTCCATGTACTGGCATGGCAAGCTGCTCAGCCGTGCTTTGGAAGATGGCTGTGAAGGTGTCAGTCAAGAATCCCTCTCCCAGCCGTGCTTGTGTGGTGTGGGGAGAGGAGCACTAAGACAAAGGGTGCTGTGGCCAGGGCTTGGCCTGAGGCAGTCAGCAGGGCCCAGGCTCTTGGGAGGCGCATTGAAGTCTTCAGGGTTGAAGGCTATGGCTGATCTGAGATCCATTTTCCAGGAGTGTCTCTGGGTAGATGAGGCCTGAATACAAGCTTCCCAGGCCTATATTCTCGATGGAGTCAAGGATAGAGCTAGTCCAGGGAGTGTCCTGTCTTATGGTCCACAGGGCAAGCCTGTTAAATGGGAGCAGTAACCAGAAGGAATACGATGTGGAGGCTTCAGGGAGAGCCCCAGCCATCCCAAGACCCACCCTGGGGCTCCGGGGAAGAGCATCTTATCGAATTATGTCTAGGCAGGTCTGGGAAGGCAATGACCCCACAGTGAACAGCAGCAAAGCATCTCAGGGCCTTTGCCTAGAAAACTCGAATGCAACCTACTCAACTGACTCCTACTCATCCTTCAGGGCTTAGTGTACAAGTCACTTCTTCAAGGAAGCCCTCCTAGATTCCTTAGCCTTCCTCAGGCCCCAGTGCCACATGCTGACATACCCCTCCTGTACTTCTTATTACAATTTGAGTAAGAATAAATGTATGTTGTTGCTTTGATTTTAGGCTCCTCTTTCTCTCTGGGCTCTAAACTCTTTGGGGACAGGGTCATAGGCTGTTTTAGTTTCTGTTGTATTCATAAGACTCACAGTGCCCAGCAGACTGCAGAACTCCTTAGGTTTTGAATGGACAGATGAATAAATGGGTGAATGATGGGACAGGCTTCACTCCCTTGACACTTCAATAAGTGCCATTTCCCTTTCTTCCTATCTTCCCAGTCTCCCTTGCAAATACATGGCCATGTGACTAAGTCTGGCCAATCAAATGCTTCTGGATGTGAGGTGCACCTGGACGTGCAGCACCCTCAGGGCTGCTCTGTGTAGCCTCTTTGTTCCTCCCCCGCCTACTGCCAGACGTGGAGGACCCCATGGAGAACTTTGAAGGCCTGGGGAACAGCAGAGCCACAGATGCTAGGTACCTGGATCCCCGAATGATCGCGTGGAGCAGAACACAGCCCTCCCTGTTCCAGGGGCTTTCTCCCTTCACCCGAGTGGGAAGTGAACTAATATTGTGTGGAGTTACTTGGTTTGTGGGCTTATTTGGTAGAGCAGGGAGTAGGACTTACCCAGGCTCATACATCCTCTGTGACAAAGGCCCCAGGGGGATCCACGTCTGGTTGTGTCTCTGCTTTCAGCCTCTGTCTGGCTCTCCTTCCATCAGAACAGGCTGATGAGTGTTGAGGGAAGAGGTCATTTTCAAGCTTGGGGTCCCCAGACTCACGGTCTCTCTCCCAGGAAGGCGTGAGTGCCTTCAAGAGTTCTGGAGCAGTGACCGTGCAGTAGAGACAGTGGGTAGGAGTGGAAACTCTGAAGGTAGACAGTGGTGTGTGTCTGTGACCTCTGATAGTCGCTTGTCATTTCCCATAATGAAGCCTGCCTCATGCAGATACGTGAACACTAAGAGAGCTTGAATGCGAAGCACTTGGCAGAGCACTTGGCCCTCCGTAAACACTCCATAAAAGGGAGTTATCATAATTATTATTATTTTTCTTAGGTCTCAGTTGAAGGAAGACCAGAATTGAAAGCCTTTCGTCTCATTCCATTTCCAAGCCAGACGGCCCCATTTCTCTCCCCGTTTCTGCCGTTCTTGAGCAGACCCGGTGCCTATTACACAAACCCCAATGCATCTTTGAAGTTAGCAGCTAATTATGTTCCAGGAAGTTATAGATCTGGAGTTTGCCATGAGCCAGAGGCAACTGCCTGCTCTGGCTCTCATTTCGCAGCGCCGCCTTCCAAGGTCTGATTGAGGTTGTAATTGGGAGCGCCCCCCACCCGCGCCCCCACATCCCTGGGCCTCCTGGGGCCCTCCCCTCTGCGCCTGGGAGTCTGGCTGCCCCTTCCCTTTCCCACCTCCCAGTCTTTGCTTGCCTTGGGCCTCTCTCTGCAGCCGCTGACAGGGTAGGGAAAGGGTTTGGGTGTCTGCTTTTGGGCCAGGAGGTGGGGAAAGGATCTCACCCCTCAGTGCCAGCCCTTGGGAAATCACTCCCTCCTGATGAGGTGTGTTTGATCCTTCATATCATGAGCAATAGTAGTTTTTGCTGCTGAATGACCCCGTGACTTGTGTCCATTAAGGTATAAGTGATTGTCCCTGTCCATCCCTGCTGCCTCCCTGAGCGGCCTCTCCTCCCCTGACCTGCCTATCCCTGCCTCCACCCTCCAGCCAGATGAGCACCCCTGCCAGGAATTGGCCCCTCAGTCTGGGCCATCACCAGGCCAGCCAGGTGCCCCTCCATGGGCACTCCCCAGCCCATGGCTGGCACTAGGGTGCGGCCAGTGAGGGGCTGGGGGTGCCACACCTCAGCAGGTGAACACTCCCAGGTGCTGACCGCACACCGGCACAACCCCTGAGATCCAGAGCCTCCTTCGTGTGGGTGCCTCACGTGCCTCACCCTAACGTGGGCCTGCCCCAGACACCTCCCTGGGAGAAGAGCTCCCTGGACAAAGGCTCCCATCTCTTCCCCCTGCCAAGTTGAGCTGAGCTGTGGGCTTTGCGAGGGTAGGAGCACGGCTGTCTTGCTCAGCGCCACCTCCTCGTCTTTAGCACGTGGCCTGGCAGGCAGCAGGCACTCAGCAAATACTGGGGAGCAGCAGGGATGAATTGCTCCCAGCCACCCAGATGAAATTTAGCAAGAGATAATGTCAGTAAGGCACTGAGCTAGGTTCTAAGCACACAGTAGGTGCTCTGTGAATGTGAGTGCCGTTTGAATCTGAAGTCCTCCATTAACAGGTGGGCAACAGGAGAGTGAGCCTGTGACCCAGTTCACGGGACAGAGGTTGAGGTGTTTCCATGGAGCCCAACTCCAGGATGTGCCTAAAGTGTGCCACACACTGAGAGGAGAGCTGCACCTCCCCTAATATGTGCCAGACACTGTGTTGGGCATCCTTACAGTGCCACCCCATTTGATCTTTTTTATTTTATTAACTGTCATTTCTGCAGCATGAATATCCCAGGCTTGATTTGGCTTTGAATCTTGTTTGACTCTGAATATGTCTTAATGGTTCTTGAAACTCCCAGGACAATCTTGTATTACACTGCACCAGCACCTTTAAATATGTTAGATCATTTGATGCCTGATCTCAGGCTATATTAATAGTTATATAGAGCCTAGAACAAAGGAGGTGATAATCACTACCATCTCTGATTAGTGGGAATTTACACAGAGTGTTACCCAGAGTGTTCCTCCCTCAGGGAGCCCCACTTAAGAAATATGGCAATATTCTGAGTAGCTCAGAGGCACCCAGATACAGAAGGACCCTATTTAGTGAGGAGAACAGATGGAGACCATAGGGGCACTTGGTCTGTGGGTGAGAAGAGTCTCTGCCTTCAGTTACATGATTTAACTTACTTCATGAAGGATTACATTTAACAGTGGGAGGCAGCTCCTTAGTCTTCCCTGGTCCAGGCAAGACTCACCCATGAGAGCCGTCCAGCTGTGGCGTGGACTGCCTGGCTAGGTATGAGCTCGCTTCAGCAGAGGTGAGCAACTCAAAATGTGACATCCATGCTGCAGAAACAACTCCAGGGAAGGGATAAGCTTCTAGACTCTTTCAGATGTGAGACTGGCAGCTTCCCTGAACAACGCACACTTCAGTCATCCATCCATCCATCCATCTGTCCATCCATCCATCCATCCTTTCATCCACCCATCCACCCATCCATCCATCCATCCGTCCGTCCGTCCGTCCATCCGCCCGTCCATCCATCCGTCCATCCATCCATCCATCCATCCATCCATCCATCCATCCATCCATCCACCCACCCGTTCATCCATCCATCCACTTACTAAATAGTTAACCAAGTCCCAGCCACGTGCAAGGCACTATGTCAAGTGCTGGAAGAATGGTGAGCAACACAGCCATGGTCTCTGCCCTCACCAAGCTTCCCTTCTAAGGGAAGAAAAATAATACAGGCTCATGAGCCTTCTGACAGGAGGGGGACCAATTTCTAGGAAGGTTTTAAGGCTCGGTTATTTCATAGCCTGGGGTTCAGCTCAGATCATCAGCTCAGTGATCTGACAGTCCCTTGCAGGTCATCCAGTTCACTGCTAAAGAGGTGAGACAGAATGCACTGCAACCTGCTCCCTCACCCTTGACCAGACTGCTGGGAGGGTTCGCTTCAGTCCTTTTGGGAATGCTGGCATGTTGCACAGCACTTGGCACAGAGAAGGAGCTCATCACTGCTTAGATGATTAAAGAGGTGGGACAATGGATGGAAAGATGGATAGATGGATGAGCTGACAGATGAACCACATGGTCAAGGCTGGGTGGGGGTGGGTGGCCCATCAGCACCGGAGGGAATTGCAGAGCCCACCTTTATTCCTGGTCAGGTGTGGGATGCCTCAGAGGCACTGTTGCTGACCCAGGGCCATGGCCACACCTGTTTGGGTCAGATGACCTGAGCTCAGACAGGGCATCATTTGCTGGGCTGCCAATTGCCTCACTGTGCGGGGCCTCCAATTCTCTGTAATGCTGTCTGCTCGCCCTTCTTAATGGGCAGATCAATCTCGATGGAGAAGTTGGAATCAATAGAGGAGCTGATTAGTTCAGCCTTCTCTCCACCATCTGTTAGGAGCAAAAGGGTGTCGCAGGGCACAGGCCTGGAGGCTAGCAGACTGGACTGAATCCCACCTCGCCCCTGACATGCTTGAAGCAAAATACATCCTCCCCCAAGCCTCAGCTTTCTCATCTCTAAACTGGGAGCAGTACTGCTGTCCCGTTGCCTTGCTGTAAGAGTCTGGGGATTGGAAGAGGCAGGAAGGCAGGTACGGCAAAGGCCAGGCAGTCCTGGCTGAGGCGTCTGTCTATTGGCAATGAGCTTCAACTGTCCTGGGAAAGTGGGACAGTCACTGTGTCATTCTGCTCCACACTGGTGTCAGTGTACCTAGAAAGGGTCTCAAACTCAGCGTTGTGAGCCTGCATGGCAGGAATAAGAACTTGATTGGGTGTCCTAATCTGCACACATACTGGGGGGATCCTCTTCCACTCACTGGAGGAAATGGGCTCAGGGACAGTGACCCTCATGTGTATCCCTGGACACCCAAACCTAAGGATGACCCTGAGCCCCAGGGACTCAAGCTCAGCCTAGGCTGGAGATGTTAGGTGCACATGCCCCCGGGCTCAGGGGCCACACACCCAGCCTCTAAGAAATTCATGATGCTAAATACTGGCTTGTTTCAAGGTAAATTTGTTACATTTTTTCTGATTATAAAGCTAGATCATACTTGACAAATACAAAAAAGAATATGAGAAAATAAAAATCTTCCTTAATCCTATCATCTAGAGAGAACCACTTTTAACTAGACCCTTCTTTCCTTTCTTCCTTCCTGTTGATAACTAAAATAGCCACTCTCATTTCTTTCTTGCTTGTTAGGTAACCGCACATACCTTAGCTTATCTGGGCCTCCCAATGGCCCACGAAGCAGGAACTCTTTTGCTAACGATAAAGCAAAGGATCAGAGAGGTGAAGTACCTTGCCCAAGGTCACTCAGCTTGAGAGTGGGAAATGCTTTATTCATTCAACAAATATTTGAGTGGTGGGCAAGACAAACAAAAATCTCCACTCTCAGGGAGTTTACATTCAGGTGGATGCTAAGCATATCTGTCAGACCCAGACCCAGGGCTCTCTGCCAGGCATGCTGCCTCTCAGAGCTATTTCTGTCCATTTTTTTAGGTGTGTATGCAAAGTGGATGCTTATACAAGTCATCCAATTGATGTCCTCCTTTGAATCCTGCCCTGCCAACAGGTACCCGGGAACAACAGGGCTGGTTTTCAGGCCCTGGAGCAGCCCTCCTGATGTGGGTCTGCGGCCTTCAGTTGCGGCGCTGGGAAAACGGAAGCTCAGGGATCCACCTTGGGTTCCTATGGGCTGTGGCCGCCCTGCAGTCAGGCCCTCTGAGATCGGCCTGAGCTCTCGCACCCTGATGGGCTCCTTCCTCCAGATGCAGTACCTGCCCTGGGTCCTGGCTCTCCTCGCAACTCTGGAAACCTGGCTGCCAAATACGGAACAAGCCTCAGAAAGATGCAGTCACTTGCGCTAGGGCACACAGCAGTGGAGGCAGGGGTCTCCCAGGTTTCTCTGGGTCATCAGTCTGTGTCCCTGCCCTTCGGCTGGCACCTAAGGCAAGGGCCTCTCTCTGCCCTCAGCTGCAGGCAACCTGTGACCTGGACCTGAGGCTGTTGGGAGGTGAGTGGATGGAGTGGACGTTGCCAGGCATGATGCCTGAAGCTGGGGAGTTGGCCAGAGGCCAGGGGCTCTGCGACCTCTGCCCTGTGTGCCAAAGGAAGATGGAATCATAGGAAACGCAAAAGCCAAAAAGGCGATTTACACTTCCTCCTATGTACGCCTGGACTGGACGGTGGGAGGCCGAGTCCTTGGCCTGGTCCCACCCTGCCGGCAGCTGGGGCCACTTGCGCACACACACATGCTCCCGCACACTCTTGTCTGCACTGCTATCCCCGGGTGAGCACCATTGGCTCACACTTAGTTTCTGTTTGTTGTTTGCTGTCGGTCTGTCTCTCTCTCTTCTCTCGCTCCGTCTTTGTCTCCTCCCTGCCTCCTCTTCTGATTTCCTCCATTTCTTGCTCATTCCCTTTCACACTCTCTGTGTCTCTTTCTATCCTCTCTTCACTCTACACTGTGTTCTTCCTTCTCTCCCTCCCACCCCAGCCCGAGGTCTTCTCTCCCCTTGATCCTGGGGCCAGGCAGGACCCCAGCTAGCAGGGTGCCTCCTCCCCAACCCTCCCTGAGCTCAGTAGGGTGGTTCTCTCTGCTCAGGCTGGCGTGGGTGCCCTGTGATCTCATCTGCCTTTGGATATGAAGCTCAAATTGCACATCAAAAAGGATAATGCATCTTTGAGCTGTTACAACGACTTCTCAATTTTTCATTTCCTGTCAGGGTGGGAGCTGCGCGAGGCAGGGGCGGCCGTGGAGCCTGTCTCCTGCCAGCCAAGTGTCTGCCTGGATTTGAGCAGTTAGAAACCCAGGGGTGATAAATCGCTATTTCTAAGTAAATTTCATGCATTTGCCCTTTGGTTAAAGTCTCCCCTCTCAGCACTTTCCCTGTGCACACAGCCCGACTAATAATGCGCCATGCAAGCTCTCTCCACTGTGACAACTGATTGCACTTTGAAGTAATAATGGCTGATTTAATAATTGGTATAATTTTTCACTAGTACCTGAATGTCATCAACGCACAAAATAAGCTACCTGGACCCATGGCTGCAGCACTTTCCCTTCTTGGGGAAATCAATAATGCATTAAACCCCCAGCTCAGGACCCTGAGAGGCCAAGCCCCGGTGGAAACTGTTATGGGGGGGAGGGTTGGGGTCCTCCGTGGAGCCTGAAGGGCAGGAAGGCTGGATAGAGACCTTTGGATGTGCTGGGTCCCTGAGGCTACCTAGGCTGGAGGTGCAGCGACAGAGAGCCATGTGCCCCCAAGACCCAGCCTGGCCTCCAGGTTCCCCCTGCAAAGTTTTAACCCTATGGGGGGCTGCAGAGACTTAGCCACCCTTCCCCCAACCCCAGCTGCCATGCACACGAAACGTGTGTGTGTGTCTGTGTGTGTGCACACATGTGATAATTGAGTACAATTTTGTCATTATTTATGAAAGTGCCCTGTGAGCCAAGAACTGTGCTGGTGAGCAAGTGGTGAGCAAGACCCACATTGACCCCGCCCCCAAGGAGTTTGGAGCATTAGACCACGTGTGAGCGTGGATGCATGTGGACCTTTCTAGGTGCATTTGTCTGGGTGGTATTTTGTGTATATGTGTTTGACATGGGCGTGTCTGCCTAGGTCCACTTGTTTGGATGATGTGCGAGTGTGTTTATGTGACATTCAGGGTATATGCGATGCCTCCCCACGCCTCACTTGGCTTTGAGGGTATGTCCCTTCCTGGACCTAAGGCCAGGGCTACTTCTCCACTTTGAGTTGAGCTGGGGGCAGCCGGTTCTCCCCACTACCCAGAATCTGCCTTCCCAGGTCCTGGCTACCCACACCTCCTTGCAGTGTCCTGGGCTCAGCCTTTGCACCTTCTGTACCACTCCTGCCTATGCCACCTGCCCAGGCAGAATACTCCCCCTGGCACAGGGCACAGACTGCAGTCTGTATCCTGTCTTTGAAAGAGTCAGGTACTCCTCTCTGAGCTCATTTTCCCGTCCAAAAAGAGGGCCCAGAATCCCCAGCTCACAGGTTCTGTGAGGACACAGCAGGGTTATGAACCCAGCGTCCTGGCCCGCGCCTGCACAGAGCAGGCCCTGCATGAACATTAGCCCCCGGCTGTCCATCCTGGTCCCAGCCAACTCTAATGAGTGCCTTGAGGATAGAGAATGGGTTTTCGTCGAGTCTGGAGGTCCAGTGGTTAGGACAGGCCACAACACATAATTGGTGCCCAGCAAAGATTTGTTAAATGGATGCGTGAATTGATTCTGCCAACCACTGACATAAGATACTGGGATATGGAGAAACCAAAGGGCTTCGGTCATGCCTGCCTTTGGGGTGATGGGGCTGGGGTGGTCTTCCACACAGAATGTAGTTTGCCAGACTTTTGTAGGAGCCAGGGGGAGTGCTCTGGGCCAGGTGGACGGGAGGGCCCTTGTCCTAGCCAGATCTGGGGCCTAGTCGGGCCTGGACCACCCGTCCCCCCAGCCCTCTCCCCTCCCACCCACTGTTGTCTGGCTGTGAACTGGGAAATCGATTTCAACTTCATCTCATCTCAAGATCAAACATCTTAAGTAAGATTATTCACATTCCTCCATTGTTTCTAACTCATTTCCTATTTTCCAGTTGAAAAACCCTGCCAGAAGCATTCTGTGGCAGAGATTAAAACAATTTCGGAAGCAAGCACCCAATTCTTCTCTTTGGATGTAAGCAAATTGGATGCCTGTGAGAGGCAGGCAAATTTTATTATGAACACATAGTTTGCTACTTAACTATCCTTAAGGCCCTGAGTGCTTCAAGTTCTCAGCAGGAAGGCTCCAGAGGGGGCAAGATGAAGGGTGGGGAGGGGTGGGGGGAACAGACCCCCAGCCGGGTCCCCAGCCTTTTCCTGCACAGCGGGAAGCAGTCAGATCCCCAGCCGCAGCCTGGTCACTGAATTCCACGGTCTTCTGAGATAAAGGGGAGCGGCCACATTTGCTGGCAACCCCCAGGTCCCAGGTACCATGCGGGACACTTCCAATGTGTGATTTCTCTGAACTGTCAGCAAACTCTTGAGGTAGGAGGACTCTGCTTTGCGCATTTTTAGTTGAGGAACTGGAGACTCAGAAAAGGCAAGTAACTTACCCCAGTTTACCCAGCAAGTGGTTTGTGAGTCAGAATTTGAGTCCAACCCATGTTCTGAATCACCACTGTGGCAGATGGGTGGCAAAATGGCCACAGTTGTGTACCTCTCCCCGCATCCCAGGGTGGGGGTGTCTGGTGCCCTATCCTGTAAATCTGGCCTGGCCTGTGGCCTGCTTTGGGCAGTAGAATGTGACGCAGGAAATCCTCTACTCCTTCCAAGCCTAGGCCTCAGAGAGTCCTCGTGCACATTTGTGCTGCGCACCCACCCCTTTTAACTGAACCACTCATCCCAATTTAATTGAAAACCCTTTATGGGTCACTTTAACCCTTGCGTAGAATCACAAATGTCGCTCTATAGGGTGGTGGCCTGGGGCTCTGGAACTCTTTTGGCACCAGAGGACCCTTGAACAGGCAGGTGCGGCTGTCCCCTCCCAAGCTCCTTTGCTCCGGGGACCCTTTATCCAAGGGATGTTTCTCTCATTGTCACTGCTTAGTAACAGTCATCAACACCGCCCCATCGTGCTAATGAGTAGCGCTATCTGGGCACAGACAGAGGAGGCGGTGTCTCTCCCCTCCGGGGACCAAAGCCTGGCTGGGGAGACAGCAAAGCAACCTGGATGAAGCTCTGGGTGCCCCCTAACTCCGCGTCTGCCAGGAGGTGGGGTGACTTCATCTCCACACGAGGCTCTTCCCAGGCGGTTCCCTTAGCAACAGCGCCTGGCTTTGACAGCCGCCTTCCCAGACAGTCTGCTTTCCCGGGGGCCCCTTCGCCAACCTCAGCCCCCCTTCAGGTGGAGATCTTTGCAGGGGTTTGAAGCTGAGGCTTGAAGCAGTCTCTTCCCGACCCTTGGCAAGTGAGGCTGCCCCCAGAGCCCGCGCTTTCCTGGACTGGTCATGAATGTCCTGTCCACGAGTCCTCCCATCTTTGGGCTTCCTGCTTCCTGCCGCCGTGAATCCTCATTAATTTAGTCTTGCCTCCGCCCCAACCCCACTACCTCTGCCCCCTCCTTGCTTTTGTCTGCCTGCTGACTTCTCTCTTCCCTCCAGTACACCTGCCCCACCTGCCTTTCACCTACCCATTAGCAGTGAAAGCGTCTGCACTGACATTTAGTGTTCTTAATATAGGCCTCGGTGACAGCGGAAAGGGGGCACGGAGTCCCCACACCGCCAGGGAGGCAGCGCCTCAAACCTGCCGCCGAGTGTGGAGGCCTGCCCGCCTGCCATAGAGGGGGAGGTAGCTTTAATGGCGCCCACAGACCTGCAGGCCCAAGCTGGCTCTTCTGTCTGCCTCTTCCTGGAGCTCCTTTTCTCTAGGCTTCTTGCGGCAAGCGGTAGTGATGATAGGAACCTGCCGCATGCAGTGAGTTCCTTCAGCCTGCCAGGCCCTGTGCAGGGAGCTGCTAGCCCCGTGATGTCACTGGCTCCTAACAACCCACAGGGTACTAATACTATTAATAAAGTGTGCCCATTTCACAGGTTAGAAAATGGGGCTTCCAAGAGGTTGACAAACTTAAGGCCATCAATTAGGAATTGGGGGTGTCAGTGGCAACAGAAAATGAAATCCTTTTGGCCTCTGAGCCCCCACCTGGTAGAAGAGCTGGGACCCCCCCCACCCCCTGACAGGATCCTTATCAAAGCTTGCTAGGAGTTTGAGTACAGTGTCAGTCCCAGTACGAGAGCCCAGGGCCCAGCGGCTACTGCATGGTGGCCAGCTGCTGTCACCAGCACTGACCCTGAGCAACCTCTCCATATTGTTCCTCTCTTGGATGCTGTCACCGATGTGGTGGAGGGAGGGCTCCCCTGGTAGGGCCCTGTGATATGACCTGCGTGCTGCAGTGAGACTGGGGTCAGGTCCCTGGGTGCTGAGTCAGGGAACAATGGAATGTTCGTCCTTTCCACCAACCCCAGTCTTAGGGTGGAGGCCAGGCCACACGGTGTGGGTGCTAAGGGCCCTGCTGTCTTTTCAGGACCACGATCTCATGGCTCGAGGCTTCGGCTGGTCGTCCCAGTGCCTCCACATGCCGTTTTCATGCATCTGGCCTGGGCTTAGGGAGACAAGAGGTAAAGACTGGCACTCGGGAAGAGTGTAGGTGAAAGGGAGAGGGGAACCAGATGGGGTCCTGGGGAGCACCCAGAAAGCTGCAAGTGTGGGAGGCAGGAGGAAATCCAGGAGCGCAGAATCACCACAGCCAGGAGGACCGTTTCCCAGGAATGAGTCAGGATGATTAGGGCTAAGGAGCATCTTCCGGATTTAGCAACAGCAGTATCATTGGTGATCTTGATGGCAGTTGTTTCTCTAAAGAGGTGGGAGAAGAAGTCACACTGCAGGGGGTCAAGAAATCAGTGAGAGAAAAGAGAGAGCAGACCAGACAGTTCTTGGAGAATACTGTGTGAAGTCTAGTAGAGATATACAGCGGGGTGGAAGGGCAAGAATTGTTTTTGTTTGCTTGTTTCCTAGGCTTGGAGAGACTAGAATGGTTTAAGTGTTGATGAGAAAGCTCTAGTAGAAAGGGAAGGAATGGGTTAATCAGTGGGCTGGCTCCCCAGAGGGGGAAGGGGCCAGGGGCTAGAGGACTGGTGCTGCCCTGGGTGTAGTTTCTCCAAGAGAAAGCCCCAGGCCCCTCCATCACCTGGGAGGCCAGGAGGTAATGGCAGATGCTGATGGAGGTGAGCGAGTAGGTTCCTTCCTTGGGAGCGAGGGAGCTGTGACATCAGCAGTTAAGGGGGGAGGAGGATGGCAAGGTGGGTGGTTTGAGAGCAGAGGAAGCTGACAAGAGTAGAGAACAGGGGAGAGAGCTGACCAAGGAAACATGGAAGAATTGATGGGAAACCATCTGAGTTTGGGGATCATGAATTTATCATGGCATCAAGAAAAGTGGCCATCTCTTCCCAACATGTCCAGTGACATCATGTTGATAGCTTGAAATTGGCCATGGTGGGAGTGTTGACACCATGAAAATTGGCAAGTGGTACTAACCAGGGTCATTTTTCCCAGAGAGCTGGTTGTTAAAGGTTTACCATCACACCTTGGAAATCTTGCACTGGTCAATACAATAAGAAAAAGTAAGTGGTAAACCTATAAGAACAAAGGGGGCAAAATTATTTCTTGTACATTATATGCTTATTTACCTAGGAAATCCAAAAGATCAACTGGAAACTATTAGAATTAATCAGGGAATTCAGTAAGATGCTGACTTAAAAGAAATATTAAAAAATCAATACCTTTACTATGTACCAACATTAATCATCTAGCATGCATGATGGAAAAAAGATGACATTCACAGTGGCAACAAAAATATAAAATACTTGGCAATAAACTTAGCAATAAATGTATGAGACTAAACTAAACATAAAAATAAGAATTGACTATATGGAAACACCTGCTGTGTTCATGGAAAAGAAGATTAAAAATTGTCAATTCCATTAAGATTAATCCATACATTTAATTCAGTGCCAATTAAATCCCAAATGCATTTTCTTACTTGCCAACATTAGTTCACTGGGAATTATAAATAGGCAAGAATGCCTAAGAACATCTTCATAAATGAAATTGATCGTGGTGGGAGCTACTTCCAAGGTCAGATATTAAAACACAAGTCCCGGGGGCTGATGTTGCTCACGGCTCCATTGTCCGCTGTTGATTCACTGTTTTGAGAACAGCACCTGATCCACAGAACCACTCAACACATATTTGTTGAATGAGTGAGTACACGAATGAATGAATGGATAAATTGTAAAGGTGAACCCACTCAAAACAGTATGAATTGGCACAATTAAATAAATGAACCACTGTCAGAAAATAACTCAAGTACATATAACTATTATATGATAAAGGTGACTTTTCAAGTCGGTAGGAAGAGACATGAATTATTTAACAAATAGTGCTGGGATAACTGGTTAACTCTGAAAAAATACAGTGAGACAATTGGACGTATACTAATAACAGGATTGGTTAAGCAAATTATGTTGCATTAATATGGAATGCGCTATGGACTCAAAAAATGATGTTATGGATGATATTGGTTGGCATGGGTCACTACATTGTTAGGCAGAAAAGGGGGCAGGAAAGAAAATAATGCGGTAAAAAGGGCAAGTCATAGAGTGGGACCATCAGTTTGCATTTCAGCTCTGTGACTTCTGGGTGACCTTACTCAAATTGCTTGTGTTTTTGCCTCAGTTTCCTCTTTGGTAAAAGAGCACCAGTAAAAGTGCCTCTGCTCATTTGTTACTGAGAAAGATAAACATGAGAAGATCCATGTGAAGAGCTTGGTGTTGTGTTTGGCGCAGAATAGGTGCTCAGTAAATGTTCATTGTCATCATAGCCTTTAGTGAGCACCTCCAGGGAGCCCAGGGGTGCAGGGGTGTACGGGATGCAGTCTTGGCCTTGGAGGTGTTTGCAGGCTGAGAGGGAGTGAGGGAGAGATGGACTGGATGCTGGCTCAGAGCTGATGATGTCTGCTTGAAGTGGTAGTTTCTCTGGTAGGGGAAATACATGGTGTTCTGAGGACAGAGGAGGCACCTGGCCAGCCACGAGGTAAGAGAATGTTCCCAGAAGACTTGCTCCTCCCCTGAGTCCTGAAAGACTGTCAGCTATTAGCCAGAGAACAAGGGAATGAAGAATGTTCCAGACCGAGGGCCTAGCACGGGCAAGTGACAAGTGGGCCAGGTGTGTGGGAGTGTAGATGGCGTTAAGGAAGACGCAGCAGGTGCGAAAGCAGAGGAAGGAGAGAGCAAAGAGGTGTGCGTGCCTAGTTGAGGCATCTGAGATGCCCTAGCATTGCAGGCAGATGGCCACAGGGTCAGATGGGCAGTTTACAGTTGCACCCTGGCTGCTGTATAGGGAATGGAGGAGGCTGGCATTGGGAGTCAGGAGGCTGGAGTGGATGTCCAGGCTGACGGTGACAGTGACAACAGCAGGGTGTTTAACATAGAGCTCCAGCAGTAAGAAGCTGGCGTTCAAGGATCCGGGATCAGATGGGATGTCGCGGGGGAGGGGTGGAAAGAGCCCAGGACCACACACGGGACTCGGCCTTGGGCCCCCAGGAGGGTGGTGATGCCACTCACTGAGGCCGGACAGAGAGGGAGGAACAGGCTTAGGGCAGGGTGAGTGCTCACGTGTGGGGCAGTTGAAGAGATGCACAGCTCACTGTCACAAGGAGACACCCAGAACTAGGATGTCTTTGCCGCCACAGCGCCACCTGAGCTGGAGATGCACAGCTAGGACCCCAGCCCCCGTCTGGGTACGACTCGCCGGGAGGGGTGGGTATCTCGAAGAAGAGGGGCCAGGAGGTGGTCCTGGGGGGACCATGGTGGTCCGTGGGAGAGGAGCGAAGGCCAGAGCAGCAGCAGGAGGTGCAGGAGTGGCCACATTGTGAGTCCAGGGGCAGCGGGGTCCGGACGCGAGAGCTGCAAACAGAGTCGGATGCCAAAGGTCACGGAGGATGGTGCTGGTGGAGGAGCAGTATGAACGCTTTCAGTGGAGCTGGGGAGCAGGGCACGTATGTGCTGGAGTGGCCAGAGGAGCCAGCCCACAGGGGACCTGGGAGCCAGTCATGTGTTTTTTAACAAGTGTTTTATTTTAGAAGAGTTCTGGATTCACAGAAAAATCGAGGAGAGAATATAGAGAGTTCCCATAGACCCCACAGCCTGTTTTCCCTATATTAGCATCTTATATTAATATGGTACATTTGTCACAATTAATGAACCAATATCGATCCATAATTATTAGCTCAAGTCTATGCTTTATTCGGATTTCCTTGATTTGAACAGAATGCCCTTTCTCTGCCCCAACATCCTGTCGAGGATACCAGGTTCCATTCATCACCGCGTCTTCTTGGGCGCCTCCTGGCTGACGGCTGCTCGGCCTTCCTTGGCTTTGATGACCCTGACAGGTGTGAGGAGCGCTGCTCAGGGAGTTCACGGGGTCCCTCTCCGGGGATTTGCCAGGTGTTTTCCTCGTGGTTAGCCTGGGGTTGTGGGTTTTAGGGAAGAAGACCACAGAGGTCAAGGGCCACGTCCACCGCATCACTGTTGACATTGACCTTGACCGCCTGGCTGAGGTGTGTTCTCCCGTTTCTCCAGGGTAAGGTTCTCCTCTCCTTTGTCACAGGTCCTCTTTGGAGGGAAGTCACTGCACAGCCCCCACCTAAGGAGTGGGCAGTTTTGCTCCACCTCCTCAAGGGCGGGGTATCTACAGAAATTATTTGGAATTCTGCACAGGATGTTTATCTCTTGTCCCCCATTTTATTTATTAATTCAGTCATTTATTTGCACCAGAATGGGCTCCTGGACATGTACTTTATCCTTTGGGTTATAATCCCAATACTCCTTTATTTTGTTGCTCAGATTGTTCCGGCTAGGACCGTCCAGCTCTTTCAGTTGGTCCAGGAGCCAATGTTGACAGGCTTTTGTGAAACTAGAGTGCCAGTAAATGGGGAGTCTGGTCCCGTGGTTCTGGGGTCTTCCTGGGAGGGGGCAGGGCAGAGCTGTGTGTCAGCTGGGCTCAGACCACGGAGCAGCCGAAGGAGGCTGCTTGGAAGGGAAGAAGTGAAAATATTCAGAAAACAGCTTGGCTGCACCAGGTTGCCTGTGTATGGAGGAAGAGAGAGCATCGTGGCTGGAGCCCCTGTCCTTGGAGGTGGAAGATGTGGGCATGACCCCACACATGGCGTCAGCAGAGTTCATGAAGAGGTACCAAGCCCGGGAACCAGCTAACATGACCAAAGTGGGCTTGGGGGTGCCCAGCGCTCCACCTGGAGCAGTTGACCTGTTACTGGGAGACATAAAGCCCCTTGGCCTTGGCTGGGGTGACTGACCTCAGGCTAGGGGCTTCAGGGCCTTTGCAGAGGCCAGTGAAGGCAGGCAGCAGCTGGAAGAGGGGGCAGGAAGGGCCTTCATTCCTGTGGACGCGCTGTGCCAGCCAGAAGCTGAGACAGGGAAAGAGGCAGGCTTGCCAGGCAGGGCAGGGCTGGAAGGGCTGCTGACTGCCCTCCCTGTGACCCCAAGTTCCCTCCTTGGGCTGCGCGCCTCTTTTGTCTATCTAAGTGTTACTTCCATAAACGTAATAAACCCCTGTACCTTCCAAGCATACACATGCTCCCCAGAACCTGTGGTTAAAATGAGTGCTTCCTGGGGCTAATGAGGTTCCTATTTGTTCTGACCCAGAGGGCGTGAGAAGCCACCAAAGGCAGGCA
This sequence comes from Manis javanica, assembly GCF_040802235.1. Taxonomy (NCBI): domain Eukaryota; kingdom Metazoa; phylum Chordata; class Mammalia; order Pholidota; family Manidae; genus Manis; species Manis javanica. The sequence goes on along the minus strand of NC_133157.1, from coordinate 8,813,031 downwards.
TGGAGGCAGCTGATTAGGGGCAGGGCCCGCCAGCCTGTGGCTGTTAGCTTGGTGAGCATGTGAGCAAGGCTCCAGAAGAAGCCGCCCTTTGCTGTTGTCAGCCATGCCAGAGAGAAAAGAGATTTCCGTAGAGTCTCCGGGCTTTTGTGTCACCCTCAGGTTTTGCCAGCCTCCATGGGGACTTCAAGGGGAGAGTACTGGGCTGAGATCTGGTTACCTGACACCCTGAGTGGCTTTCCATTAAATACTCCATCAGCACGTGGTTAGTGGATCACTCAGCCATGTGTCGGTGCTGGGCTCGACAGCGTAAGGTACAGGCAGGAGTCAGAAGCCTGGGTCCCACTCAGTCTCTTGTGTACGGGGTGACCCTGGTGAAGGCAGGTAACCAACCTGAGCCTTAGCCTCCTCAGTTGTAAAATGAGCATAATAATGCCTCCCTAGAGGTTGCTGAGAGATTAAACACAATGATGCCGGTAAGCCCTTAATGTGGAGGTAGTCACTGCGTAAATGCTCAAAAATGGTAACTGTTTTTATGAGCATCTGCGTTCAGGTTGTGTCTGCCCTTCACGTCCCAGCCCACCATCCCTGCCAGTCAAGCCCAACTCAGGCTAGCCCACTGTCTCAGTCTGTTTGGCTGTAATAACAAATACTATAGACCGGGTGGCTTATAAACAGCAGAAATGTATTGCTTACAGTTCTGGAGGCTGGAAGTCCAAGATCAGGGAGCCTGCATGGTCAGGTTCTGGTGAGGGCCCGCTTCCCGGTTGCAGACGCTGACTTTTCACTGTGTCCTCACATGGTGGAAGGGGCCAGAGAGCTTCCCCGGGTGCCTTTAGAAGGGCACTAATGTTAGTGCTGTGCCCTCAGGACCTAATCACCTCCCAAAGACCCCACCTTCTAATGCTGTCACCCTGGGGTTAAGTTTTAACATAAAATTTTGGGGGAAATAAACATTCAGACCCTAGTACCCACCCACCCAGCACAGCCATAGTACCGCCCTACTGCTCTGCACCCCTATACTCTCCTGACCTTTCACCCTCCCAGGCAGGCTGCCCCAGCCCAGTGCTGGTGCAGCTGGTGGGAGGCAGTCCCATCCGGGTCTCAGCTTCCTCTACCCCACCATACGTTTCATCACCACAGAGGCTTTATGTTTCTGTTTCCCAGCTCAGCGTTCTTGTCCCCGCTGAACAGAGAAGTGAGAGCTCAGAGACTGTAGCAAGGGATTCTGAAATTGATTAGTTGAGTATTTTGGGAGGCTAGCTGAATGCAGTTGTGACTATAAGGCTATAACATCAAAACTACAAACCCCTAAGGCCAGGCGGTCATTTAGAGGCATTGCTACATTGTTTAAAGAGGCCCCTTGAACCACACTGCCTGGGCTCAAATCCTGGTCCCACCGCTTACAAGCTCTGTGACTTTTGGCAAGTTGCCAATTTCCCTGTGCCTCAGTTTCTTCATCATAAATTGGGGGTGTTGATAATAGTAGTTCCTTCCTCATAAGGTTTTTTGTGAGGATAGTGCTGTGTATATCTAAGTGCTCTGTAAGCATTGAGTAACTGTCACGGTAACTATCCTTATTGATGGGGCTCATAACCACATGCAAGGCTCTGAACCTAGACTGCTCTTGTGGTACCTCACTGAGTCCTCACGCAAACTCCTGGATGTGTGTGCTGTTGTACCCATTTCGCAGAGGAGAACTCAGGCCCAGGCCCACATGGTTCCTCCTGTCTCACTCACCCCATTCTCTCTTCTCCTTTTCACTCTGACTTCTTTCTGCCCAGATGCACAGAGTCATGTGTTTCTCCCAGGCTCCCCCTGATGAGCACTTTATTCATTTTGTTGTACATCTATTTATCATGTTAAGTCATTATTTTAAAACATAATTTCACATTTATAGAAAAGTTATGAGAATAGTACAAAGAATACCTATACACCCTTTTCTTCGAGCAAGTTACACATTCTTATTTTACCTTCTTTGCTTTACTATAGCACTGTGCTTGCTCTCTCTATAAATGGTATAAACCATTTAAAAGCCTGCAATTCAGAAGTTTTTAGTATATTCACAGTCCATCACCACTATCTAATTCCAAAACATTTTCATCACCCCCAAAAGAAACCCTGTATCCATTAAGCGGTCACTGTCCATGCCCCCCACCCACCATATCCTGGCAACCACTATTCCATTTTCTGTATCTATGGACTTGCTTATTCTGGGCATTTCATATAAATGGAATCATAATATGTGATCTTTTGCTACTGGATTCTTTTACTTAGTATAGTTTTTAAAGTTCATCCTTGTTGTAGCATGGATTAGAACCATCCATTTTTATGGCTGAATAACATTCTGCTGTATGGATAGTCCACATTTTGTTTATCTATTCTTCAGTTGATAGATATTTGCATTGTTTCTACTTTTGGGCCACTATGAATATTGCTATTATGAAAATTTGAGTGTGAGCATATGTTTTCAGTTCTGTTGTGTGTATGTTTAAGAGTAGAACTGCTGGGTCATATGCTTAACTTGCTGAGGATCTGCTGGACTGTTTTCCACTTTATATTCCCACTTGCAGTGTATTAGAGTTCTAAGTACTCTACATCCTTGCCAACACTTGTTATTTTCCATTTTAAAAAATTACTACTATAAAAGTCCCCTGAGCTTAAAGTGGTATCTCACTGTGGTTTTCATTTTCATTTCCTTAAGGATTCATAATGTTGAATATCTTTTCCTGTGTTTATTGGCCCTTTGTTTATCTTCTTTGGAGAAACGTCTATTCGAGTCCTTTACCTACTTTTTTTTTATATCATTAATCTACAATTACAGAAAGAACACTATGTTTACTAGGTTCCCCCCTTCACCAAGTCCCCCCACATACCCCTTCACAGTCACTGTCCATCTGCGTAGTAAGATGCTGTAAAATCACTACTTGTCTTCTCTGTGTTGCACAGCCCTCCCTGTGTCCCCCACACACTATATATGCTAATCGTAATGCGCTATTTCTTTTTCCCCGCGCTTATCTGTCCCTTCCCACCCATCGTCCCCAGTCCCTTTCCCTTTGGTAACTGTTAGTCCATTCTTGGATTCTGTGATTCTGCTGCTGTTTTGTTCCTTCAGTTTTCCTTTGTTCTTACTCCACATATGAGTGAAATCATTTGGTACTTGTCCTTCTCCGCCTGGCTTACTTCACTGAGCATCATACCCTCTAGCTCCATCCATGTTGTTGCGAATCCTTTACCTACTTTTTAATTGGGATTCTTTATCTTTTGTTGTTGAGTTATGAGAAATCTTTATTCTGGATACTAAACTGTTTTCAGATACATGATTTGTAAATACATTCTCCCATTTTGTGGTTTTTTCACTTGATCATGTCCTTTGATGTGCAAAAGTTTTTAATTTTGGTGAAGTCCAAGTTATCTATTTTTCCTTTGTGTTTTTGGTGTCATATTTAAGAAACCATTGCCTAATCCATGAAGTCCTGAAGATTTACAACCATGTTTTCTTCTTAGAGTTTTATAGTTTTAGTATTATATTTAGGTCTTTAACCTCTTTTGAGTTTAATTTTTATATATAGTGTGGACTAGGGGTTCAATTTCATTCTTTTGCAGTTCTTAAGTACCATTCACTGAGGGACTACTTTTTCCCCTTTTGGGTGTCCATGGTACTCTTAATTTCCTCCTTCATTTTTGAAGCATAGTTTTGCAGAATATAGAATTCTTGGCTGACAATTTTTTTCTCTCTCAAAACTTTAAATATTTCATCCCACTGCCTTTTGACTTCCATGGTCTCTGATAATATTACTGAAGATCCTTGTGTGTGACTGGTCACTTCTCTCCTGCTGCTTCCGGATCTTTGTCTTTGTCTTTCTCCAGTTTGATTATAACGTGTTTCCTTGTGGATCCCTTGGGTTTATCCAAGTTGATGTTTTTTTGAGTTTCTTGGGTGTGTAGATTCATGTTTTCCATCAAATTTGGGAAGTACTTTTAGCCATTATTTCCTCAAACATTCTTTCTGCTCCTTTGTCTCTTTCTTCTCCTTCTGGACTCCCATTACACAGATGTGGATATACCTTTAGTGTCCCCCCAGTCTTATAGGCTCTGATCACTTTTCTTCATCCTTTTTTTCTTTCTCTTCCTCAGACTGAATAATCTCAACTGATCTATCTTCAAATTTTCTGATTCCTTCATTTGCCTGCTCAGATCTGGTATTGATATCCTCTAGGGAATTTTTCCTTTCAGTTATTGTATTTTTCAACTCCAGAATTTTTATTTAGCTCCTTTTTATAACATCTTTATGTCTTTATTTGTGTCTCTGTTTGGTAAGATATCTTTCTTTTGGTTTCCTTTGGTTCTCTGAGCAGGGTCTCCCTGGGCTCTTTGGCCATAACTGAAGTAGCCTTTAGATACTGAAGCCTTTGTCTAGTAAGTCCAATGTCAGGGGCTTTCGATTTGCTTTTTTCCTGTGTACAGGTCAGAATTTCTTGGGTTTTCTTTCTTTTTTTTTTTTTTTGCATACCTCTTCCCTAGTTTTCTGTTCTCCATAAGCCTAGCTTTCTTTCGGGTGTTCAGCAAGCTATACTTCTTCCCTCCTCAGAAACATTACGTGTGCTGAACCCTCTGCTGGAACAACTGTACCCCGGTCCCCTACTTGGTTAATTCCTCCTCACCCCTTGGAGCCTCTGTCACATTAAAAACTTATCTATTTGTTATGAGTATTAGTATCAGTTCTAAAACTGTTTTGTGCAGTGAACAAAACTGTACTTATTTTTCTGTATCTCAGCATCATTCCTGATCCTGAGCTCTTAATCCGTGGGGGGAAGGGAAAATTCCATCTTACTCTGGTTCCTCTCCCTGCCTCTACCTTGCTCTGGATGTTGCGTGGAATGGGGGAAAGCTCACCCACACAGCTGCCTCCCTCTGGGCTCCCTTGGTCTCTGCACCATTGGAGAGACCCACCCCCTTCCACTCTGGCCCCAGAGACGTCTGTCTCTTCTCTTCTTTCTCTGCTCCAGCTAGCCATCTCTTCTCTGTGTGAGAACACTGGGTCTCCATGTTTCTGGCCAACGCCCTTTGCCTATGCCCTCTGTCTACACCTGGAAACATGCCAGCTTGGGTTAGACATTTGGTGAGCGGGCTGAAGCCTTTGCCCCTGTGAGGGAACACAGCCAATGCAGTGTTCCTGGACCCTCGCAGGAGAAAAAAGAATCAGGGACACCCACCTGCCTCTCCCCTTGGAGCTCTGAGGCTCTTAAACTATGTCTGATGGACTGCGGTGGACTGAGGGAGTCCAGATGGCAGACCAGACTGACAGGGCCTGAGGGGAGGCTCGGCCTGGGGGCAGGGTTGGGGCACCTGGCCGGTGACTTACACTCTGCCCCAGGGCTGGGCAGCAAGGGAGGAGAAGGGTTCGGGGCAGGGGTCCTTGCTGTCAGCATCTCTGGGCACAATCATCTCAATGTTGTTTGACATAGAAAGAAAATGAAGGAATGAATGAATGAGCTGAAGGGATGCACAGGCCCAGGCCACACTGGAAAGCTGCTGCGATGCCTTAAGACTGACCTTCCTAAGACATCACGGACATCCGCTGTGGCTGGGTCAGTACGTGGGCTTCAGAGGGGAGGTGAGAGTAGCCAGGATCGACTCTGGCTTCAGGAGTCTAGGACGTACGGGGTGCGGGGCTGGGTGGGTGGTGACTTGGAGATCAGTGTAGAAACAGGACCTCCGGGAACCTGGCAGCTGAGCTGGGAGTCATTATTCACTGGATTATCATGGAAACTTGACTTTGTTTAATGGCCTCAGGCTGGTAAGGGGTGAGGACATTTGGATTCCATTTAGAAAAAAAAAAAAGATGGGAGGAAGAGGAAAAGGAGAGTTCAAAGAGATGGGGAGCCAGGGTCACGGTCAGGAGGAGCCTTGGGTGAAGGACAGACGTGGGCAAAGACAGAGAGGAGGACAGAGAGATGGAGGAGAGAGAAAGGGGAGAAGCAGTTAGCAACCCATGCAAGTTGGAAGTGAAAGGCATCTGGCAACACTGCGATGCCTATGAAATGATATTAACATTTTATTATTGTAAGGTGAGCTTTTTAAAACGGAATTTTAAATGTTACCCTGCTGTTCGGGAACACAAAAACCTTTAATTTTATGCAAATGAACAGCGAGGAGCTCAGCGCTTAATGTAAACGAACACTTTCTTTGTAGGAGAGGTTGGGAAAGAGAAAAAAAAAATTCCCCAGGATTCTTTAATTGCTGTCTGAAATTATGTAAATCCCAGCACCAGGCAGAACACAATTACCCCGCGGCCCTCCCTGCCAGCGCCACTAATGTCTAACAAAATATCGGTGGGTGACATTTAGACGAGGTAATGCAAATGAGAATTAATTTTTTTCCAAGACAAAGGGCAGCTGAAAGATCACCTCATTCATATACAGGAGCCGAGAAAGCTTGTGAATGTGTTGTGGGGAGGAAGGGGACAGGGAGCCCTGGGCTGGGGTCTTCCCAACTTGGGCCCAGGTTCCTGGATTTCTGGTTTCTGGGAGCCAGAGATCACTAACTCTCTGGCTGCAGTTCCCAAGTAGTTCTGCGTGGAAATCGGGTTAACAAATGTAAATAGTCATAAAAAATTACTCCTGCAAATGGGGGTGATTCATTCTCAGCTATAAGGCACTTTTATGAACTTGTTCTCATTTCATAGTTAGGGTAGCCCCGCAGGGTGCTAACTTGAACCTCTCATGTGGAGGACAGATGTGAGGCTCAGAGAAGTCTGGCCACCTGGCCCAAGGCACACAGTTAATTCTGATGGCCAGAAATCTGTCATGTTCTTGGATGGATGTTATTGGTTTTGTGTTCTTCTCTTTTTCTTTTTCCCTCTGTCCTTCCTTTCCTGGCCTTTCCAATAAGATGTTTTTCTTCATAAAAATGTTTTTAATAAAGAGGACTTGCCGTGGTTCCAGTTTAGCACCCCACCACCACCCCTAAATTCTTTTTTTCTCCTTGAAATATCCTCCACACACATAACCCAGCCAGGTCAGCAACTACTCATCCTTATATCTCAGATTACATGGGGCTTTCTTAAGGAAGTCTTCCTTGATCTTCCTCGCCCACCCCAGCACCCTGGACTTTGACTTCCCAGCACTTACCAAAAATGGCAGTAACATGGCCAAGTCCTGTTCCCTGTGAGATCGTAAATTCCAAGAGGGCAGGGGCAGGGTCTGTGGTGGTTATCCCGACAGCCCCAGTGTCTACAACATTGCCTGGCACTTCCTTTGCTCAGTAAATGTTTAATGAATTCATGAATAAATTAAGGATAGAAAAGGAGGCTGTATACTGGTCAAAGTGATCATGGTGGCATGTGCATATACAAATGTGAAGCAGGAAGTAGTAATGATTCTCTTAACAGTTACTCCTGGAATTCTAGAAATTCATTTAGTAGGTGGAGGTGTAAGAGGGAATGTTGTGGGGAAAAGAGGTCGGGGATCTTGCAGGTTAAGAGAACTCTTTCCTATGAACCTAGTCTCAATGATGACATAACTCAGATCTTAAATTCCATAGGAGGTTGTGACTTAGTTTAGTCAACTCCTGATTGTCTGTGTGAGTCTTTAAAGACAGATTTCAATCCTGACACAATTCCTCTATTCACTCCCAAAGACACTTGGGCTTGAGCCAGATCTGAAGGCAGGCAAATCTTCTGTTAAAAATGAAACAGAAAACTATCTACATATATTTATAATCTTCCTTAAAGGATAGTATCTATATCTATAGCTTTTAAAGGATGATCTGATACTTAATCTGTTTTGCTTTTTTTAAAAATAACCTAAAACCGACATAGATCAACAACCATGGGAGAAATAGAGAAATCTTTCTAGCTTCTCACTTTAAAAAGCTTAAGGTTCGGACAGTTTCAAAGATGAGTTCATTCAAACTTGCTAAGACCAGATAATATCAATGCTTAAAAATTCTGGAACATAGAGGAAGAAGAACTTTGTTTTCTTTTTAAAAACAAAACCAGTACAGTACTTTTTTCTAAGAAGGAAAAATAAAACACTGGTGTGTCAAATAGAGGGAATTTAATATGGGCATCGGTTGCCCATGTGATGGAAGAGCTGAGGAAGCTGACAGCAGGGAGTGAGGGAGCTCGGTCAGAGACAATAGCAAGAAGCTGCCACCACGGGAGGGACCAAGGGAGGAGGTGTGCCAGAGCCCACAGGCAGAGATCACCAGGAGGAGGCCAGAACCTCATCAGAGGAGGACACTGTGGTCCAGCTGGACCCAGGAAAAGTATGCAGCTGATGGTGGAGACAGATCTGAAGGAGACAGAGGGAGAAGGCACCGTTGCAGCCCCCCAGTCTCCTGCCAGCGTCTCCCACTGGGCTTCTCCAGCTGGAATCCTGCTGACGCAGGAGGTTGGCAAATGCAGCCTGTATGGTCGGCCCCCATCCCCCTGCCCGTGATTCAGACCAGAGCAGGCAAGGCCTGGGGATTGGAAGAGCAGACAGGCAGGGCAGTGAACCTGCCGGGACAGACCTCTGAAATGGAACCAACCAAGGTCAAAGTGAAGCCGACGGGGCACTCTCTAATGTGCCAGCAGGTTGGCAGCACCTGAGTGCTGGTCAGTCGTAATCTTAGAAATTAAATCTAAAAACACATTTATTCAAAGTACTGTCCTTTCCAGAAGGAGATAATAAAGAGAATGGAAGGAGAGGTAATAGTTGAAGAGATTTTAATCAAATAAAGACATTCTAAAACAAAACCCCAGAGACTTTATATTAACAGTCTCCCCCTAAAGGACCTTCTAAAAAACATACTCCACAAAAGAAGAAAAATCACTCAAAAAGGAAAGTTTGAGATGTAGATAGGTATGACGAGCAAAGAGAATGCTGAGCATATGGTTACATCTAAATAAACATTTATTGTATAAAACAATGAAAAGAGTAATACCAAACTGGGGGTGATTACAAAAACATACAAGAAAATGCTGGGAAAAAAATAGTGTGTAAATCAGGAGGGATTACCCGAATTAAAGAGGTTTAAGGTCCTTGTCTTGTTTGGGAGTGAGGTAAAGACCATTAATTTCAGAATCTATTCAGTAAACATGCCCGTTAATTTTAATAGTCATGAGCAAATAAGTTGGTGTTTGTTTGAAGCCATTAGGTTTTTGGCTTGTTTATTACAATATTTAACTCCTCCATGTGCCTACCAAATACTAAAAATGCATTTTAAAGCCACACTATGAAAGTAGTTTGGTACTAATGCCTACATAGACATCCAAAAGAATGGGACAGACTCGAGTCCAAAAATGGAGGCAGATAGTTAAAAAAACATTCAACAGGTGGTTTGGGGACAATTAACTAGCCACTTTGGGGGAAAAAAAGCTGAAACTGTTCCCTTTCTGGTGCTGGTCAGGTTGCTGACTTTTGTATTTCGTATGAAATGTATAATCAGACAGGTACGTCCAGTAGGGATACACGTCTCAGGGGTTTTATTGTTGCCATTCACCGTTCATACTGGATGCGAACTAGAAAAGTAAAGCCAGAAAGCGCCAGGCTGCAGCACAGCTGTGTGGCGGTGGCAGTAAGTGCCTGTCAGATGTCATGTGCTCCTCTCCATGCCACGGCCTCCCTTGCACTTCGGTTGGCTGGGCAGCGTGCGCCCCGCGGAAAGCCCTGCTGGCCTCCCCGGCGGTACCCAACCTCCCCCTTGTTTTTCCCAGGGGGGTGGCTGTTTTTGAGGGGAGCAGCGATAAGCCCTGCTCGGGGGATGACTGGTCAAAGGACAATGAAGTCCGAGGAGGTCAGAGAAACAAAGGTAAACAAGGGAAAGACAATAGAGAAATAGGAACTAATTGGAAGGGATTTGTGAGGCAAAGAGCCCGAGAATGACCCATAGCAAAAAGCCATTGTTCCCCAGCTGTTGAAGGATAGTCACTTTTGTTTTCATCTTCATCCTATCCTGCACTTCCCAAATTTTCTGTAAGTATAATTTATATTTTGGCTAGGAAAAAAAACCAATGATTGGGGATTTTTGAATTGTTATCGTTTCATTCAAAATAGCGCGTTGTTTCCTATGTTCTGATGAACTGTGTCTCTTCAAGGTTCTTTGTCAACATTTTTGAATTGGGGTCTTAATTTTTCCTTTTTTGATACATATCATAATATGTAATAAGGGCAGTAACCCTTTCTGATTCTTTCCTTTGTTTTTTTGCTCGCCTTTTGTCAGTGAGCTTTTTAAGTTACAGAATTTATTTGGCTGTGGTGAAATTTACGTTCCTTATCCTTAATCCTTAGCTTAAAGGCCTACAAAGTCCTCTTCCTTTCAGTGACGTTAATACATTTTTTTATTTGCATCTGTGTTCTTCCAGGTTTCCTATTTTACTTTTAATCCTATAAATCGTATGGACATTATACTGGTATTTGGTATAAGATGAAAATTGAGAACTTGAGTGTTTTTTTTTTTAAACAAAAACATATTAGACAATTTATCTAACCTCATTGATCAAATAGCTACTCCTGCTACCATTCCCCCTCCATGATGATCTGGAAGTTTCCTGTGGCAGACGTTGGTGCTTACCTACCAATGCTTAACGTATCTTATCAACCAGATATTGATTTTGTTTGAGAAAAATATTGTGCCCACCTACTTTTTAAAAGTGTTTTCCTCAGCTTTCCTTACAGTTCAGGATGGCATTGCGACCTCAGTTTTGGCTAATAAGATATAAGTAGATATCTGCTGGACACTTCTGTGGAGAGTTCTGTTTCCTGATAGAGACCCTGCTATTTCTTCCTTCTTCCTGTCCGCTCTCCTTTCCTCCCTCTTTGGTTCTTTCTTCATTGTATCTATAACGTGGATGGGATGTCAAGGTGGAGCAGTCATTTTTGCAAACTTGGGATGAAAGACATAGTCCGTGCAGGGTGGAGGAGAAGGGATGAAGCTCTATGCCTAAAGGAGCTGCTCCATCCTGGAACTGCCTACCCCCGGCCAGCTTGTTTCCTAAGAGAGACAATGCCCTCAGGCAGTGGTCAGACCCCAAGAGTCCGGCTTCCCTTACACACAGCCAAATGCAACTTATCTGATGTGCTCATGGAACTTACAAATTAATGCAACATTGTATATGTAAGTTTCTTATAACTAGTACCTGTTTCCAAGTTTCTTATCATCAAGTGTCTGTCAAACACGGTAACAGTGACCCTCTTCAAATTCCTGCACGACTGTCTGTTAAGTTTTGTTACTGGGTGGGTCTAGGGTCCCTCATTGATCAAATAGCTTTTTTCAAAATATCTCATCTATACTCAAAAATTTATTCTTCCTGATGTGCTGTAGAATTATTTCTCAAGTTGGTCCAACCTCTTTTATCTTTTGAATGGAACTGTATTGAATCTGTAAAGTAATTTTGGGAGAATTTGTGTCTTGACAACATTTCATCTTCCCATCCTTGGGCATTCTATACCTTTCTCCTTTTTCCATTTCTCTGTATCTCTGAATGCAGGTTTGCAACATTCTTCACATATAATTTCTGCACAATTCTTTTTATGGTTAACTGCTAAATATTTTATGTTTTTATTGCTATTGTAAATAGAATCTATTTTCTATTATCTCTTATAACTGGTTATTGCTAGCATATAGAAAAATCATTGATTTTCAAATATTTATCTTGCATTTGACTGCTTATTTATCTTAAGAGTTTTTCAGTTGATAGTTTTATGTTTTCTAGGTATATAATTGTATCATCTGTAAATAATGATGATCTCATCTCCTTTCTAATAGACCTCTTATCTCCGTTTATATATTTTATTACATTGAGCAGAAAATTGCTGAATAAAAATGGAAGTAGTCATGATTTTTTGCTCTTGATTTTCCAGGACAGCTATTGTGTCCCCATAAATATAATTCTATTGCTGTTTTAAGATTAGTATTCTTTATTATGTTAACAAATATTCTGCTATTCCTGGTCTCTTAAGAGTTCATAAAAATTAGTCATGAGTGTCAAATTTTGTTGTGTCTTTTCTGCATTCATTGAGGTTATCTCTTGTTTTGTTATTTTTGTATCCTTATGAAAGGAAGTGATATGTTATTGGGTTTCTTACATATAAATATTCCTTGAAATTCTGGGATAAATCATACTTGGTTGTGAAAGGTGATTTTAGGAATATCACTGCTGATTTTAATTTACTGACTTTGAGAGGATTTTCACATCTAAATTCATAAATCACATTTATCAATCACATTATTTTTGTGTTCTCTCTCTTCAGTGTTGGCTTCAGATGCCACTCACTCCATGAAATGAAATAGGTAGGGGAAATTGAATTAGGCTGAATTATGGACCCAAATCTTTACTCTTCTGTAGTACAGTTAGACATCTACACCTTTGCTCTACCCTCTTAGTGGGCATTGAATTCAGCCATATAACTTGCTCTGGCTAATGGAATGTGAGTGGATGTTTTAAGAGCTGAAGTTTGATATGTATTGCCTTTATGCAATTCTGTTATTGCCATGAGTAAAACATACCCCAGTTAGTCTACTGGTCCAAAAGATTAGACACACATGGAACATACCTAGACCTTACCTGCAGCTTGGACCCAAATCCAACCAAGCCAAGATGAGGTCAGCCAATGCCCAGGTGACCTACAGACACATAAGCAAGAACTGATGTTTGTTGTCTTAAGCCACGTAGTTTGGAGGTCGTTTATTCCTTAGCATTGTTGTGGAAACAGCTGACGGATGCACTAGGTAACTTCCCCACAGTTCCTGGTCTATATTTTCCTTCTTTCTAAAGAACTTTCAACATTTCTTGTAAGGTAGGTCACTGGCAAATGATTACTTCAATGTTTGCTTGTCTGAGAAGTTCTTATCTTTCCTTCACTTTTAAAGGGTAATTTCACAAGGTATGTAATTCTATGTTGGTGATTTTTTTTCTCTGAACACTTAAATATTTCACTGCCTTCTCTCCTTGCTGGTATGCTTTCTGAGGAGAAGCAGAATGTAATGATTACCTTTGTTCCCTTATAGGCAAGGAGTTTTTTCCCTCTGGCCTCTTTCAGGATTTCTTTTTATGTCTGATGTTTCCTCAGTTTGAAAGTGATATGTGTAGGTATACTTATCTGGCATTTATCATGCTTGGCGTTTCCCAAGCTTCCTGAATCTGTGGTTTGGTGTCTCATAACAATTTGGGGATGTCTCGGTCATTACTGTCGCAAATATTTCTTCTGTTCCTTTCTCTCTTTTCCTTCTGGTATCCCCATTATGTGTATTCATACCTTTTGCTGTGGTCCCACATTCCTTGGACAGTCTCTTCTGCTCTTTCCAATCTTTGTTCTCTTTACCTTATAGTTCTGGAGGTTTCTGTTTCGATATCCTCAGACTCAGAGATTCTTTACTCAGCTGTGTCCAGTCTACTAATGAGCCCATTAAAGGCATTCTCCATTTCTGTTCAGTGTTTTTGATCTCTAGCCTTTCTTAGGATTTGCATCTCTCTGCTTACATTGCCCATCAGTTGTTACATGCTGTTGATTTTATTCATTATAGCCGTTAGCATATTAATCATAGTTGTTTTAAATTCCTGGTCTGATAATCTCAACATTCCTTTCATGTCTGGTTCTGATTCTTGCTCTGTCTCTTCAAAGTGTGCTTTTTGTCTTTTAGCATGCCTTGTGATTTTTTTTCTTGATAGCCAGGCATGATGTATCGTACTGGGTAAAAGAGGCTGCTGTAAATAGGCCTTTAGTAATGTGGTGGTGAGGTGTGGGGGAAGGGCAAGTGTTCTCTAGTCCAGTGATTAGGTCTCAGTCTTTCAGTGAGCTGGTACCCCTGGACTTCACAAGTGTTCCTCTGTTTCTCCTGCTTAGGTGAGTTAGGATGCTAAATTGGGCTGGAATTGGGTATTTCCCTTCCATGAGTCCCTGCATTTGCCTCTCTCTTACTCTCCAGTCTTAGAGGATGTGGTTTCCTCTGCATTCTCTCCTCTCTCACAGAGCCAGGAGAAGTTGTTGATCGTTCATCGTGTTCAGCTTTTTCCTTGCTGTTGGACATAGTGGCAACTGGTCATGGTGCAAGATTAGAAAAACTTGCCAATTGAGCCAATAGAATCTAGAAATTTATCCAGTAAGAAATGAGAATTCAGCATATCATAAAGGCAGAATTTCTTATCAAAGGGAAAAGGCGGGTTACTTAGTTAAATGGTCATGAGACAACTGGCAACCATCTAAAGAAAGTTGACTTAGATCCCTACCTTTCTACAAATAAATCTCATGTAGCTCAAATGTTTAAATATAAAAAGTTGAAAAACATATAAGATTGTAAAATAGAGATTAAAAAATAATATTATCATCAGAGCACTTTCTAAACAAGACACAAACCCAGAAACCACAGAAAAGATTGTTAGATTAAAATAAAAAATATTAATGTACAAGAAGAAAATACCATGAAAGACTAGTAATAAATATTTGTGATACATAGATCAATAAAGGACTCATTTCTTTAATATAAAGAATGACTACAAATAAGCTTTTATAAAAGCCAGTGACTCACCAGAGGAGCTAAGGTCAAAAGGCTTCAAGAGACAATTTTCTAAAACTACAAATTGTTCTTAAGTGAAAAGATGCTTAATCCTACTCATAATAACAGAAATGAAAATACACAACAAAATACCCTTTTTGGACAATCTATCAGATTGTCAAACATCAAAATCTTCATGACATGATGTCAGGAAACATGTAAATGCATAAACTATCTATGGGAAGTGATTTGGTGAAATCTTCCAAAGTTAAAAATATACATACCTGTTCCACATCATACATCAGGGAAAAACAAATTAAGACAGTAAGATACCACTACAGACCTATTAGAATGGCCAAAATCTGGAACACTGACAGCACCAAATGCTGGCAAGGATATATATGGAGCAACAGGAACTCTCATTCATTGCTGGTGGAAATGTAAAACTGTACAGCCACTTTGGAAGACAGTTTGGTGGTTTCTTACAAAAGTAAACATACTGTTATCATATGATCCACCAATCACACTTGGTATTTACCCAAAGAAATAGAAAACTTATGTCCATACAAAAACCTGTACACAAATGTTTATAGCAGCTTTATTCATAATTGCCAAAACCTGGAAGCAACCTAGATGTCCTTCAGTAGGTGAATGGATAAATAGTAGTACATCCAGTTAATGGAATCTTATTCAGTGATAAGATGAAATGAGAAATCAAACCATGGAAAGATTTGGAGGAACCTGAAATGCACAATACTAAGTGAAAGAAGCCCATCTGAAAAGGCTATGTACTGTATGATTCCAACTAAATGACATTAGGCAACTAAATGACTGGAAAAGGCAGAACTGGAGACAGTACAAAGATCATTGGTTGCCAGGGGATGGAGTTGGGGTGGGGCAGAGAAATAGGGAAAGCACAGAGAATTTGTAGGGCAGTGCATATACTCTGATAAAAGTATCATGATGGCATATGTCATTATGCATTTCTCCAAACCCATAGAATGTACAACAGTAAGAGTGAACCCTATTGTAAACCCTGGACTTTGGGTGATTATGATTTCAATGTATGTGCATCAATGGTAAAAAATGTACAGCTGTGGTGGAGAATGTTGGTAATGGGGAAGGCTGTGCATGGGAAAGGGCAAGAGGCATGTGAGAAATCTTTGTACCTTCCTCTCAATTTTGCTGTGAACCTAAAACTGCTATAAGAAATGTAAATTCTTTATTAAAAAAAGAAATTACCTAGAAATTTCTCTTTTAGGAATTTATTCTACAGAGATACTAGCCAAATTTCAACTTAGTTTTATTTAACGGTTATTGATTGAGCATCTACTATGTGCCAGGCACTGTACTAGGCACAAAATATACAAATATGGATAAAACACAGCCCCATCATAAAGTTGCTTTATAATCTTATGATTGGAATTGAAGTGCTTCATTCAGTAGATGAAAACAATGAGGTTCAGGTTGATGTGAACTTGAACCAAGGTCTGCCTAACTGTATGAAACACTAGGTGGATGGATTGAACATTTCCGTCCAAGTGGCCCTTAAGCACAAGAGAATAGAAAAGATTCCCTAATGATCTGGGGGCATAGCCTAAAGTGGCCTGTTGCAAGCAAGGGAATATTTATTATTTGTTTCTAAAAGGTCATGCACATTTTAGGTTCCATGTCTTCTAGCTCTCTAAACTCACACATAGATGTTTAATATAATGTTTCAAAAATTATTTCATTATTTGCCTATTAAATTACAACTTTTCCCTCAAAATCTGTAAGTATGTAATAGGTACATGAGGAGAAAGGTTGTGTTTGTCTGCGGCTTCTTTCCATTCTCTCATTCCAAAAATATTCCCAAAGGGAGAAACACCCAGCTAATCCCAGCTACTTCTTGAATTTATGGCTAAGAAAACACTTCTCTGCAGTTGCTGCCTCAAACTCCTTCATCACTTTATCTTCCCGTTTGTGCCTTGTAAGTGAAGTCTTGCGGGATAATGGAGCCCTCGCAGGGGCTTGGTGTCTGACCTCCTTGCTTCCCAGGGACAGGTTCTGGGCCACCTGCTCCCTGACCCCTGGCACACTTGGAAAGTTCGGGGTCAAGTGCACACCTTGCAGTGTCTTGGGGTGCACCATGACAGAATCCACACCCACCCTGGTTGACAGCTCCAAGGCACATTTAGCAGGCGACTTGGCAGGAGTCTCCCACCCCGAACCCAAAAGCCAAGTGCATCTGGCACAGAGGTTGTGATTCCTTTGGGGAGTCACCCAAATGCTATAGGCTGGGGTGGAGGAAGGAAAGATTGATTTCTTTGTCCCAGACAGGCCCAGATCTGGACCTTGGCATGTATTTGGCAACCGTCTCCCCCTTGCCCTGGTCCATGTGGCAACTTAGAGGAAAAGTGGGACAGCAACGGGCAATGGGCCATGGGGCTGAAGCTGGAAGGGAGAGCAGAACCGGACTGCAGGGCACGGTGGGGGCGTGGTTACTTTGCTGGAATGACACCTGGCAGGTAAAGCCCTCAGGCCAGAGTGGGGTCTGAAAAGCCTGGAGGTTTAGAGGGGGCGGTGTAGTGAGATTTCAGAAACGCCCCCAGTTCTATCCTTCAACCTTCCCTGTATCCACACCCTTTGCAGTGTGGCTTGGTAGCTCCTCCCAACAGGTGATGGTTCTTTTTGCTCATTTTTGAATCCTGGCTGGCTCTTGACTTGCTTTTGTCAATAGAATGCAGGGGAAGCCATGTGGATGGGAAGCGAGAACTGGTAATAATAGGTGGATAATAACCTGAGTGATGAAGGAGGGGACACAAGCCTTCCACGTGCATCCGTAGGCTGCTCCCTCAGCATCCGAGCTCCCACTTTGGGGAAGTGACATTCAGGGTCGTTTTCAGTGAAGGTGCTGTTTCAATGCACCCACACAAAGAAGTAGGGTCACCAGATTCATTATTACTCATAAATACTAGAAGCAAGGGGGTGCAAGTGGGCTGGGAGACGCGCAGTCCTCTGTCCCCAGTCCCAAGTGAGTAGGAGTTGGAGTGCAGTGTAGCAGGTGCCTCTTACTTATAAAGTGGTTGGGGCAGAAGGCATGAACTGTTCACAGGCTTAACTCTAAGTGTTTATTTTAAAAGTTGCCCAGGAAAAGTAAAGTGAGAACAGATGGCAGGCATCGTAAACTCAAGTCCTTACATAAATGTCCAGACTCAGGGTTTGAGCAGGGCTACCATGCTGTAAAATGCCTTGGCAGCAGCTCAGAAAAACAAAGTTGTTTTTCTTTAAAGTTGTTTTTCTTGTCACACCGTGCTGTGCCACACTAGGTCTGGGCCTTAATAGGTTTTGCCCTCTCCTGCCTGCTCTCTTGGAACCACGGAAAGCTCAGGCTGGCCTCCTGGATGCCCAATCGCCACGGGCAGCAGGACCCACCAGACGTGTATGAGGCCATGCCGAGGCTAGTGAGCTCCCAGCTGACCTCTGCACTACTGCAGAGACAGAGGAGGGGCCTGGCCTAGATCGGCCAAGCCCAGCCCGAACCAGCAGAGGCGCCCAGCACACCTGTAGATGAGGGCGCTGTGGCAGCTGGTGGGGGTTTTAAGTCACTAAGATTTGGGGGTGATTTGTCACACAGCATAGCTAACTGACACAGAGGGGTGCCCCTGGCTCGAGGTGGGAGCTGTCAGGAGGGTGGTTCCTGTGTCTTGAACTCTCATCTTCCACCCAGCTCCCTGCGTCAGGGGAGGCAGTCTGGAAGCCAGGTCATCCCTGTTCCCACCAACAGAGCTACAGACATCTGCACCAGATGCAGGTCTCCGGGAAGCGGGGTCCTCAGCTACAGGGTCTGCTCCCAATGCTGGGTACAGCCCAGGCCTACGTTACTGGACTGTGGAGCCAAGCAAAACTGGGTTCTAGTGCCAGCCTCCTGCTCACTTCCTGGGCACACTTGGAGTGCCTCTGGGCCTCCCTCTCCTCGTTTGCAATAGCAAAACAGCATGAGTTCTGTCCGAAGTTGCCGGGAGTTCGGAGGCCATGTCCCCAGAGGGCCCTCAGGGCGCAGCTGCTGCAGAAGGGGCTCAGGGAAATCTGTGTCTGCACGAGTATCGGCTGCATGAGTAAAAGGGGGCTGAGTTCCCATTCTTCTTGGCTTTGTTCTCGGTCCCTCTGTACTACCATGATCCCCACACACGGCCAGGGCCATTCTGAGCAGACCTGCCAGGGCCCCCCATCCCCTTGGGTTCCTTCACAGCTTCCACTCCCAGTAACCACCCCTTCACCAATGACTGAGAGTGCTGGGGAGGTACATGGTCCAGTGGCCTTGCTCTGACCCGGACATCCAGTGTGACCCAGCTGCCCCCAGAGCTCCCCTGCTGGACCAAGACAAGGTTCCTGTGATGGTTAATTTTACTGTCAACTTGACTGGGCTATGTGGTGCCCAGATATTTGGTCAAACATTATTCGGGGTGTGTCTGTGAGGGTATATTGTTGCATGAGATTAACATTTCAGTCAGTAGACTGAGTAAAGCAGATAGGAGTTACTGGACTCCGTGCGTGCGTGCATGTGTGTGTGCACGCTGTGGGACAGCTGCTGCCCTCTCACCTCCAGCCCCACCCTCCTCAGCCCTCCCCAGCCAGCTCCTGGGTTAGTGGATACTGCAGGAG
The DNA here is from genome assembly GCF_040802235.1 of Manis javanica. Classification (NCBI taxonomy): domain Eukaryota; kingdom Metazoa; phylum Chordata; class Mammalia; order Pholidota; family Manidae; genus Manis; species Manis javanica. The sequence continues at coordinate 8,793,909 of NC_133157.1, read as the reverse complement.
CGGCTGCTGGCTGCCCTCGTTAATATTTATGACAAGGAGAGGAAGTTGTATAAATCTTCTCTGATACTTAATTCAACCAAACTTCTTTTGATTTCCCCTCTTTCTTTCTCACTGAGTGTGGCCAGCATGCCTATTAGATATTCTTCCTCCCCAAGTGGCCAAGAGTGAACAGAATCCCCCAGATACTGCACACACCCCAATTACTCCAGCCATCAGCTGGGAGCTTGGGGAAGCCAGGTGGCTCCTACCCACCCTCGGAAGCCTGTGCACGCGGCTGTGGGCAGAGGCTCCTTGCTGTATCTGGGGAGTAGCAGAGACCTAGGAGGCCCCTGGCTGTACCCCAGAGCATGCCTCTTCCAGACTTGAGAGGTGAGGTTTCGAAGAGCATGTGGAGAGAAGCTGATGCCTCCTCCCCTTCCTGCCACGCAGACAGGGAAGATGGAGTTAGCCCCAAAGCTTCTAAGGAGTAGCTGTGTCCCGTAGAGAGGCTGCCCCTGGCTCCTCACCCCCACTCCGACTCTCCTGGCACCCCAGCCAGAGGACCCCAGTGTGAACCTGGTCAGAGCTCAGCATCTTCCTCCACTTCAGGAGCTGGTTAGCGCCCGCCTGACATATCTGTGATATGGAATCATATACAGGAAGCAGCTTGACCCCTGAAGGCCCCTCTTAGCGTGGGATTGACACCAAGCATTGACTTTGCTTCAGGCTTATCCACAAATCTCAGCCAATTTTATTAAAGAGCTGCGTGTGGTGTGGAACATGCCAGGGAGACAACTTTATTTATAGATCTTGATCAACAGAGAGAAGCCCACACTTGATTCTGTTGGCGCCTGGCCTCAGGTGGGAGGGGGTGATTGGCAGGTGCAGCTCCTTGCCCCCCACCCCCAGCTGCACAAAGCAACATACAAACACATGTGCAGACAGACACATGGGCATTAACCCAGGACAGGCGCATATATATTCATATGAGCAAACTTACGCACCCACACACAAAGCCCCACATTGCTAAGGACTGTGTTGTGTCCCACCCTCCCAAATTCACATGTTAGAGTCCTAACCCCTAATGTGGCTAATTTTGGAGATAGGACCTTTAGGGAGGTAATTAAGGTTAAATGAGGTCATAAGGGTGGGACCCTGATCTAACAGGACTGGTGCCCTTAGAAGAAAAGGAAGAGACACCAGATATCTTTCTGTGTGTGTGTGCAGAGGGCAGGCCACGTGAGGACACAGTGAGAAGGTGGCCAGCTCCAAGCCGGGAAGAGAGTTCTCATCGGGTGTTGAGTTCGCCAGGACCTCGATCATGCAGTTCTGGCCTCCAGAATTATGAGAAAATAGAGGCCTCTTGTTTAAGCCACTCAGTCTGTGGAACCTTGGCAGCCCAGCAGACTGATACTCACATGGATACACTCATGCCCAGAAACACAGACACATGGAGACATCACCCACACCCAGCTCGGGCACACATGAGATACAGGCACACAGGGACATACACTGACTTTGCTGGACCAAGGTAACACCTCTCCTGATTCGCTTTGAGCCGAGGGGATGTCCCATCATGGGCTGGTGACTTAGGGAGGGAGAGCAAGTGCGTGTAGGCATCAGCTTAGACTGTAGGGACATGAACCTATAAATATATGTATGTAGACATTCATACCCTGCAATGCATAGAGTTCTGTAATTAATAATAAATAATGCTCACAAGGCTGACTTACCCTAAATAAAAGCAGTTGGCATTTACTCTGTTCTGAGCCAGGCCTTCTACCAGGCATCTCACACATATTATCTCCTTTTTGCCTTTGTGACTGAAAAGCACGGACGCTCTAAAGAGGGAACTGAGAGACGTAAGAAAGGTGCCCAGGGGGACCCAGCTGAGCACAGGCTTAGCCGGTCCACCTGGCTGAGCCCAAGCCCTAAGCTCAAGTGCATGGGGCATGTTGGCCGGGGATGCTAATAGGCCACTGTTTCTTGAGGGCTCGCCATGCGCCAAGCATGGGCGCTCCAAGCATCAGAAGGCCTGGGCAGATGTTTCTCTGCTTTCCAACCTGCAGGCTTGTTCACAGGGGTTATCACTGACCCTACACAAGCAGGGCTCGACCTGGCTGACTCAGCCGAGAAGGGGAGGGCACAGAGACTCCTGCGGCCGTGCCACCATCAAGGCCAGCTAATGGGGGAGGTCTTCGGGTCTCCTCCTCATTAATTTCAGGCCGCTATATGGCCATTAATGTGGATTAAATCCAGACATGAGCAGGTGACCTGTCTGGGGGTTGTCAGACAGGGTTTCTTTCTGGCTGCAGCAAGGTCAGACTGGAGATGTTTTGGCTCCAGAAGCCTCTCTGAGTGGAGACAAAGGGTTCTGAAGGGACGTGTGGATCGCTGCCAAGTGTACACGTTCAAGGAGGATGGACTCAAAGCGTAATTCCTCCAGCTCCTTGTGCTGAGCTTGGGCGTAAGACTCAGTGACCACTTAGCCGCTGACCCTGAGGAACTCTGGGTAATGGGAGGATTTCCCTCAGACAGTGGGCCGGGAGGACTAGGACAGGGGGACGTGGCCTTTGTGCTCCCAGCCGCATGGCTCTGGGGAGCCTGACACCTCAGTTAACCCTGGAGGCGGCAGGAAGGGCAGAGAGCCTGAGGACTGCAGGCCTTGCATGAATAGCGATGCTGGGCTGAGGAGGAAACTGAAGCAGGCAGCTAGCGGTTAGGGCAAGACATTGGAGAAGGGCTCCAGGTGACAGGGACCAGAGCAGGGGACTCCAGGCTGCAGGGCTCACGCAGGGCCCAGGACTGACAGGACAGGGCTTCTCCACCCTGCTGCTGAGGAGACTGGCCTGGGGCAGGGTTGCTGGGGAGCATGGGGGAAGGGCCTGAGGCAGGCAGGGGGTGATGGGATCCACCATACCCCCACCTGATGGCAGCAGGGCCCCAGCAAAGACGGAGCTTCCAGCGGGACCAAGAGGGAGTAATTGAGAGCACGGGTGGGGGTACCAGGGTGACTGCTTACCCAGCCTGGGGTTTTATTTGAATATGATGATAATATCTGGGAGCTAGGGAGAGGTGGTAGTTGCACAACATTGTGAATGTTCTAAATGCCACCGAACTGTCCACTTATATGGCTCATCTTATGTTACTTGAGAGACACAGAAACAGAGCGTGCGCTTTTCACTCCCGCTCTTGAATCCCAGCTCCGTCACTCACTAGCTGGGTGACCTTGGAAACATTTTCATGACCTCCCCGAGTTTCACTGTCCTCATCTGTCACATGGGGTAATATTAGGACCCACCTAATGTATTATTCTGGATGGAATGATGAGATGGGTTTGAGAGGACCCAGAATGTAATGGGAACTCTGTCAGTTTGTAAAAGAGGTCAAAGGGCTTTCTAGATGTGCTCATGGTCTCCTATGTGTGCATCCTGATTGTGAGAGAGGGATACGGGGGTGGGTGAGGGTGAGGACAAGGAGAGGTTTCAAGGACTGGCTGTGAATGTGAAGTTAGGAAGGAGGAAAGCAGGTAACAGTGGGAAGGTGGCACCAATGTGGGGCCGAAGGAAGTTGGGGGTGAAGCCCTAGAAGGAGTAGGCTGGAGAGACAGAGGTGACAGAGAGTGCGGTACGTGAAATGGAGATTGTGGAGGGACTGCTGCTCAGGAAACAGTGTGGAGGATGACCATGGGGGAGAGTGGCCGAGGCAGGCCGGGGGACAGCACAGGAAGGAAAGAACTTGCAGTGCATCACAGGCCCGCATGAAACAGGCACAGCCTTTGTGCCGGAGGCTTTCATCGCCATGGGGCTAGAGATGGCCTGTGCTCAGAGACCTCCTTTCACAGGGTGACAAACGACTTGGATTCTGGCCAGAGGTGCTCAAAAGAGTCTGGGGAGATGAAGAGCGTCCCAGGGGAGTGGGATCCGCAGCCACGGGCGCGATTATGTCTGCAAATATGCTTCTCCCCAAAAGGGCAGCTCTGGTGTCCATGTGAAAGAGGGACTGGGAGTTTATTAAGCATGTCTGGAGGCCAGCCCCGGAAGATTTCTCATGAATTCACGAATCCGATGCTTGGCCTAAGAGCAAGCCTCCTCCACTGCTCGCTCCTGGCTGTTCCCTATCCCTGGATTTGCAGCTCTAGAAGGTGAAGAAGATCTAACGTGGTAGTGTGACTGCTTTCTGAAGAGTTTGTGTTTAAAAAAGAAAAAGAGAAGAGCCTGGACACCGAGAGCCCCAAGGCATTGGAAGGATTGTCTTTGTGCATATCAAGACCACCCAGAACAGGCCCTCAAGTAGTGCTGCAGAGAGTCGCAGTAAGCCAGGAGCTAAAGTCAGCGAGAACTGACGCAGGTCGATGCAGAGTCAGTGGTCTGCAGCCACCCTCGGGGACTGGGATGACTTGAGAGTCAAAGGAAGAGTTTTTCAGGGTTGAGAGAGCGAGGGTGACTGTGGTCCCAACTTTTCCCACCTTCCTGCCTCCACATCCCCTGCCGTGTGACTTTGCAGAAACTCCTATCAAGATGACAAGTCTGTTTCCCACCCCTTGAACCTGGGCTGGCTTTCGGACTTGCTCTGGCCAACAGAATGCAGCAGGCGCAATGGTGTGCCAGTTGCTCAAGAGGCCTAGCAGCTCTTGCTGTCCCGCAGAACCATGTCCAGCTGTCCTAGGAGCATGGGCTCGCCTGCTAGAGGCTGAGACCACATTCTGCAAAACCCAGTCATCCCAGCCCAGGCCAGCCAAGGTCAGCCTACAACCAACTGACCCCAAAACAAGTGAGTGCAGCTGTGACCTGTAGAGCTGCCCCCTAACCCACAGCTGAGCAGACTGTTGAGTGAGTCCAGCTAAGACTAGGCCCATGCAGTTCCCCTGAAAACCCATGAACCACACGAAGGCTGTCACCGTCAGCGGTATTGCTTTTCTGTTGCCGCCCAGCAAGCCACCATGAACTCAGTCACTTAAAACGAACGGCACCCATTTAGTAAGTAGCTCACAGTTCTGTGGGTTAGAAGTCTGGGAGGGGGGGGAGCCACTGGGTCCCTGCCTGGGGCCTCCTGCCCAGTGTTTTTTCTGACTGCAGAGACAGACAGTGTGCTATAGTTATATTTCCTTGCCTGTGCAACTTGGGGTTGATGGCTGCTGGATTTTTTCATTCACTTAGATTTTTAGGTCCCTATCACTTCTCAAATGAATTATAAGGCCTTCTGAATATTCTTTTGGTCCCAACACGTCGCGTGTGCCGCCGGTTCTCTGCGCTGGAATGCCGGATGGCCGGCCACTGGACAGACGCAGCCTCTGCCCCTGTCTCGGGTCCTGCCCCTGAGGCCTCGCCCTTCCTCCTTTACCCCATTTCACAGGGTCCACCCATCCGCAACTCCCTGGAAGTGGCGGACGGGAGACTTTCTGTGTCTGAATGCGTCTTCTTCTGCTCACAATTATTGGTTAGGCTGCGCGGAGGCTTCCAGCTTAAAAAATCACTTTCCCGCGGAACTTTGATGCTCTGCTTCAGGCGCGGTCTGTTTCCATCCCTCTGTGAAAGCCTTTAGGATTGATTTTTGGGGCCTAATGCTCTGAAATTTCACAGTGCTGGGTCTGACAGTGGGGCTTTTTCATCCACGGCTCTCGGTCTTTCGTGGACCTTCCAGTTTGGAAACGTGTTCTCCAGTGCCAGCCACTTGACTTCTCTTGTTTCTTCGATAATTTCCTCCCGGCCGTGGGCCGGATTCCCCTTTTTGGAACTCCTGTTAGTGAGATGTTGAATTTCCTCAACTGATCCTCTTAAGTTTTAAATCTTCATTCCCCTCTCTTTTTTTTTTTCATTTCTGCGCTTTTAGGAAGAGGAGCCCTGATCTGGGAGATGTTTTTCAGTTTTATCTTTGAATTCTTCTACTTAATTTTAAAACTTCTGTCACCATGTCTTAGTTCCATCCAGCATGTGGCAGGAGCAGCGTCTTTTCCCTTTTTCTCTCATGTAGCACATAGTTCGAGGTGTGATGTCTTCTCTCATCCCCTTGAGGAAGTTGCTGTTGTTTTAAAAGTTTTCTGCTCCCCGCAGTGTCTCTGGTCCCTTTGTTTCTGTTGTTTGTGCTTCCGTGTTTCATGTTGAGGACTGTCCACCACATGAAATACCAAAAGGTGAATTTTGCTGAGTCTGTTTTCTTTCATATTTAAGAGTAGGGCTTTAAAAGGCAGTTTAGATGCCCTGTGTGCATGGGTGGAGCCTGCCAACAGGTGGTGACAGGTGGGGCTGTGGCCGTTTCACTGGGCACTCTCAAATGTTAGTGTCTGTATGTCTTTTCTTTAGGACCTTATGTTTCTCAAAAAGAAAACAAACAAGGACAAACTCAGAAATCCTCCTGGGGACAGGCTCCTGGCTGCTGGCGCCGAAGTGGCAGAAGGGCCTGAGTGGGGACGGGGAGCTCACCACATAGCTCCCAGGCTTTGGCTGCAGCCCGTGTTCAGCATGGGGCCTCTCTCCCACCTTCCTCCAGGCCCCGGTTCCAGGGGCTGAGCCTTTCTGGTCTGTCCAAAGAACAGACAGCTTGTCTACTGCTGGGCAGGAGAGGGATGCTTGCTGTGTGGGTTAGAAAAACAAGCCAGGGGGAGGTGGGAGATCTAAAGGCTCCTTTTACAGATGTTTAGCCAAGTCCATCAACACATAAACATCCTACTATTTTTCTCATTTAAAACAAAAAATGGAAGAAACAACAAAACGTAAATACTGCACATGTACTCCTTCTGTCAGCTTCTGATCTCATTTCTCCTTGCATTTATACCAGAACTTACGAAAGAATCGTCTTCTGTCTGACATGGCAGCCACTAGCTACATGTGGCTATTGAGCACTTGGACTGTGGCCAGGCAAGAGCTGTGTCCTAAAGGTAAAATACACAGCAGACTTCAAAGACTTAGTATGAAAAAGAGTACAAAATAGCTCATTAATAATTTTTATATTGATTACATGAGGAAGTGATAATCTTCTATGTGAATTAGGTTAGATAAAAATCTATTAATTAAATTAGTGTCACCTGTTTCTTTTTCCTTTTTAAATGTGACTACTAAGAAATTTAAAAGTGCACATGCAGCTTGCATTCTGTTTGTACGGGGCGGGGCAGGGCTGGGCTCATACCCCAGTTCCTCTCTCTCGCTGTCTCTTAAACTCACTCCCATCTGGCCTCTCCCTTGCCTGCTCCATGACTCTGGTTCACTGACAAATGCCAAGCTGCTAACCCTCAATTCTCAGACCTTATCGTATTTGACGTGGCAGCAGCATGGGCCACAACTGGTCCCTCTCCTTGAGACGTACTTTCTTTACTTAACTCCAGGACACCACATTCTCCCCATCTCCCTCCTACCTCTCTGACTCCCCCTCCCCAGTCCTCTTTGCGGAGTGTTCCATACTCCAGAGCTCAGTCCTTGGTTTTCTTGTCCATCCATATTCATTATCTTGGTGGTCACATCTCTCATGGTTTTAAATTCTATCTGTACATAATTGCGGCCACTGCTCCCTCCCTGACCTCATCTCCCACCAGCCTTCCCTACACCTGCTGCCTTACTATTCCTCAAACAGCTCTGACATAGCCTAGCCTCAGGGCCTTTGCACTTGCTATTCTCTTTGATGGAAGCATTCTTTCCCCAGCTTCCTGAGTGACTCCCTCCCTTGCTTCCTACAAGTCTTTACTTTCCTGTAACCTCAGGGAGGCCTCCTTGGCTATGCTCTCTAAAATTGTAGCCTCCTCCACGTACTTCCTACCCTTTACTCACCCTAATTTTCTCCCGAGCTCTCACCACTATCTCATATCCTCTGTGTTTCACTTATTCATAGTCTGTCTCCCCAACTAGAATGCGGGTTCCATGAAGGCAGAAATCTAGTATAGCAGATGCCCAATATCTGTGGAATGAACAACCCCTCCTGCTTAGCTCCAAACCTCAGCCCTGTCTTCCTTGCCTCCATCCCGGCATCTTTCTGAGGTGCTGTGCACTTGGGGAGCTCGCGTTGGTACCTCCTCTGCTGGTCCGTGATGTCCATCTTTCCCAGTTTGTCTAACTCCTCCTCCTACTTCCCAAAACTCTCTTGACATCACTCATCTCTTCTCACATTGATTTGGTCCTGTGGGTTTATATCATTTTCATTCCTTTTCTTTCAGTGGGGTTTAAGGAAGCAGAAAGAAAACTTTTTGTTTTTTTCAACCTACCACGTTTAGCCAGAAGCCCCAATATAATATTTTGGGAACATCTTATTAGCCTTGATTGTTTAGTCTTTGTCCATGACTGTTTGTGTGTGTTTTCACTGTAACTGACTGCATGGGATTTTGCTTGTAGATAGACCATAATGTATTATGTTAATTCCCATCACTGGACTATTACAGTTGTTTTTAATTTTTTGCTATGGAAAGGACTACTATTCACATTGTTAAATCATCTCCTAGCTGTGTAATTACTTTAAAGTCTAAGGAGTGGATTTTCAGAGGCCAAAAGGCATGCATATTTTTAAGCCTTCTGGTACATGTTGCTAAATGACCCTTCCAAGGAGTTTTCCAATTTGTACTCCTTCCGGCAACAATTGTTTGGGAGAGCTTGGTTCCACGTGCCTATGCCAGCAGTGGCTGTTATTATTTTAAACCTTTCACAATGTGATAGGTGAAAATGTGCATCTTACTGTTAACTGTAATTTGTATTTTCCTTAATTACTAGTGAAGTCGAGCATCTTTTCACATTTTGTATTTCTTTGTCTGTTCATGACACGTTGTAAAAGATAAAAGCAGGTTACAAAACATTATGTATAATATTCTAAATTTGTAAAAAAAAAAAAAAATTTACACATAGAAAAATAAGACCGGCAGGAAATAAGGCAAAATATGGACTGTCCTTATGTCTGGGGAACAGGATAATGAATGAGTTTTTCTTTTTCAAACTTTTGTGTGTTTTCCAAATTTTATACATTGAGCATGTGTTATTTCTGCAACCAAAAAATGTGATTTAAAAAGTAACAATTATAATAATAATAATACTAAAACAGCCCAAAGTTTTAAGAATAGAGTTGGGTAGCCACAGCAGCCCATAAGTTCATAAAAAAACACACACCAGCCAAAGCCCCAGGACATCAAAGATTGGCTCCCTTACAACTGCAGAAAAAACCCATGTGTGATATATTCTGCCTCTAGAAAGGGCAAAGGTAGGCTACTGGGGGTGGGGCAGCAGGCCCAGGATGTGGCCTGTGGGTACCAGGCGCTCACAGGCATCAGTGGGTAATTACATCTCCTTTTAACGCATGCAAATTGTATCAGTATTATTTATATATTCAAAGCCACGGATGAATAATATATGCATTTATGCAGAGGTAATTGCCTTAGCCAGGTTCTTCCTGGGATTTTTATTGTCTCCCCAGATACTGAATATTCAGCTCCCCTCTCCTGATGTGGAGCTGGGGGTGCAGTGATAATGGCAGCAGTCCTGGCCTCCTCCACACAAGGGGAGGAGGCTGAGCAGGGGAAGGTGCCGGTGGTCTGTGGCCAGTGGGGCATGGGACCGGGGCACTGGACTTCCACTTCCTCAAGTGCATTTGGGAAAGGGGACTCAGGGAAAGGGGCTTGGTTCTGAATCCCTGAATGTAGCCCAGGGATGACACTCGGCTTCTCTCTTTGGCGCGAACTGTCAGTCCTGCATGAGTCTGAGTTAAACCTGGACGCTCAGCCCCATCCATGCAGCCAGCAACACATAAAAGGCCTCCACCTCCTTTGTCCCATTGACAGCCTTATTTCTGATGTCTGACCTTGACCCATGCCTTTTTCCAACATACTCCAGCCAGACCCAGTTAGTTTTTGGCTATTGCTGGGCTGAGCTTCTGGTCTCTGTTGGGGCATCCTAGGTGAACACCCTCCCCATCTTGTCCAGTCTTCTCTATCTGGTGTGGCGTGCCCCTCTATCTCTGGCCATTCCTTGAGGGGGTGCAAGAGGGTGCAAGGAGGCCTCTTTCTAGATATCTTCAATGAGGAGGTGGAAATCAAAGTCAGACTGCAGTGGGTGCAGGTCACAGCAGAGCGCCAGGATCCACACTGAGGGAGCAGCCCCATAAGCCAGGCGTCACCCTTGGGCACCTTTTCTATGCATCTCATGTCTGAAAAGGTGCCGCTTTGTGAGAATGGACCCAGGGGCAGCCCCAGCATTCTTTGCTGCCCTCCCCACGGGCCCAGCCCAGACAGTGAGCCCATGAGGGTGCCATATTTAGACTATTTTAAGAAAACTGGCAGAGAAAGGAAATTGAGAGCTTTGGTGGAAGGAGAGATATGCCCAAGGGAAAAATTTTGCAGATGGTACAGACTTGGGCCTCATGTTTAATGATGGGACGTGACACTGAGCAGGTGAGGGCGGATGGGGACTCCAGGAAAGGAGGGTTATTAGCAGAGTAAGGCTTCTGGGAGGTGAGACGGAAGGGAGTCGGGATCCCAGGTGGAGGCCCCACCCTGGCAGGAGGCGACACCTGCGTTCTTCTGAGGCAGGAGAGGTGCAGGGGGCTGGGGGCCTGGGGGCACAAGGGGTTGTATGGGTGTGGGAGATGGAACCAGGTGATCCCTGCCCCCTGGCTGTGTTCCTTCCATTAACTGTGAGACCAGAAGGACTCCTGGGACAGGGTGGAGGGGTGAGGAGGGATGGGGAGACGTCCCGCATCCTTTCTCCCACTCACCTGCTCTCGCCAGGCTTTCACTCAGCCACGTCCCCAAAGCAGCTTTGCCAAGATCACCGGTGACCTCCCTGTGCCCAGCCCAGGCCGGTTCTTAATCCGCTCAGACCCTCACCAGCATCTAACACAGTCGTTCACTTCCTCCTCCTTAAAACGCTGTCTGCTCTTGGCTTCCGAGGTGCCCTTGGTTCTTCTCCCCGCTCCCCTGCCGCTCCTCCTCAGCCTCCTTTGCTGATTCCTCCTCTTCTCATCCTAAAACACTTGCAGGCTCAGGCCTCAGACATCTTCTCCAGGGACACTTGCTTACATCTTCGACCCTTTTGGGTGGCTCCCAAAATTCATTCCCCAGCTCTGATCTCTCCCTACACTCCAGGCCCGTGTATGCAACTGTCCACTCAACAGCTCCACGGACTGTGTATCAGGCACCCCAAACCTAACATGTCCGCAGCCACAGCTCTGATGAGCCTCCCTGAACCACTCCTCCCCAGGTGACCCGTGGCAGCTCCATTTTACCAGGTACTCAGGCTGACACCCCTGGAGTCATTCTTGATGCCTCTCTTATTCTCTCCACCCACATCCAATCATTAACAGAACTTCTCAGCAGTACTTTCAAAATATAACCTGAACTGGACCACTTTTGTCCGCCTCCACTGCCACGACCCTGGGGCCAGTCCCCATCTCATATCCAACCTGGATCACTGCGGCAGCCTCTCTGCAGATCACCTGACTCTCTGCTTCCATCCGGGCTCCTCCAGGCAGTTTTCCACCCAGCAGCCCGAGGGGAACTTGGAAAGCAGAGATCCCATAATGTCACTTGGCTCCAAACCCTCCCCCAGGCGCCCCCACCTCACTTTGAGTAAAAGCTGAAGTCACGCCATGGCCTCGAATGCCCTCCGCACCCCTCCCTGCCCACTTCCCGACATCCTCTCTGATGACTCCCTGCTCCCTTCGCCCAGCCCTGGTTATTGCTGCTTAGGGCTGGCCTGGGGCCCTGCTTTGGGTTGTGGATGGCAGCTGTTGTAGTTCAATCATCTTAGAACTCATTTGAGGTGGTGTGGAAACCCACCTGCCAACACCACATCAGGAGATGCCTGGATACGGCCAGCTGCACAGGCAGGTCATGCTCCCTCCAGGTCAGCGTCTGCTCCATGAAGCACAGGGCATGGGGGAGCGGAGCAGCCGCTGGGGACACTGCAGATGGCAAAGGGGTTGTCATTAGCCAGAGAGCAGCAGGGTCCAGGCCCTGCTTGGGGAAAATGATGGGGAGGAGGTTGCGTCACTGGAAAGGGTGTCTTTTTTAACCTTTTATCATAAAAAACTGCAGACATTCAAAATTGCTAAGTATAAGGAACACTGTACCCGTCACCCAGTTTCAACAATTATCAACTCATGACCAATTTTTTCTCCTCTATATTACCATTTACTCCCCATCAGATATTCTGAAGCAAATCTCAGACTTAATAACATCTTAACCTTAAATATCTTAACAACATATGGGGTTTAAATTTCATCCAGAGCTGCCCCCAGGGGCTAGGCAGTGACTTTTGTTTTTTGACTCCTAGGACGACACTGGGCTCTCAGCTCCAGGCTCTGGGCTCCGAGTCCAGGCTCCAGGCTGGGTTTGGGGTTCTGGGCCCTCAGACACCCAAGCCTTTACCCTCGTAAGTAAAGGACAGTGTTTTTGGTGGAACACTGATCTTTCAGGAAATGATGGTGCAGAGGGCAGTTGAGAGGAGCTGCTCAAAGAGAGGGACTTTCAGAGTGCCATGCCTGGCGCTTGAGCCAAACTGGTAAGATAGGCACAAAGCCAGGGGTGGGGGGCCATGTAGCCTCCTGAGACCCTTCCCAAAGAGACTTAGAGAAAAACTCAGATCCCAATCAAAATCTAACAGGCTTTCTAGTAGATATTGAGAAATGAATTCTAAAGTATTTATGGGAAGGCAAAACAATTTTATAAAAGGAAAATAAAGTTGAAGGATTTACTGTACCTGATTTTAAAACTTATTAAAAATATACAGTAACCAAAACAGTGAAATCTGGCATATGGATAGAGCAAAATGGATCAGCAGAACCAAATAGAATCTAGAAACAGACCCACATATATAGAGTTGTTGATTTCTTTTGACAAAGGGAGCAAGGCTATTCAATGTGAATAGGAAAGTCTGGATAAATGCATGGGGGAAAAAGCCCTCAATCCCTACCTCACACCATGCACAAAGATTAATTCAATATAGGTTATAAAAGCTACAACTATAAAGAAAATATAGAGGGAGGCATTCACCACTTTAGGGTAAGCAAAGATTTATTAGAGGACATGAAAAGTATGAAGTATAAAAGAAAAAGTTCATAAATGGGACATTATCAAAATTTAAAACTTCTTATCAAATGATACTGTTAAGAAAATGAACAGGCAAAGCAGATTGGGAGAAAATATTAACAATACATGCATCTAACAGGGGACTTGTATTCTTCATGTAGAAATGTCCTACAGATCAATAATGAAAAAGACAACCTAAATAAAATAGAGCAAAATACTTAAACATTTCACAAAAGGAAATATATAAATGGCCAATAATCATATGAAAGGTGATTAGTAGCAGTAGTCATAAGGAAATGCACATTAAAACAATAATGAGATACTACTACACCCACTAGAATGGTGAAAATTAAAGACTGACAATATCAAGTGTTGACAAGGATGTGGAGCAACCAGAAAACTAACTTTGCTGGGAAGAGTGTAAAACATTATAATCTTTTGGAAAATAGTTTGAATGTTACTTAAAAAGGTAAAGATACACTTATTCTACTTAGCAGTTTCACTCAAGAGAAATAAAAATGTATATCTACAAAAAGATTTGTACACAGTTGTTCAAAGAAGCTATTATTTATAATAACCAAACTTTGGAAACAACCCAAGTGGTTGTTAACAGATAAATGGTATAGTCATACAATAGATTGTTATTCAGCAATAAAAATGCACAAACTAGGTGCTGATACGAATCACAGGAGTACCTACTATATGATCGTGGATGTGAAGTTCAAGAACAAACAAAACTCATTTGTAGCAAAAGAAATAAGATGAGTGGTTACCTTTCAAGTAGGTGGAGGCAGTTCACTGCAAAGGAGCAAGAAAAAACCTTAGGGGCTAAAGAAAGTGTCCCAGATCTTGACTGGGGTGGTGATTTCCTGGGTGTATACACTTATCAGTATTCAAGGATTGTTTGCTTAAGATCTAAGGCCTGAATTGTATGTGCTTAAGATCTAAGGCCTGAATTGTATGTAGTCACCTCCTTCCACCGAAAGCTGGGAAACTCAGATTATTCAATCCAACCTCCAGTTTTCCAGAGAAGGCAAGGCAGAGGTCTAAGGTCACACAGCAAGTTGGGGCAGGAATAAGAGCTGAAACACAGTCACTTCCCAATGTGTCCAACTGCTCAGCCCTCAGAGGTCGACCTCTGAAGAAGGAAGGGAAGAGAGAAGGAGGATGGAAAGAGGGGATGGAGTAAACGAAGGGATCCCCCTGGCCCTCTGCACGGCTGTCCACAAAGCTGCGGAAAGGCCTCTGTACAGTGGACTTGGGCAGCTTGGGACCTTGGCTTGGTATTAGAGACTCGGTGTCACAGGGTCCAGAGGGGATCCTTAGGTCCCGTCAAAGCCCTCCTCCCACCCGGCAAGGGGCGAGAGGATGCGCTTGCGCAGTGTGGGCGTGGCGGGTGGGGAAGCAGGAGAAAGCTGGGGAGGTGGCAGGGGGGACACAGGGTGAGCGTGGTGGGGAGAGGCGGCCGAGCTGGAGCCTCCGCGGCTCGCCTGCCCCTAAATCACGCAGCCGCATGAATAATAAATAAGGACCGCTCGGATCCTTAATAGTAGTCGCATGTCTTATTAAACTAATATTTCACAAACTTTTATTCTCCCTGTGGTTGGAGGTCGGGAACAAAGCCCCCCTTACCCTGGCCAGTGGCGAGGCCAGGCCGGGCGAGGGGCAGCCTAGGCAGCAAGGTCCCAGCCCGGCCCTCCCAGAGGGGCTGCAGGGGCGTCTGCTGCCTGGTTCATGAGCTCATTCTTTGAGCACATGTGGCCAGGTGCCTGCTCTGTGCCAGGCCCTGTGCACCGGACTCTGAGATCCTGTCCCGAGGGGTGCCAGGGTGCACCAGCGGGGGGACCCCCAAACAAGCTGTTGACCTTGGGAGTGACCAGTGCAGGAACAAAATGATGCAAAAAGAGCAGACAAGCCTCTCCAGGCTTCCCGGAAGGGCAGAACTTGTCTCTTGTCCTCAGTGCATCTCTCAGGATGCACAAAGCAAAGCCCTTCCAGGTAGAAAAAACTCCAGGCGTGGGGAAGGCCCCCTGGATGTGACTTCCCCCAGGCCCTCCGGCTCCACAGGGTCAACACTGAATACCCCAGTCACCCAGCCTTTGATCTGGGCCAGGCTGCTTTCTCCTAGGGAATGACAGGGCCACCCCTCCGTTCATGGGTCCTGCTGTGTAACTTCTCCCTCTCCCCCAACCCCCACCCTGTCCAGGCAACTGAGGTTCAGCCAATCCTACCCCTGAGCTGACTCTGAAACCTGCCCTCCTCTCCGCCTGCTCCTGCCACCCAGCCCTGGCCTCTCCCCGCTGTCACCCAGCCCATTTCCCCAGAACCTTCATAGGTCTTCCTGCTGCTTCTTGCCTTCAGCCCCACTCATCTTATATCTAGGATCAGATTAATCTGACAACTCCTCAGATATAACTTCAGAAGGCTTCTGTGGCTCTCCTGCCCACAAAAAAAACCTTGGGTGCAGTAAGCTGGCATTCAGTGCCCTCCCTACCTAACTGCTGGTCCTGACCTATTACGCTAAACATGGTTCCCTCTGCACCTTTGCCCCTAACACACGCACATACTGGCCCAGTCACCCATCCTCAGCTATGTCCCTTGGATAGAATTGTCTCAAGGCAGAAAAAGGGAGAATTTTAGAGTACAGACCAACAAAGTGCATTCCCAGGAGTGAGCTCTTTAAACTTTCTGAGCTCCCTCATCTGTAAAATGAGTAAACAAAACAAATCACTAACGGGCTGCTGTTATCTGTAAGAGAAGTGGTATTTGAGTTTGGGTATCTCAGTAAAGATTCCAGAATGGAATATAAAGGGATGACCTGTGAGCACCTAAGAGGAGGAAGTGTGTAAACCCAGGAGAGGGATGAGTTGGCTAAGAGAAAGCCACGGCCGCTGGCTCATGTCTGCAGGAGGTACTGCGGCAGGTCGGAGAAGTGAGGCTGAGAAGATGTTTGCATCCTAGGTGGGTAACAAGATCTCTCAGGACATACCTGAAGAAGAAATGGGGAAATGTGGGATGGACAAAGAGCTAAGTGAACAGCTACCAATACAGCAGCCTGTGTCCACAGGGGGTCTGTACTGGAGTGCCCCAGGGTTCAGTGCTGGCCGGCTAAGGCCTCGGTCCCTTGTGCATAAAGGTGGAGGTAGTTCTGCTGGTCCCACAGGGCTGGGAGAAGAGAACTATGCAGGCTCCAGAACCAGGCTAAGAGAGACAAGTTCAGTCATTACCAGTGGCCCATGGGAGCTCTTATATTTGAAAATGACTTAAAGGAGAGAGTCCCTGATGACCCAGTGTGTGCTGGGAAGGGGGGAGGAAATAAGGTAATAACATCAGTGACCACTAAAGGGGGTTTTCCTCTGGTGTTTAGTTCAATTGGAGGAAGGTTCTGGCAGATTAACGGACCTGTGCAAGGTCACCTGGTGGATGGACAGCAGGGCCAGGACACAGGACACACTGAATTAGTGCTCATTCTGGGGCGCCAAGTTGAGCACTTTGCACCAGGGTAAAGGGGACAGTCCAAGCACATAGCAGGTCCCTGGCTCTGCCCCTGAGGTCCGCCTGGCTGGAGCTGCCCAGGAGAGCAGCCAACACCAGGAGGGACTGGCCGGCCAGCCTGAGAGGAATATTTGGAGCAGCTGAGTAGTTGTACTTGATGATGGGGAAGTGGGGTGGGGGTTGCTGTGAATAGCTCCAATTGCTGACTGCAAACCTCTGCAAGGCTGAACTAGGGTGGGTGAGTAGGGGCAGCATGTGAAGGTTGATTTTGAGGAGTCAGAGTTCCCCAAGGATGGTAATGAGTTCCCGGTCCCTGGAGGTGGTCAAGTTAAAGCTGGGTAACAGTGGGGGGAAAACTATAGAGGGAATCCGGGAATTAGAGGTGCACCTGCCATCTGGAATACCTTTCCTTCTAATTCCACCTCTCTGCCCAAATCAGACCCTATTTCTTGTAGGGAGTCTGCACAAAGCTGCCTAGTCAGACTGCATCTCATTTTTCTGGGTTCATTCATTGTAAACCAGATACCCTATCAAATGGAAGAGAATCAAATCAAATGGAGTTAACTGCCACTGGGACAGACGGGGGCAATGAGCCCAGGAAGTGCAGTGACCTGCCCTCGGTTACACAGCTGGGGCCCAGGGTGGAGCTGGGTTTGGAACCCAGGCAGCCTGGCTTTGGAGTCCCTGCCCTGAGTCACTGCTCAGGCCGCCAGGGTGATGGCATAAGAACGCAGAACAGAGCTGCACATCAGCGCTCGGCGTGGCTGGCCGTTTGTGCTGCGGCTGCGTCCCTCTGTCTCTGTCCCTGCGCCTCCCCACCGCCGTCCCTGCCCGGGTGCTCTCCACCTCTCAGCCTCCCCGCCTTTGTCTTTCCCTCTCCCTGCCTTTCCCTCTCCTCACATCTGCCTTTTCCCTCCTCTGCCTGCCTCTCACTCTGTGTCCTTGTGTGCCATTCTGTCCTCTCTGTGCCTTCCTGCCCGTTTCCCACCAGCCCTGCTGCGAGGCCCCCACTGCTGCGAGCTTCTGCACTCCCTGTCTTTCCGGCGCCTCTCACCACCAGCATGTCCTTTGTCTTTATGGCCAGCCTCGGGTCTCTCTCCCTCTCTCCCTCCGTTTATGAGCCTGTGTGTTAGTGGCCAGGGCAGCAGGCTGGAGGCCACTCACTGGTGACCTGTCTCTGCGATCACCTCATTATTTATCACCGGGGACGCCAGTGTTTCCATAAATTACCCCGACCCAGAGCCGCCTGCGCCAGAATCAATAGTCGCCTCTTGCCTAATACCCAATTATTAATAACCGTGGGGGAAGGGTGTCCAGATGTGGCACTCTGGGCCCTTGCCCAGCAGGAGGAGGGGAGGGCTGGGTGGGAGCTGGCACCCAGGCCGTGAAATGCCTGCACAGGGTGAGAGGTGGGGCCTGGAGCAGGAAGCAGGGTGCCCACATTCTCTCCAAGTCTGGGCGATAGAATTGGAGACATGGTTCTGCACTGAGGTTAGAGGGGAGAGGCGGAGGCCCCATCTCTAGGCGCCACCAGTCTGGGGATGGAGACACACTGTGCCCTGAAGTCTGCTTTGTGCCCCACTTGGGACACCCACAGTGAGGTGGGGCTTCCCCAGGGAGGGGAGCTGTAGCAGGACCTCATTCTGCCAGACTGCAGGCAGACCTGAGGTCACCAGAGGCAGGGTGCTGGGAGATTTGGTCCCATCAGGGAAATAGGGTCAGGAGGTGACTCAGGCCCTGCAGGTATATCTGGATAAATATCTGAGCCCACAGAAGCTGGCGTCTGGTGGGGGAGGCACCAGAGAGAAAGCTGTAAGAGCAGGGGGAGGGACAGGGGACTTCAAGGGGGTGCCCAACTGGTGAAGTCAGAGTCTGGGGGCTTAGGGGTGAGAAGCAGAGCAGCTGTCATCCGGGTGATTAGGGGGGAAGAGGCCAAATGAAGGGGAGGCTGAGTTCCAGAAGTCTCTGACCTTGATGCATCCTGGGGCACAGACATATACACCCCTCAACTACTAGCTCCCCCCTTACCGCACCCAGAGGCCCAGTTGGAAATACATACCACACACCCGCACCTCTCTGATCAACACAGTCACAAAGCAAGGACAGACACATTAAGAAACAGAAGTGCTTGGAGGCAGAAAGAGACCATAAACAGGCACAGACCCTGTCAGGCCCAAAGATGCACACAGTCACACGCACACGGACCCCTGTACAGAGCCAGAGACACAAAGACACCAAAACACAGACATATGCAGCACACAGATACACCCACATAGTAATACATGTACTAATACGTGTTTGTACCAATGCATGCAGATCCCCCTGTCCCCCAGACATCGCCTCCACACACACAAGCACCCACTGTCATCCCATCCTGCACACGCACGTGGTCACACAGCCTCTGAGGGCATCTTTCAGGAGCCAGGCTGAGGCTGCTGCTCCTCTGGAGCCCAGTTGGTGCCAACACTGCCACCGTGTGGCTACCGGGGCACAGCACACAGGCACAAGACTGGAATGCCTGCCACTGGAGAAGACGTGGGGAGGGCAGCACTGAGGTCTCACCAGAAACCTGGGCCTCTTCTAGATGAGCCCATCTGCCATTTGGGCCACTTCCCAGTGAAACCAAACACAGTCCTGGAGGACTGGGGTCAGAGTGTGCGGAGCGAGCTGCTGTGGGCCAGTGCCATCTACCTGGCAGGGCCTGGGCTGCCTCCTTGGCCTGTGCCTCTGCCATCTGTGGCTGGTGCCAACTGGTAGGCAGGTAGCTCCTATGCTAATGTAGACTGGGTGTCAAGTTGCTTAAACTCTCCTAGAGAGACGAGGGTCCAAGCCCAGCCTACAACTTAATCATTCACTTATTTGCCAAAATTTATTGGGGTTCTATTCTGTGTCCAGGTACAATGCTGGGGAACCTTGTATCAATGGTGAGCATTTCCTAAATGTCAGGGGGTCTGACATGGAAGAGCTAAAACAATAAATATTTATTAGGTTGAACCACAGAAAATTGTCATTTGTGTACGTCCACAAAGACCCACAAAGACCAAATATTGCCAATTTTCTGTGATCCACAGTAATGATAAGTATATGGGTGTTACAAAGTAGGATGGAGGGGCCTAATGTGGGGAGTGGGAATGTCATGGAAGGCTTCCTTGAGAAGGTGTATCTACGTGGAACTTGAAAGGATGAGTAGAAATGAGGTAGCTAATGGCAGTGGAAGAGCTGTGCAAAGGCACAGAGGCTTGCCCACTATGGAAATCAAGAACTTAGAGCCAAGAACTAAGGGATGTGTGTGAAGCTAGAGGGATTTGGGGAACCGGGCTTTCCATGCAGGACCCCAGCATACCATGTTTGGGACTTCGGACTTTTTCCTAAGAGCTGTGGAAGACACTGAAGGAAGTCATAAGCAGAGGATGTTAGAGTTACCTCTGTGCTTACTGCAGCGTGGAGAAGGTCTGGGTGATGGGGCAGGAAGTGGAGGTGAGGGATGGTAGCAGGAGGAGAGGGGCAGAGCTGAGCTCCTGGTCGGGGTGCTCTGTGGGGCCAAGTTTCATCCTCTGTAAAGTGGGGCGGTAATTTCCACCTTGCAAGAAGAATGAAATAAGAAAATGAATAGAAGCACTTGGTAGGTGCTTGGCACATAATGAGTAGCCATAAAATGGCAGCTGTGGTTTCTTGAATTCTTATTCTTAGAAACCCAAAGGACCCCATCCACCTACCCACCCACTGCAGCTTCCTGTGGCCTGTGACACATGGGGCCAAGCTCCCTGATGGAGCCCAGAGCCCAGTGAGGCAGTTCTGGTTCTCAGAGGCCCTGGAACCCTCAGGCACCCCTTTCTGCCCCAGTTTATACCACTGATCTCCCAGGGGTGGGCTCCCTTGAGAGGCAGTGTCTGGGAGGACATGTCCAAGGCTTTCCATCCACTCAGATGCTGTGCAGAGCTGGGGTAGATACCCAGCCAGACAGGCCTGCCAAGGAGGTATCATTATCTCCCTTGTACAAATGAGGATACTGAAACTCTGGGAGTTTATGTCACACACTGAGTAGCCACGCTGGGATTTGAAACCACAGCTGCCCGCAGAAACCATGCTTTTTTGATCTCACGTGGCAAAATGGAATTAATCACACATCTCAGTTCAGGCAGAGTGTGTATGTATGGCCTGTCTCCTGACTTGTTACTGCTAAGAAATTGATGTGCGCCAAGTATTCCCAGAGCCCCATTGTCCACCAGCCTCAGTGACAGGACCCCACACGGGAGAACTTACAGGTGGTTGAGAGACAATTCCCATCCCTGGGGAGCACGTGGGCTTGTGGCCACCAACTTCTGTGCAAAAAACTTCAACTCTTCTGCTTAGCCATGCTAATAGGAGGAATTTATCTTAAGCAAAATAAGGATAAGGGTCTATAAATGTGTTTGTATCAGAATGATAATCAAAAATTCATGCCCTTCAGTGAGGAATAAATGTAGCAGTATATATCAATTTAGCAGAATATTACACAGCCATTAAAATTGGTGGTGTGGGCATTATTTTATTGATGCAGAAAGATGGCCAAGCTTTGTTGCTCAGATTTTTTTAAGTAGGCTATAAAATAGTATACATAGAGGTTCCCATTTTGAAAAACATAGATATTTGCTCATATCATATTTTCTTAATTCTAAAATGTACATCTTTTTCACATTTTCATGTTTCTGAAATCAGGCTGTGCATTGCAATTAATATAAAAGCTGTGTAATTAATCAGTGATGCATCCTACAATCAGTGTTGTCCTAGAATCAAGAAACACACACACACACACACACACAAATACTCACATGTGAAAAATTCTGGGAAGATATAAACCAAAATGTTAAAAGTCATTAATTCTAGGTGATTTTCACTTTCTTCTTAAACCTTTCTGTACTGTCTGAAATTTATAAACTGGCCACAATTTATTTTTATAGTCAGGAGAGAACCCTATTTCTATATTAGAAAACAAAGCAAAAGCACAGCTCAAAAAAAAACAAAGCTGATTCTCATACACTGCAGACCAGTATGACTGCTTGCTGGAGCTCCCACCACAAGCTGTAGGAGAGGGGAACTTGCATGGCGAAGGGGCTGGGCCTTCTGAGACAGGAAGTGTTTGGGTAGATGGAGAGCAGGATTGCTCACAGCAGGCCAGCAGGCCCAGGAGAAGGCCTGGCAGGAGGCCTGGGCATTCAGAGCTGCCTCTGCCACCCCACAACCCATGGGGGGAGGGAGGTGGTATGACTGGAACCACAAAGATGACAGTGATGGTGGTAGTTAGAATAATAACACAGCTACCATTTATTGAGTGTTTTACTCTGTGCAAGGTACTGTTCCAAGTGTTTCATATGTATTTACATATTGTTACAGGCTGAATTGTATTCCCCTGCCATTCCCCATGACAACCCTGCTCCCATCCGTATATTTTAGTCCTAACCCTCTGTACTTCAGTGTGATTGTGTTTGGAAATGAGGTCTTTCTTCTCTTCCAGGTTTATTGAGATATAATTGATGTATGAGATAGATTCTATAAAGAGGTAATTAAGTCAGAATGAGGTCAGTAGGTGGGCCCTAATCCAGAACGACTTCTCTCCTTTGGAGAAGAGATTCGGACATGGATGTACAGAGGGCAGACCGTTTGAAAGCACAGGGAGGAGAGACAGCACCTGCCCGTGACGGAGGGAGACATTAGGAGGAGCTAACTCTACTGACGCACTGATGTCAGGCTTCTAGGCCCCAGCAGGTGAGAGAATCGGCTTGTGTTCCGGCCACCACGGAGCTGTGCTGTTTTGTGTGATGGCAGCCCCGGCAAACTATGCTCATCCACCCTACAGCAGCTCTACACGGGTGCAGGCTGCAGTTACCTTTTGCTATGTAACAAGCTACCCTAAAACTTAGCGGCTTAAAATCACAATGATCATTTATTTTGCTCTAGGCTCAGTGGGGGCAGCTCCTCTCAGCTCCACACGGCCTTGGCTTGAGCAGAAGGCTTTCAGGGTGGTTCACACACACGGCTGGCCAGCTGGTGCCCACTATCAACCAAAACACCTACAATGGCCTCTCCGTGTGGCTGCTTGGCTCCTCCTAGGGTGGCAGCCAGTCCTAAAAGTGAGCATCCCAAGAGGACAAGACAGAACAACAAGGTGTTTTTATGACGTAGCCTTGGGAGTCACATAGCATCACTTCTGCCATATCTGTCAAGCCTGTGACAAAGGTGTACCCAAGTTCAAAGGGAGGGAACTTAGTCCCCACCATCTGCTGAGAAGAGTAAATGGTTCTTACGAGAAGAGCTTGTGATATGGGATATAGATGGTAGCTGATAACTTTTGAAAATGTAGGCTGCCGTAACAGGTCCTATGGTTATCCTCCGACCCCCTCTCCCCCCGCTCCAACTTTACAGCTGAGGAAGCTAACATAGAGAAATAATTTAAGTGACAGGCTAAAATTAAACTCGTGAGTGGTGGCATTGGGTAGATCGGTACTGGATAATAAAAGGCCTTGAATGCCAAGTTCAGGGTTTAGGATTCAAGGTTTAGTGGGTGGGCCAAGGGGAGCCACTGAGGATTTTGAAACAGAAGGTAACATCATTAGATCTGTGTTTAAGGAAAATCACTCTGGCTACAAAATAGAAAGAGGTAGAGAGGAAGACAGCCTGAAGGTGGTGAGTCTGGCTGCAGTCCTGCAGAGTGCACAGGCGGCCCAACCCAGCAGGGCCGCACTCGGGGGATGTCGGGAAGGACCCAGCCAGCCTCCGAGCGCCTAGTAGCACCTGCCCCACCCTCCACTGACTAGTGCAGCTCCGTCCTCCAAGACCCACCTCCTAACAAGACACCGTGCTCGTGGCTCTGCCAGCGCCTCCACCCTCAGGGCGCCTGGCTGGGGCCCCACCAGCGCGTTTCACTGGCTCTCACCACCTGTTGGTTTGCTGTCGCTGAGCATTAGTGTTTGTTCAATGAACAAGTGAGTAAATGGATGAATGGGAGACAAGCTACAAAAGAAAACATGCCAATAAACTGAGGGAGAAGAAAGGAAAATATACCTTAAATATAAAACTGCACAGAATCGCAGAGCTGGGGTTTCTAACTGGCACTGGCAGGAATGGGGAGCCAGGAGTCAGCCCACCAACAGAAGTGGGCAGGGTCAAAAGCACGCCGCAGGGACGGAGCTGAATTCTGATTGGGTGTAGTGAGTATCACTCGTGGCTTTTCCGTCCGAGACTACTAGGCAACTAGGAGGTTAAGACGTCAGAGGCCTCCCAGGTTCGAGCCCTGCCCAGCACTGACTATCGTTGAGATCTCCAGCATATTTCTTCGTTGGCAGACTCAGTTTTCTCAGCTGCAAAGTGGGGTAAGAGGGGCACCTCCGGCCGTGTGTGTTGCACCGACTAAGCAAAGCTTGTGAGAGAAGCCCCGCACAGCACGGGTAAGTGAATACCCACCACCTGGGCCTTTTGGCCTGTAACCGGCATCCACAGAGGCCCTTGGTGGTGACTAGTGTTGGGGCAATGATGTGCGCGTCCCAGGGCTCACACACCCCTGCCTGGGGAGGGCTGGGCATGGGAGTTGGCTGCTGCAGACCGTTAAGATTCCCTTGGGGCTGTCCATAAAGCGATGGCGAGGGAGTGTGTGGGGCAGAAGAGCAGCCAACGTCTTGCGCAGTGTGCCTCATCTGCAGACCCTTCTGGATGCCAGCCAGGAAGCCCGAGGCCGCAGAGTCACCGCAGCAGAGCTGGCCAAGCCCAAGGCAAACGGGTCAGGACCCCCCAGCTCCCAGGAACCAGAGAGGAGGCAGGGAGGCGACGTCTGAGTTGACAGAACACCTGCAGTGAGCCAGGAACTGCACTAAGACCTTCGAGGGGCTGGTCTCTCATGGTCCCTGCTTTACAGATGGGAACAGAGGCTCAAATGTCACAGCTCGTTAGTGCGTGGAACCTAGGCCTGTCTGATTACATAACTGGGCTCCTTACCTGACATTTCTCTGCCTCTGGCGAGACTTTGGGCAGAGACACTGATGAGTCGGTGAGGTGGACTCCAGCGATTGCAGCTCACGGACAGAGAAAGGTGGGGTGCCCCAGGTACCCATGCAGAGCTCTTCCTAAGCTGGTCCCCATAAGTTTCCCCTGAGCCTCCAAGGAGTGTTCCTTCTACATCCACCACTTAGACCAGCCTAGAATGAGGGGAAACCAAAGAAAAAGCCCATTTGTCTCCTGTGTGCTGGTGAGGTTGGGGCAGCTGGGCGCCACTACCCAGCCAGTGAGGGCACTGGGAAGCAGCACCCTGGTGGATGGCGTCAGAGGAGAGATCCTTACAGAGCAAACACAACTGAGGAAGGACCACAGGACAGGCTGGGGGTTCCCAGACACCCCACCTTCCCAGGGCCGGATTCACCTTTGGATTCTAGGGCCCACACATCTGTGGCCCAGCACCACCCAAAACGAAGTTCCCATATCCCCAAGGGCTCCCAGGGCTCTGGGCTGGACTTTGGGCTTCAGCTGAATCCATCCCCATCTTTAGCCTCATGTGATCTTCATCCACCTGGCACCCCTTCTGGTCGCCCCATGGCTGCCTGGCCAGCCTGATAAGGGCAGGAAGCTCATCCGGTGCCAGCTATGGGCACCAGAGTTGGCCACGCTGCCTTAAGGCCGTCAGCAGCCCTGCAGGGCCCCAGCCTTGCTCATGCCCTCTCCAGCTGGCTCAGCTCAAGGCCAAGCTCTTACAGCCCTTTGGACACTGGTTTGAACAGCTCCCCATCCAGAGGGCTGGCCTACAGCCAGGCCAGGTCTCGAAAGATGCCCCCAAGCCCCCCACCCCAGCGTGTCCAAAACCCCTGTGCCCCTCCTCCTCCCAAAGCCTGCCTCCCCCATCTCGGTTAGATTTGACATACGCCCTGTGGCCCAGACCCCCAGGGTCCCCTCCCCCTCTCCTAGCCCTGCCTGGGGACCCCGCCCGGGTTCCAGCTGGCCAGCAAGCCCAGCCAAGCATCACAGCTCCCAAGACATCCCTGAGTGACAGGAAACAACTCGCTCCTTCCAAGAGGCGAAGCTCTGACAAACACTCACTAGGAAATAATAAAGTGGCAAAATAATTCTGCATCGGACACACTTACCAGAGCAGAAAGCGTCTGTGGAGGAGACAGCATCTTGTACCATCTATCTTCCTTAAATCCCCACGCTGTGACAAAGTGGAGGGCAGAATCATGATGAATGATCGGACACATTGAGCCAGTACCTGTGCTCTGCAACGAGCGTGGCCTGGGAAAGGGGCTCTAATGAAGATCTGTGCCCCCGCCCCAAACTGGGCCTCCCCGGAAACAAGTCTTCATTATGAACTTGGCGCCTGGTTTTCATACCACGAAGGAAGGAAGCACGAGGTGTGACATAAATTAACGCTGGCACCTGCAGGGTCAGAGACAAACGGGTTCGACTCCCGCCACCACCCTGCGTCTGCTTGACAAGGCGCCAGTCGCCTTCCGATTGTGCGGGAACACGCCTAGGTTTTGTTCCTACCCGGCCCGCCATCATTTATTCTGCTGCCTCATTTGAATATGATGAATACTGTAGTCCTTTATTTGTTCACAACAACCAAATAATTGTAGATCGTGGGCTTCGGGGCAATTAATCACATTTTTCCCTCTACCAATCCACTATAAACATGACATTGAACAATAAAGTACATTAACCTCTGCTTTGCACAAAACTTTGCTTATTTAAACACTGCAAGGTTATTTGTTTTCTTTCTTGCCAGGCCCCTGCCACAGGGGAAGAGTGGTGAGGAGAGAAGGCCCACCCCATACCAGCTGAGCCACCCTGGCCCATCTTGGCCTCCAGCTCAGCCATACACAGGCAGAGAGCAGGCAGGGGTGGTGCAGGTGTTGGAGTGGGCACCTCCGGGGCAGGGCCTGTTGCTGTGAGCATGTGTGTGTGTGTGCGTGTGTGTGCGTGCATATATGCACAGGTGTGTCTAGGTATGACTAGGGTGTACTTGTGTGAATGTGTCTGTTACACGTGTGTTCATATGCACATAAGTATTTGTCTAAGTGCTTTCAGAATAGAGGTTCTGAGGACAAGGCTTAAGAGAGTGTGTGTAAGCATGTGTGTTTAGGTATAGGTGTGTATTGGTGTGTATGTAAGTGATCTTTTGTGCACACCTATGTGCCATTTAAAAATACATTCACAAATTCCCTCACATTTTTCCCACCAAGAAGTGAGCGTGTGCCCTCTCCCACTCTGAATCTGGTGGGCTCCTGACTACTTCAGCTAAATGATGCACAGAGGCGATGCTCTGTGATTTCCTAGGCAAAGTCATAAAATGATGTGCGGCATCTGCCTTGCTCGTGGGAGCACTGACTCTTGTAGTTCAGGGTTGCCATTTAAGAAGCCCAACTACTCCCAGGCCACCAGGCTAAAGAGGCCCAATAGAGAGACCACACGGAGAGGCCGTGAGACCTCAAGGAGGGAGAGAGATGCCGGGCAAGTGCCCAGCCATTCGTCATCCCAGACCAGGTGCCAGACATAGAAATGAACATGCCTCCAGCCACTTGATTCTTCCCAGCTGAGGCCCTGGTTGTGGCAGAACAGAGTCAAGCCGTCCCCATCGGATCCATGAGCAAAGTAAAATGGTTGTTGCTCCATGCCACCAAGTTTGGGGTGGTTTGCTAGGCAGCAGTCGATAACTGGAATAGCATGTGTTTGTATGTGAGTGTTTAATTCACATGTGGGTGCATGTGTATGTGCACATGTGTGTACTGAATGTGTGCATATGTCTCAGTGTGTCTCAGAATAGAGGTCCTAAGGCAGGGCCTGAAAGCATGTGTGTATGGTTGTGTGTGCATGTGGGCTTGTGTATATGTATAAGTGATATATGAGCGTGTATATACGTATGCACCACGCATTCATTCCTTCGCTCCCCAAACACTTACTAAGTACCTGCTGTGCCGCTCTCTCTGTCCTTCACTGAACAAGTCAAATGTCATGACCTCCTGGAGCTTTCATCTAACAGACAGTAAATGATGGACGTAAACAAGTTTTACAAATTACATAGTCTGTTGTGTGGTGATGACAACTATGGAAAAGGCAAAAACTAGAACTGGGTAAGGGGGATTAGGAGAGCATGGAGTGGGGGTGGGCTAGCTTTATGTGGGTTGTTTCAGGTGGGCCTCTTGGAGGAGAGAGTATCTGAACATATCCTTGAAGGGTGGGAAAGAGATGGTGTCCTGAGATGGACTGTGCCATCTCCCCGCAAGGGCTAACATGCTAACCCCCAGTATCTCACAATGTGACCTTATTTGGAAATAGGGCACTGTAGATGAAATTAGTTAAAATGAGGTCATACTGGAGTAGCGCAGGTCCTTAATCCAATAAGACTGGTGTCCTTATGAGAAGAGGAGAAGAGACACAGAGACTGAGAGACACAGGGAAGGGTGCCATTTCTCTCGGGGGAAGACAGAGGTGGGGATTGGAGCGAGGCTTCTGGGAGCCAAGGAGCACCAGAGATTACTGGGAGCCCCAGGAGCTGGAAGAGGGGAAGGGGGATTCTTCTCTGCAGGTGTAATCCCAGGGAGCAGGGCCTGCATGCTTGATTTCAGACTTGGGTCTCTGGAACCCTGGCGGAATACACGCCTGCTATTTCAAGCCTACCAGTTTATGGTACTTCACAGTAGCTTTAGCAAGCTAAACCAGTTAGTGACGTGGAGATCTGGGGGACAAGAGGTCCAGGCAGGGGGACTAGCCAGCGTGATGGCCCCAAGAGGGAAGCACCGTGGCAAGTTGAAGGCTTAGCAAAGGGGTGGAATGAGTAGGGGGAGAGTACAGGGGGCTCAAGGTGAACCAGTGGTGGGGCTGGTTCGCCATGTCCTTGGCACTTACAGGGACTTGGTTTTTAATTCTGGGTGACACGCGGAGCCATTTCGGAGTTCTGAGCAAGATACTTTCTAGCCAGC
This sequence comes from Manis javanica, assembly GCF_040802235.1. Taxonomy (NCBI): domain Eukaryota; kingdom Metazoa; phylum Chordata; class Mammalia; order Pholidota; family Manidae; genus Manis; species Manis javanica. Next base: position 8,765,502 of record NC_133157.1, on the reverse strand, counting down.
TTTCTGAAAGGATCACATGGGTGCTTTGAGAATAGACTCTGAGGGCAAGGGTAGAATAGGGGGACGAGTTAGGAGCCCATCCCAGAACCCTGTGGCCTGGGACAGTGGCCTGGACAAAGCTGGAAGTGGGTTATTTGGGATTTTTTTGAAAGTCCAGGAAACAAGATTTTCTGATGGATTGAAATGGGTGTGAGAGAGGGGTCAAGGATGACTCCTAAGATTCCTGGCTTGTGAAACTGGAAGGAGAGAGTCACCATTAGCAGAGAGGGAGAGGCCTGTGGGAGTAGCAGGCTCCATCAGCCTGCGTATGTCCCTGTATGCCATTGTATGCATTGATGTGTATGTGAATGTGTGTAAGTGTGTCTGTGTGAGTCTCTGCGGGTGTATTTTGATGCACTGTGGCCTCAGATGGGTCTATATCCTTTTGTATGTGTCTATGGATAAATGTTTTTGTCTTTAAGGAGAGCCTAAGGGAGTGTGTGTGACTTGTAGTCGTATGTACGTGTCTGAGGATCGTCTGTATGTGCATATCTACGGAGGGACAGTGCTGGGTGGAGGGGCGGGCAGCTCCTTGCCAAAGGGCTTGTCTTGAGTGGGTAGGGATGTGTGCAAGCTCACGACTGCCGGACCTCAGGGTAGGGAGAGCCTGTTCATCCAGTAGTTCATGGAGAAGGAGGTGCTGAAGGTGGCGGGCCTCCTATGGATGAGGGCTGAGCCAGGTGGTGCCCCTATGCCAACAACAGGGATTGGCCAAATGGACCGGGCATCTCACAGGATGGAATATGGAGTTACCTTCAAAAATGGCATCTTTTAGAAGTAGTCATTCTTCTAAAATTCTCCCCAAATAATGATAAATGTAAAAGTTAGTTCTCCACAAAGAAAAGAGAAGCCATCAGATGCATACTTCCTTATCTCAGAGCCACCAGACAGCTTGGCTGTAGGGGCTGTGCCTACACCATGCTACTTTATTCCCCACCTGGTTGAAGAGAGGAGCTGCCCTCCTCCTCTCTGAAGCAGCCCCTCTCCCCCTAAGGACCCTTGTAACACCCTTCAGTCACTGTGGCCCTCATCACAGCAGCCCTATGGGTATGATTCTGAGAGCAGAGTCATTATGGCCTAGGCCGTGTATCATATGTTTGATTTGGTGAATGCATTCATTTCTAGTCCAATCAGAAAGGATCTCAAATAAAATTGTAGTTTGTAGTTTTGCCCCATGATTATATTAACTCTCCCATCCTCTGTCATAAAATGGTCCAAGGAGATCTGGATGGCTTCCAGATTGAACAGAACATCACATCGATCTGTTACATCAATGATGTCATGCTGATACGGTTGAGCAAAAGGGGCTAGTTCACTGGAGGTTTAGGGAGTACACATGTGCATGTCTTTATCAATTATGGAAATAGTAATATGTAACATTATCATACTCTTATTTTTTTTCAGTTGCACTCTGTTTGTAAGATCTCTGTTGCTCTGTGTACACACGACCTTTTGCTTCATAACAATAGTGAGGGCCAACCCACATCGCTACTATCTTTCCTCCTCCAGCAAACCTACAGCAAACATCCTTGGAGATTTCCCTTTGGGCACATGTGTTAGAATTTCTTTGGGCCCTAGGGTATGTGTGTGCATAGGTAGTCTGGGCCCACTCTCCGGAAAGGCTTTACCAATTTACATTCCCACCAGCCATGTGTGAGGGATCCTGTCTTCCTCATTTCTGCCATTAATTGGTATTAACCAGCTTTTTAGTTTTTTGCCAGTCTGAAGGTGTAAAGTGCCATCTCGTTTTAATTTGCATTTCTTTGACTACTAATGAATTTGAGCATCACTTCATGTGCTCATTAGCTTTTGGGGTTTCCTCTTCTGCAGATTGCCTGTCAGATCAGTTGCCCATTTTCCTGCTGGAGTTGATGCTCTCTCGTTGCTGCTTTACAGAGTCCCTTGTATATTCCAGATGTCAACCCGTTGTCAATTTTAGACTTTGAAAAAACTCTCTGTCCTATCATCTGACTCTTTAATTGGCCCATGCCATTTTTTTAATGAAACACAACTTCTTAATTTTGATATAATCAGATTCAGCAAATCTGTGCATTATGATTTGTGCTTTTAGTTTTGTTAAATAAGTCTCCTTACCTTTCCCTAAGCCCAAAGATACCCTCTCATGTTTTTTTCTACTTACCCTATGATTTTTAACTTTCACATTTAGATCTTCAATTCACCTAGAGTCCTCCTTGCACACGAGGCAAAACAGGAATCCAGTTATAATTTTCTTACTAGATTGAGCTGATTTTCACTGCTCTGGGTGCAAAACAATCCATCCCTTTCCCCACCTCCTTCATCCCTGTTAAGTTTCCATATATACACAGGGAGGTCTTTGACTTCTCCATTTTGTTCCATTGATGTATTTATCCATTCTTGTGCTAACACTGCAGATTTTTATTCCTGTGGCTTTATAGTAGGTCTAACTATTTCATAGGGAAAGTCACCCCCTTTCATTTATTTTTTTTTTAAAGTTGACTTAGTGTTTCATGTACCTTCAATTACTTCATATAATTCTTGGAGTAGATTTACCAAATTCATTTTTTAAAGAAAATACACCCCACCCCAGCCCCAGACACATACATTTAACTGTACTTATGATTGGGATTGCCATGAATCATAAATTCACATGAATCATATTATGACTTAATCTGGAGAGAGTTGACAATTATAATACTAACTCATTCTATCCAAGGCTTGTCAATTATTCAAGTTTTAAAGTTCAATTCATAGAGGCCTTATATGGTCTTGGTTTAATTGTCAGGTACTATATAATGTTGTTTGTGATATATTTCAGTTTTTATTACATTTTCTTACATTTATGATTTATAACATTTACTTTTATTATGTTTTCTGTTATTTCATTTTTCAAATTACATTTTCTAGTGGCTATTACCAATATAGAAAATTCTGTTGATTTTTGTAGGTAATTTTGTATCTGGATAAACTCAGCCAAATTCTCATATTAGTTCTAGTAATTGGTCTGTTAACCACTGGTATCTATAAATAATGACAGTTTTGTCTTTCCTTCCAAACCTCATACTCTGACTTCTTTATAGTATTAACTGGAATTTCCAGTACTCTGTTAAACAGTATCAGTTATTAGGGATAGCCTTGTCTTTAGCCAGGACATAAAGATATATCTAAAATTTCTCATTATGTATATTACTCATTTTGAGATGTATAAACTTTATCAAATTAAGTAAATTTTTTCCTACTCAAAGTTTTATGAACTTTTTTAATTACAAAAAGTCACTGAGCTCTTATCAAATACCTTTTCGGTATCAATTGAGATTATCCTATATTATTTTTCTCCTATGAATGTTGAATTAGATGGAAAAATTTTCTGATGCTGACTATCCTTGCATTCCTTGAATATGATGTATTATTTTTAATATATTGCTGGATTCACTTAGCAACTATTTTGTTTAGGATTTTTTGCATCTAATTAGAAGTGAAATAGGCCCACAGTTTTCCTCTTTTTTTTTGCCAGACATTAGGTATCGTCCAGAGATGGTTTCATAAGTATGCAACCTGTGCAGTCACACAAGGCCCTGCAGGCCAAAGTGGCCCACATTTGGCTTTATGTTCTGCTTTTGCTATCTTGGCATTCTTAATAATTTTCTCTTTGTTTTGTAGGTCCAGTCTGATGGGACAAGGTAGCATGTGCATGAGCAGGGAGAGGTGTGCAATATGCATGTCTGCCACAGTTCTTTGCTGCCTGATTTGAATATATTTTCTGTGATGCCCCATAAGCACAGAATTCTGGTGGACCAATAGTGCACAAGGTCTTGTGTGTTCATAATTTTTTGGTTGGTAGCCTTTATATTTGAAGGAGAGTTGCCTGGATATAAAATCTTTGGCCCATTTTTTCCTTAAAATATTTTTAAATGTTCCATGTTTAAAGCATAAAATGCTGCTATCAAAAATCTTGACGCCATCCTGATTTTCTTTTCCTTAGAGGTAATTTGAACTTAATGTGCACAACTGGAGAATATTTATTTTACCTTTAAGGAACAATAACATCACTAAGCTAAGTATCCGTGTTGACCATTCAAAGTTAATTCTCATAGGACAGAGTGTTTTCTTTTTCAATGTTTAAATTCAAATCTTATATTTCAGGAAATATTTTTTCAGTTTTTAAATATTCTGTTTTCATTGTTTAGGCTTTATTCTTTGCGGTTTTCAATTATACATGTGTTGGATCCCCTTTGCCTCATTTGTATACCTATTACTTTCTCTCAAATACTTTTTCTCTCTTTCATTATTTCTGTTTGTTTTCCTCTGTCTACTTTTCTGTGTCTTTCAGAGTATTTATTCATCCTTGTGTTTCTTCTAATTTAATCTTAATTTCTAAATTTTTTTCCTCTGTTTCCCAATTCTATCAGATTTATAAAAATCCTCTTGTTTTCTGGCCTTTTCATATCTGACTACTTATGTTTCTGGTGCATACTGTTATTTCAAACCTTTTCACATTGTCTTAGTTGCTTTCAAGCTTTGTGCTCACAGAGGCTCTCTTTGTCTGCTAAAATAATAATTCGATTTATTTTCATTTCCATCATTTTTTCTTTTAAAAACCTTTGCTTGGAGTTACTTGTATTTCTTTTTGTTACTTGAATAAAAATGATTTTTTTCCCTATATTTTTAGAAGAAGGTTGCTTTGGAAGGGGCCGAGATGGGCCAAGTGCCTTTCCCTACATTTTTGGTTGTTATGATGAAATAGTCAAATGATAGTGTCTCTGTATAATTGTGTTTTTTACTTCTCAGAACTAATCCTGAATCAAAAAGGCTTACTTCCTCTATCTGTGGGTTTCCTAAAGCTGTATGGGCCTTGCTCTTTATATCTTCACACTTGCACTGTCCAGTACGGTAGCCACAAGCCACATGTGTCTATGGAAAGCTTGAAATGTCTCTAATCTAAATTGAGATGTAAAATACACAGCATATTTTAAGACCTGGTGTGAACAAAAAGTAAAATAGCTCATTAATAATTTTTGTGTTGATTATGTATCAAAATAATAGTATTTTGACTATATTGAATTAAATAACATTATTAAAATTAATTTCACCTATTTTCATTTATTTCTTAAATGTGGCTACTGGAAAATATAAAATTACATATGTGGCTTCCATTTGTGGCTCACATTATATTTCTACCAGACAGCGCTGCTTCAGGACCTTATATTTTGCTGTTGCAATACAGCAAAAGCTGCTTCCTCTCGACTACTTCCTTCCTATTGTCTGAAACTTTTGCTCACTTGCTCCTACGTTCCTTCTTTGTTCAGTTTGCCTTCTGCTTCTAGCAGTTTTCTTGGAAATGAGTCCTCTCTGAGTATCCATTAAATCCTTGAGGATTCAGACCCCTAGTAGAACTCACCCTTCTGCATCATCTTTCCCATCTTCACTCACAACTTGCAGTTTGGGAGGACACCCAGGACACCCAGTTTTGTCAATGATGCTCAGATCTGCTTGCCCAGAACTCACTCAGGTTGAAATATTCTCCTTTGGGGTATGTAAATTTTTTAGAGCTTTTGGGGTTCTGTGTCCATCAGTTCACTTTCAATCCCTGGTGTTCCTCATTCACAGCTGCCGTCCTGTTACCTTCAATACGTCAGCCACATCTGCCCATACACAGAGTTCATGGAGAATTAGCATCACCTGGTTTTGTTGAAGAGCTTGTAGATTTTTTTCTTTGGCTGCCATACTGATTTTCAGGTGATGTTTTGGCACAATTCAAAAACTACACTGCTGCCATAATCTCAGTATTAATAGAATTTTTCACTTCCTATATTCTTTAATCTATTTGGAAATTATTCTGATGAACAACGTGAACTGGGGATCTGAGTTTAGCTTTTCCATTTTTTTTAGCAGTTCCACTTTTTAAAATTATAAAAGTTATATGTACATATTGAAAAATCCAGCATGAATGAATAAAAGGAAAATAAAATTATAATCCTCCCACCAGAGAGAATTATTTGAACATTTTTATTTATATGCTCCCAGGCATTTTTAAGTTGGCTGACCTTGGGCAAATTACATAACATCCTTGAGATTCAATATCCTCATCTGTGAAACAGGGGAAATAACATTTCATTGAATCTAATATGCCATCAATTGTAAGAATTACCCCTTTTTTTGCCATTGAGAAAGAAAAAAACCTGCCAATTAAACTCTGACACTCAAGCAATCAATTCTAAGTATGTTGACATATAAAAATTTATTTTAAAATCAATTGAAATGGTAATAATGACCTTATAGGACTGTTTATAGGGATAAAAATGATATAATGTATGTAAAGTAAAATACCTGGTAACTATTATCATCCCCTTATCTTAATATACTGAAATTTAACCTCTTATTGTTGAACATCAAGGTTATCTCTAGTTATTAGCTATTAGAAACATTAATAAGTCATTAATAAATAAATGCAAGTGATCAGAAAATCTTAAATCGTAACACTAGGAAACATAAATCAAAACAGCAGTAAAATACCTTTTGTGCTTTTCAAATTAATAGAGTTCTTTCACATTAAAGAAAAATTAGGAAGACTTCAGTCCCTGACAATACAGTGTAACTAAATCAATTGTGATTCAGTGGTATTCTCAGCCATAAAAAAAAGATGATACACAAAGATAAGCAATTTATAATGTCAAGTCTTACAATTCATAAGGAAAACACAATTAGGCATATCTTAGCAACAAGAGATACGAAAAGAAACAAATAGAAGCAAATTAGTAGTACTAGGCTTTAATTCACCTAAGTTCATGGCATACGTTTAAAAAAGTCATAACAGAGTATGTAAAAACATAAGTAATGATGTAAGTCTAGTATGTAATCACACTGACTAACCATTGAAAACAGTGACTGCACTTTTTTTTTCAAGTGCGCCTATTGATTCACAAAATTGACCTTGTATTAATTCAAAAAGAAAACAAAGGTAGGAATAGTGAGACATTTTCTGATCACAACACAGTGAAGCTAACACTTAATATGCAAATACAAAGAACCCCTTTCTTCTTATAAAACAATTTTGGGTCAAGAAGAAATCAAACCCCAAACTTCAAAATGTTCGGAAAATAGTGATAGTGAAAATCCTAAATATTAGACCTATGAGATCTAGAACAGGGCTCAGGAAAATTCATGGCCTTTGATATTTACATTAATAATAAGAATGAGCAAAAATGCATCACTTTAACTCAAGGAATTAGAAAAAATAAACCTAAAAAAAAACAGAAGGAAGTAATCATAAAGAGAAAAGCAGACACCAATGATTTAGAAAAGAGAAAAAAATAGCACTACCAAATCTAGGTGCTAGTTCTCTTGGGGAAATACAAGAATTAGCAATGGTTTGGTAACCTAATCAAAAAATGATAAAGTAAAAATACACAAAATAATCATGACAATTGGAAAATAGATACAAATAGACAATTATAAGCATTGTGAGAGTCTCTTTGCTCAACTTTCTGCAAATAAGTTTGAAAACTAGAAGGAATTGATCATTTCATTGGGAAAAAATAATTATCAAACTGACTCCAGAAGAGAAAGAAATAATAGACAAACTACCATAGAGTAAATGGAAAATAATATTAAAGATTTACCTTCTGTCTTGAAAAATAATCCATCCCAGACAGCTCCACAGGAGAATTCTATGAATTTTTTAAAGGACAGATAATTCCAGTGCTACTTCAAGTATTCCAGTACCTAAACTTTTTTTTTTAATATTCAAATTGTTTTTGTGAAACAAAGGTACACAGATGCAGTACATCACATTTGCATATTCATGAATATTGATAGAAAAGCCATATAAAAATAACAAACAAATACAATAGTGCTTAAAAATAAAGCAAAACTAATACATTATGGCCAAGTATTTAGTAATACAAGAATGGTTCAATATTAAAAAATCTAGTAGAATCAATTGAATGTTAAAAATCAGCATTTTAAAATATATCATCTATTATGTGATAAAGCAAATATAGCAACTTTTAATGGAAGGATTGAGAAGTAGATATATGCTTGTTCACTGTAACATTCTCTCAACTGGTATATGTTTGAAAAATTTCATAATAAAATGTTGGGAAAATATCTATTAATATAATCCATCATATTAATAGGTCTAGGAGGAAAAAATCATAAGATCATCTCCATAAACACTGCAAAGGCATTTGACAAAATTTAATATCCTTAATTTTTAAAACATTTAATAAAATAGGAAGAGATAGTTATTTCTTTAGCACATAAAATAGATTCATCTCAACCCATAATCCAACATTATGCTTAATAGGAAAAAACACTGAAACCATTCCCATTAAAGTCAGGGTAAAACAAAAACGTCCAATATTATTATATTGGGCTATTATTTATCATTGTTCTGGAAGAAATAACCAATGTAATTAAAGAGAGATATTAGAGGTATGAAAATAAGAAAGTAAGACATTCAATTATCTTTATTTGCAGATGATAAGATGGGATGATATGCTTGTATAGCTGTAAAACCCAAGAGACTCAATTCAAAAACTGTTATAAAAATAACAGTTTAATAATGTGGTTGGGTGAAAATTAGAAGAATCAACTTGTACACATACACATGAACACACACACACACAGACTCGTGATAAAATAGTATTTTATCATAATGAGAAATACGTAATATATATGTGAATAAAACTTTGAAATACTACTGAAAAGCTGTACACACACTCTTGATACTTAAAATACTTAGTATTTCATCATAGGAATGTGTGATGTAAATGTGAATGAAACTTCAAAGTAATACTGAGGATTACAAATGGTGACTTCAAAAATGGAAAGTTATTTCATATACTTGGGTAGGCAGACTCAAAGATGTCAGTTCTTTTAAAGTTAATTTACAATGTATTGGGATCCCACCAAAATGCCAATAGTATTTAATAAAATCATCTAATTATAAAATTTAGATGCAAGTGAACAAACCAAAATAGGAGACCGATTTTTCAAGTGTCAAGAAATTAGAAAGAAGTAGGGCACCAGATAATAAAACCTAAGGCTCCAGTAAGTAGAGCAGTGCAATAATGGTATAGACAGATAATGGTATGGACTAAAAATTCAGAATGAGACCCAAATATGCACAGTAGGTTAGTCTATGACCGAGGTGACATTACAAGTCAGTGAACAAAAGGGTGGTCATTCGGTTGTCTTGAGATAACTGGATTGTTATCCAGGGAGAAAGAAGTAGGATCCCTAGTTTTTACCTTACAGCAAAATAAGTTCCACCAGGGTCAGAGATTTAAATATGGAAAATGCAAGTATAAACAGAAGGAGAATGTTCTTACAATCTTGGAATGGCAAAGGCCTCTTTGAGTATAATAAAAACACAAAAGTCAAAACATGATTGATAAATTCAAGTGCATTAAAAAAAATCTGTAAGGCCCACCTTTAGAAGCTAAGTCTCAAGGAACTACAGACCGACCAGAGGGGATTCTTTGTAACTCATACCACAGAGAGCCAAGTTCTCTAACATGTGAAGCATTCCTAAAAAATGAGTAGAAGAACAACAACAACCCCGTAGGGGAAAAATGTGCAATGGCTCTAAAGCGTGCATTCTCCACGGATATAAGATGGTCCCCAGGAGAGCAAAAATTGTTTCTTGAGGGGCAAAATATCCTAGGTATTACCATGGTTTATGGCCCTCCAAAGCACAACTCTTAAGGAATACATCTTATTCCTTAGTGTTTACTTTCTCTTCTTAGGAACAAATTTTAATTAATTGGTTAAATATATTTATTAATTAGAACAACATAAATTCTAACATAATAATTAAAATAATTAAAATAATTCCTTAATTAGTTAAAGTGAAGTTTTCACCTTATGTGGTTGATAATAAAAAAGGGTTGAGAAATACAAATCGAATCAAATGGTTGAAGGAAAGGAAATCCAGATGGTTTTTGATCATATAAAGATATGCTGACACAAAAACTTTACAGGGATGTTCAAAACAGCATTGTTCATATGGCCAAATGGTGGAAACATTTGGGTCCATTAACCGATGAATGAATAAAGAAAATATATATCCATGCAATGGAATATGTATTACTTAGTTAGAAAAAAGGATTGAATTACTGATACATACAATGACATAGATGAACCTTGACAACATCATGCTAAGTGAAAGAAAACAGTCACAACAGACCACATTTTGTATGATTTTATTTATATGAAATGTCCAGAAAAGGCAAATCTTTATACGGAAAGTGTATTAATGGTTGCTTAGGGTTGGGGGTTAATGGGGTGTTTGGGAGATGATTATGAAAGGGTGTTGGGTTTCTTTCTGGAGTGATGAAATGTTCTAAAATTGATGGTAGTGATGGTTACACAACTCTGAGTATATTAAAAGACACTTAATTGTATATTTTAAATGGATGAATTGTTTGTTATGTGAATTATATCCAGTAGAGCTGTTACCAATAAACACAACAACAATAATAGTAGCTCTTAGTGTTTCTTTGGAAAGGGCCACTTTTGTATTTCTTAGAAGTTACAGATTCTCTCTCCAGAAAATTTCACACCTGCCTGCAGAAAAGTTTGCATTTAATTTCAGTGAGTTTAAGGTCCTCAGACTCCCTTGGGGTCCATGTGGCTCAGATCAGGAATTTCTGTAGTAAAATATCCAGTAATGTGGGCATAGACTCAGTAATTGTCATTAACGTGCTGGTTTATAAAGATGGATTAATTAGACTGAGTTCATTTCTGTGTTGCATATGTGTGTGTGTATTGAGAATAATTAGCACCTGCAGAATAGTCCCTCTTCCCATTCTGGAACATTTCTCATTTATTCTTGTACATTTTATATTTATTCAAGTTTCCTTTTATGTAAAGTTTTTACATCTATGCTCATAAGTAAGATTGTCTTATGGCATCCTGTCCTGGTAGCTTCTTTGTGTAGGTATTAAGGTTGCACCAACTTCATAACACATGTTAAGGAGTTTTCCTTCTTTTCTTTTTTTTTCGTCGTGAAAACATGTTAAGAATGAAAATTTTCTATTCCTTAAAGTTTTGGTAACTCTCACTTACAAAATGATCTGTGCCTAATAATTTTGTTTTTGCAGGTAGTCTGGAATAGTCATACAGTTTTATTAATGAATTAAGCTCTATTCAGATTTCTCCTTTTGTCTTGAATCAGTTTTATAAATTATTGTTATCTATGGAGTTATTCAAATTTTTTAGTTTATTGTTACAAAGTTTTTTATAGGATCCTCCTGTAATTTATTCTACCTGAAGTTTGTCCCTCTGCTTTTCATTCTTAATATTGTATCTTCTCTTTTTTCTTGATAAATCATGCTAGAAGTTTGTATGTTTTATTAATCTTTGCAAAGAGCCAATTTAAGGTCTTTTTATATCTTCTCTACTGTTGATCTTATTTATACTTAATTTCTGTTTACTTTGTTGTCTTTTTTGTCCTTGTTTTTTGAGAGTTTAGTTAGTTACTGTTTTTCTAACTACTGGAATTAGATGGTTAACTCATTGATTTCCAATCTTTTTAAAGTACTTCTTTGGCTTTCCATTTGTTTTCAAAATGTGGCACTTGAATTTCTGTTTCATTTTTTTAATTAGTGGGGTATTTTAGCAATCTACTTGTAATTAATTTCTAATTTTATTTCATTGTTATAAAATATGTGGTCTGCATGAGTTTACAAGATTAGCCTGGTCTAGTATTTGATTATTTTTATGACTATTCCTTAGATGCTTGAGTGGATTGATTATTTTCTAAGTTTTGAGTACAGGTTTCCAAACATCTTTATAAATTTAAGGTTGTTAATGGTATTGTTCAAATCTTCTTTATCCTTAATGATTTAATTTTTCATCTACTTGACATATAAGAGAATACATAAAAAATATCTATGATTGTGAATGTATCTGCTTTTTCTTGTTATTCCAGTCATGTTTTGCTTTACGTATTTTGAGGTTATTGTTAGGTACATACAAGTTTAGGATTCTTACATCTTCCTAGTTAATTGTTTCTTATCATTATATATCATCACTTTGTATCTCCATTAGTGCTTTTGCCCCAAATCTGTTTTGCCAGATATTAATATAGCTACACTAGCTTTTACATTATTTTTTATTAAATTTCTCTGACATAACATTTTCTGTTCTTTTATTTTCAATGTTTCTTAGATACAGTCTTACATTGTATGTAACTGTGTGCTTTTTCCCTCTAATCTAAGCATTCTTGTCTTTTAATTGGGAGCATTATTCTACTTTTGTTTATTTGAATACTACCATATATTTCTACTATCTTATTTTGTATTCTGTGCTTACTATGCTTTCTCTTTCTTTCTTTCTTTGTCTCTCATTTTCTGCCTGATATTTGATTGATCAGATTTCTTTATTCTCTCCTCTCCTTTGGAAGTCTTAGTGGTTTGGAAGTCTTAACATCTATTTCTCTGCTTTCAGAGGATATACTTAAATTTCTATAATGCATGTCTGGATTACCAAAGTCTGAAGTTAATCAGTATCTATGACCTTGTCCAAAACTGTTCAGGGATCTGACAACCACGTTATTTTTGTCTAGAAATTTAATTCCACATTGTTTTAAAACTTCTCCAAACTATCTATTTAGTATCTGGTCTCCTCACTTTGTCTATGGAACTTCAGTTTGTGCATCTACACCTCTGACTTCTGAAAATCCCCCGCTTTACTTCTCAGATCTGGAAATTTTCATTTATGTGTGTTTGTGTATGTGTGTGTGTGAGAGAGAGAGGGGGGGAGAGAGAAAGAGAGAATGAATAATTCTGTATTTTGAAAATGACATGGAATATTTTAAGTAGTATTTCTAATAAGATTCTACGTGGCACCAGAAAGGGGGGCCACATCATCTTAGTTGGCCATATTGATTGGCACTCCATATTTTTTTGACATTTATATACATGAACTTAGATAAAATATAATTTATTTGTGGATTTTTAACATGGAGTATTATATGTAGTATTCTGCATGTTTTTTTCCATCAGTAATAAGTATCTTTTCCTATCAATATCTATATATTAAACTGATTCATTTTAACTATTGCAGTATATTACATAGTATGGATTTAATATAATTTATTCAACCACATTGTGTCTGATGGACACTTAGATTATTTCCAGGTTTTGCGATGATAGGGAACACTGCAGTCAAAATCACATACAAGCTGCCTTTGCATGCATGCCAATATTTCTCTAAGAAACACAGATGTGGAATTGCCATGTTACAGCGTGTACATCTTTTCATTTGGGTCTTGCCTAAATGTCCTTCAAAGTGAGAATACCATTTTATGTACATTTTCATATATATTTTATATTCATAAATGTATAAATAATGTATAGATTGATTACCCCATCCTACCAACACTTGTTCAACTTGCAATAATTTGCTGAACAAGTGAATGAAAAGTAATATCTCTTTATTTTTGCAGTTAGTTCCCTGATTACTGGTGAAATGAAACATCTTAAATGCGGTTACTGACCATTTGTATTTCCTTTTCTGTGAATTGCCTGTTCATATCCATTGTGCATTTTTTATCAGATTGGATGCTTTTTTTCTTATTGACTTGTAATTGTTCTTTATTGATTCTTGATCCTAATCCTTTGTCCTTTAAATCGGTTGTTTATATTTTTAGGACACGTCATTTTTCGGAAACTTTTGTGGGGTTGTTTGTCACATAGAACCATGGATTACAGTGTGGTCAACTTTATAGAACTTTGAATTTGTGGCTTTTGGCTTTGTGTTTCATCTAAGAACCTTCCCACACCAAGCTGATAATACAGTCTCCTATATTTCTGCTAACACAATTGTTTTGTGTTTTGCTTTTCAGACTTTCATCCATTGGAACTTTTTCCTTATGGATAATGTGAGGTAAGGCCCTAATTTTATTTTACTTAAGGACACAGTTGTCCCAGGATCACTTATTGAATGGTACATAGTGTCTTCAAGCTTTGATATGGTATCTTATTTAGAATTATACAGGCACAGCTTGCTTTATTCTTTGCTTTATGGCACTTCGCAGATACTGCATTTTTTACAAACTGGAGGTTCATGGCAACCCTGTGTGGAGCAAGTCTAGCAGTGCCACTTTTCCAGCATTCTTTCTGTGTTTCATGTCTCTGTGTCACATTTTGGTAATTTTGCAATATTTCATACTTTGTCACCATGATCATATTTATTATGGTGATCTATGGTCAGTGATTATGACTTGGTGAAAGCTCAGATGATGGTTAATATTTTTCAGCAATAAAGTATTTTTTAAGTAAGGCCATGTGCATTGTATTTTTAGACATAATGTCATTGCACACTTAGTAGAGTACAGTATAGGGTAAACATAACTTTAATACGCACTGGGAAATGAAAATGTTCATTTGACTCCCTTTACTGTGATATTCGCCTTATAGTAGTGGTCTGGAACCACACCTGCGGTATCTCAAGGTGGAATTGTAAATCAATGGAAAGGATATATCCGAACTCTCTACTCAGTTCTCTTACCTATTAATTTAATTATCCTTTCCTATATCAGTATCATATTTAAAGCTGTAATTTACAAAGTTACAAATCTTGTAGAACAAAAATAGATTCTGTTTAATATTTATATGGTCAACTCATGCACATTTGCTCTTCCATATTAATTTTCGAATCAGCTTGTAAAATCCCATGAAAAATCCTATTGAGTTACAATTGATATTACTTTGACTTTAAAGATTATTTGAGGGAGAATTTCCTTTATTTTCCAAATGCTTTGAGCTTTTTATTTGTGCAGACTTTTCATTATGAACTTTTTACTTTATTGCATTTAAATGAGGAAATAACCTTCTCCTAACAAAAAATATTATTGAGCAGCCACTGTGCTAAGCACAGTGGTGACAAGACATGTTCTTTGCCCTTGTGTGGCTTAAACTTCCTACCTTTTGAAAGGTATTAGCATTTATTTCCTTGTGGGCTAGAAAAATGTTTCATTCTTTTAAATGCTAAGTGGAATGTGTTAAGATTTTTCTAAGTATGTAGGTTACAGATTTTGACATATATCTAGTAAATAAGCTTATTAATGAAATTATTCATATCTCCTATATCTTTATTTCTTTTTTTCGATCTGATTTGACAAAGACAAAACAATGCAATAATGTTAAGGTATCCGATTAAGAGTGTTTTTTCCAAAGTCGTCTTGGTGTTTTTAATAGCTTTTGCTTTGTATATTGCTTTTGTAAAAATACTATCATTCATTAGATTTTTTTAATAAAGAAAATGTTAAAGAATATCCCTAAATCCCACAATCAACATAATCCGTACCAATTCCCAAAACACCAGGACACACACACACACACACACACACACACACACACACACACGGTTAGGAAATTCAAATTGTACAGAAAACCAGAAAATAAAAACTCAAGTTTCTTGTTTTATATGCCTCTTCCCAAAGGTAGCCATTTTCAACAGTTTCGCAAAATTTTTTTGTATCCAGGCTGCTGGTTTGTCAGCCACATTTTGAGTAGCAAGCTTTTGTCCTTAAACGTGGCTGCACTTTAGAATCCCCTGGGGAGTTTTATAAAATATGGATGCCCAGGTACCACCCCCAGAAATTCTGATTTAATTGGTATGGATTTCGGCCTACACATAGGGCAGTTTAAAACCTCCCCAGGTAATTCTGATGCTCAGCGAAGTGTGAGAACCACTATTCTAGAGAAGCTTTCTTTCTCATCTCTACACTTTGCTGCAGAATTGCTCTCAGTAGATACCTGAGCTAAGATGTGATTGAAGCTCCTGTGACCTGCTCCCTTGGGATCTGAGTGGGGACCAAGATCTCTACCGTATGCTTTTCAGGTTGCAGACTTCACTTTAGAATGTTCCAGGCCTTGAGGAGACTTTTTACTTTGTCTATTTTTGCTATCATAGGGTGTGTCCCTGCAATGTCATGGCCCTGGGAATTTCCTTCCTCATTTCTGGAAGGTGATGTTTTTGGCTTGGGGCATCTCCCAGAGTGAGAAATAATGAAACAAGAAAATCCTGGCTATTCCAAAAGTATCCACTGAGCAAACAGATCTTGCCCCACCTTCACTTGCTAACTTGGATAATCCTGTGCAGAAATGTTTTCTCTCCACCATCTAACCTAGACTGGCCCCCATCTGTCAGTGTCCTGCCCGGCCCCCATTTCATGTGTCTTTGCAGTGCGATCTCTTAAAACATTGGTTCTCAAAGTGGAGTCCCCAGGCAGCAGCCTCAGCATCACAGGGAGTTGAATAGAAATTCAAAACTCTTGAGTGCCACCCCCGTGCTACTGATCAGAAACTCTGAGGGTGGGGTCTGGAAATCAGTGTTTTATCAAGTCCTCCAGAGGATTCTTATGCCTACCCAAGTCTGAGAACTCTCTCCCAAGAGCTTCAATCAGATGCTGACTGACCTATTGCATCTGGGGTGGTCCTCAGACAGCACTATGTTGAAAAGTTTCCCCAGGGGATTCTCATGTGCAGCCAGAACTATGAACCACTGCCGTTGAGTCCTGATTCCTCAGATTTATCAGCCATCAGCACTGTGGGTGGAGAATGGCATTAAATAGGGTAAGAGTGTATGCCAAGATTTTGGTTGTTTTATATGCACTTCACATGGTATTTTATTGCCAAGTCCCAACCTCTGAAGTGGACTTCCTGGTAGTCATGATTGTCCAAGTGCTGCTTATACACTGCGTCTAGGACCAGACTCATTCACTGTTGTTTTCTGGCTTAGTGGAAGTATAGTCAGTATCTGACACTTTCTAGGATTTAAAAGAGTTCCGACAAAAGAGGAAAGAAAATGACCTATAGCACAAGAAGAAAACTAAACAATTCAGGGATGTGGTCACCAAGGAGAACAGTGACCAAAATATCTGTGTTGTATTGTGAATCAGCCCCTAACTTTCACAACTTCATAGATATATAGTGATGAAATACCTGTTTTCTTAGTGCTTTTTTTTTTGATAAAAGACTAGTAAAGTATGCCAGCACGAGAACAGCTACTAAAATAATTTTGTGTTTCCAACCAACTCATTCAGCAAGAATCTGTTCTACAGTGTTGAGTTGACCCCACCTGACCCCTCCTCCAGAAACAAGGGCAGCTTTGTGGTTTAGTTCTAGTGACCCCTGGCATGATTGGGGGGAGGGGTCAGCTTGTCTTCCTCCATTTCCCATTAGCTGTGCAGCCCTCCCATTGATCTGTACATGGCCTTCAACCTCATGGCCTGTAGAGAGCTTTGCAAAGCAGGAGGGCCCCATATTAAGGAGCTAACCTGAGAGCAGGCTCTCTCTCCATATTTCAATCTTGGGTAATTCAGGCAGAAGGTCGTTGTGACTGGGAACAAAATCTTGTTTTAGAAAAATAGATCTCGCATTGCCATTCTCCTACTGAAAACCCTTCTGTGGCTGCACATTGCTCTTGGGAAAAGTTTTAATTGTTTAAGATGGCCTGTGAGGCCCTGCCGGGTTGGTCTCTGTTCACCTTGCTAGCCTCATTCAAGCCACCTCCTGATTTCATTTTTTTTAATTGAATTTTAAAATTTATATCATAGTGCATATACGTAGTTAGAGTCAAATAGCAGTATAAGGTTTATAACAAAACAAAGTGGTCCCTGTTGCATCCTCAGTTTCCCCATCCCATGAGACAATTTTCAACCTTGAGCAATCTTTTCTGATATTTGCCTTTGTATTTCAAAGCAACTGTTTATTTTTGAAGAAAAATCCATTGACTTTCTAATAAGAACGATGGGGTTTAGGGGGAAATAACTTCCCTGACTTCAAGCTCTACTACAAAGCCACAGTAATCAAGACAATTTGGTACTGGCATAAGAACAGACCCATAGACCAATGGAACAGACTAGAGAGCCCTGATATATACCCAAGCATACATGGTCAATTAATATATGATAAAGGAGCCATGGATATACAATGGGGAAATGACAGCCTCTTCAACAGCTGGTGTTGACAAAACTGGACAGCTACATGTAAGAGAATGAAACTGGATCACTGTCTAACCCCATATACAAAAGTAAACTCAAAATGGATCAAAGACCTTAATGTAAGTCATGAAACCATAAAACTCTTGGAAAAAAACATAGGCAAAAATCTCTTGTACATAAATATGAGTGACTTCTTCATGAACATATGAAGAAAGGGCAACAAAAGCAAAAATGAATAAGTGAGGCTATATATCAAACTGAAAAGCTTCTGTACAGCAAAGGACACCATCAATAGAACAAACAGACAACCTACAGTATGGGAGAATATATTTATAAATGACATATCCAATAAGGGGTTGACATCCAAATTATATAAAAAGCTCACACACCTCAACAAACAAAAAGCAATAAGCCAATTAAAAAATGGGCAGGGTTGCTAAACAGACACTTCTCCAAAGCAGAAATTTAGATGGCCAACAGGAACATGAAAAGATGCTCCACATCACTAATCATCAAAGAAATGCAAATTAAAACCACAATGAGATATCACCTCACACCAGTTAGGATGGCTGCCATCCAAAAGACAAACAACAACAAATGTTGGCGAGGATGTCGAGAAAGGGGAACCCTCCTACACTGCTGGTGGGAATGTAAATTAGTTCAACCATTGTGGAAAGCAGTATGAGGTTCCTCAAAAAGTCAAAGTAGAAATACCATTTGACCCAGGAATTCCACTCCTAGGAATTTACCCTAAGAATGCAGCAGCCCAGTTTGAAAAAGATATATGCACCCCTATGTTTATTGCAGCACTATTTACAATAGCCAAGAAATGGAAGTAACCTAAGTGTCCATCAGTAGATGAATGAATAAAGAAGATGTGGTACATATACATAATGGAATATTACTCAGCCATAAGAAGAAAACAAATCCTACCATTCGCAACAACATGGATGGAGCTAGAGGGTATTATGCTCAGTGAAATAAGCCAGGCGGAGAAAGACAAGTACCAAATGATTTCACTCATCTGTGGAGTATAAGAACAAAGAAAAAACTGAAGGAACAAAACAGCAGCAGACTCACAGTACCCAAGAATGGACTAACAGTTACCAAAGGGAAAGGAACTGGGGAAGTTGGTTGGGTAGGGAGAGATAAGGGGAAAAGATGGGTATTACGATTAGCACACATAATGTAGCCAGGCAGGGGGGATACGGGGAAGGCAGTATAACACAGAGAAGACAAGTAGTGATTTTATAGCATCTTACTACACTGATGGACAGTGACTATAGTGGGGTATGTGGTTGGTAATAGGGGGAGTCTAGTAACCATAATATTGCTCATGTAATTGTACATTAATAATAGCAAAAAAAAAAGAAGGGGTTTAGTTCTCTTACATCACACCACACATATCCCCTTTACCCACCCTTCCAACATAGTTACATCACAATTTTTGTCACTGAAATATTCAGTATTTATATAGTGAGGATTATGTAAATATTGGTTACAGCTGAGCCATGTAGTGTACTATTAATACATTGTTTTCTTGTACAGCTTTTGTTGTTCCCAGAGTTGATAATTGCTTTGTTTTTTTCATTTGCCTCATTTTCTATGATTCTTCACCACTTCAGCCTCAAACTTACCAATGAACTAAAAAACTCCTTCCAATGTGGTACTTACCTGATAATCTATCTTTTCTTTCTTCACTGGGCACAGCCCTCCTGTGGCCTTCCATATTTCTGCCACAATTCCATGGTGATTATTTTCAAGCCTACCTGACATACAACTGTCATCTTGATACATTTCCTTCCCATTATTCCAGGTTTTCCCTTTGCCTTTCTTTAGATCTCATTTCCTATATCCCATTCTTTTCTCTTTCTTGGTTTTCTTCTTTATTTAGCTGTAGCATGTCTTCTAGTAGCACCCTCAGATGAATGCAGAGGAGCTAACTTTTTAAAATCTTGAATGTCTGAAAATGCATTTTTTCTCCTTTCACAGTTAATTGATAATTAAATGAGATTCAGAATTCTTGGTTGGAATTTATTTTCCCTCATAATTTGTAAGTCTTTGCTGCATATCTTCTAACTCCCAGAGTTGCTATTGGGAAGTTCAGTTCTCTTCTGGTTCCCATTCTTTGAGTACAAGTTTCTTCCTTTCTAGGAGTTTCTAGGATCTGTCTTTGTCCTTGGTGTTCTGAAATTTCACAATAATATGCCTAATTGTGGTTCTTTTCTCACTGGGCTGGAGTGTTCCCTTTCAATCTGGAAATTCTTATCGTTCAACTCTGGAAACTTTTCTTATACTATTTCTTTGGTAATGTTATGTTTTCCGTTTCCTCTTCTCTTTATCTAGAACACTATCATAGCATCACTCAGACTTCCTGAATTGATTTTATTTCTTCTCTCTTTCTTGATTTCTGATTAGTTAGATATTGGATCTCCTGGATTGATCATCTAATTTTCTATTAAAAAAAATCTCTTTATGTTTTTTTTTAACTTCCAGGTTATCTTAACATTATCTTCAGACTTTTTCATGTTTTCTCAACATTCCCTTTAAAAATACATACATAGCATTATCTTATCTTATAGCTGCAATGTTATATCTTTCAGAGGATATTATTTATAGATGTTCATTTAAATGTTTCCCTGCTCTCTGTATTGTCTTTCTTTCTTCCTAGTTGCTTTTTCCTATTTTCCTGAATCATTGGTCTCTGTCTTTCATTCTAGAGTTTTCTACAGATATCTGGTGATGAGTAGCTGTCATTCATATTTCAAAGTATTGTGTAAAGAGCTGAACGAAAGCTCTATGAACATGGGTGTGGCTCACCCAAGAGAGATTGGGCAGACCCTGGCTATTTAAATGGGAGGAACTTTGATGGTCCCTGGAGACCTCTTCCCTTGTGCCAGGCAGTTTCCCCAAAAAGGAATTTTTCAGTTGCCTAACCTGGGGTGAGAAGGAGCCATGGAAAGAGCCCCAATCCCAACTGCCCGTGTCCTGTGAGCCATATGGATGCATAGGGATCCCAGTCTTAGTCTGGAGCTCACTCTTTGCTTAGCTAATACCCCAAGTCCAGGGCCTCCCTGTTCAGTCTCTCAGGGGGTAAACTTCCTGTCTTCAGCTGTGATGGGAGATGTGGTTGGTTCCCTGGCGGGATGAGGCTTTAACCTGTCCTCTCCTGTTACTGCCTCCCAGCCCCCTGTGGAAGTACCCAGCCTCCAGTCCCTGAGCCTTCCCCTGGTGCACGAGGCCAACAGGTTTGCTCCTAGTTCGCTTCCCTTCCTTCAGGCTTGGATCTCAGCTTTCTCTGTTCTGCAAGTCAGTTACGATCATCCATCTTCTTTCTAGCTTCCAGAGTTTAGTAATCTGCTTTTGCCTCCTCTCCTATTCTCTTTACCCTGTGGATTTATGCATCTTTAAATTTCACTGAAGTCCATATTGGTAAGATTCCAGGAGTGAATCGAAATAAACACATCTTTAGCCATCCCTCTTACCTCAAGTTCCCTACCTTTCTCCATTGTTTTCTTTGCTCAAGGCACTTCTGCTCTCTCTATTTCTCTTGTCCTTAAACATGCAAAGTTCCTTCCTGCCTCTGGGCCTTTGCACACACTATTTCCCCTTTCCTGGAACAATCCTCCTGTCTTTCACCTATTTTTCACCTGGCTGTGACTTACCGTCTAGGTCTCCACATGAAGTCTTTCTGCACAGAGACTTCCCCTATCCTGGGTCTTCTTGTCAACTTAAAGCAACACCAGTGGCTTCCTCTACAAAAACAGGATTTCCTCCTCTGGATCTTCTATGACTCACCTCCTCCCTCTCAGACTCAGGAGGTTTTTGGAAAGAGGGAGAGAAGGAAGAATTGCTTGCTTCCCAGTCTTGAGCATCCTGCTGGAAGCCCCTTCAGGCCTGGCCACAGCCTCATCCACCTTTGGACCATGTGTCTGCTGTTCTGAGTAGCTGAGCTGGTCCCTTGGGATCCCCCCCAGCTTCTGCCTTGGTTCAGAGCAGGTCAGCTGAAGCAAGGTCATCCCTTTGTTCTCTCAGCCTCACCACCTGTGTGAGAATTTTACTCACTCTGCTCTTCTGTGTCTGTCATGCTGTCTGGATCTCAGCCATTCCTCTGTGTCTCTGTGTATCTCTTTGTTTCCATCTGTGTCTCTCTCCCTTTCTCCATTGGCCTCCCCTCTCTCTTCCCCTCCTCCTGCCTTCTCTTCTCCCATCCTGTCTCTCTCCCTCCTGTCCACCCACTTCATTTTCTCTTTGTCTTTCTCCACCTTCCTCCTGCTCCCTCTCTGGCTCTGGCTCTAAAAATACCTCTCTCTCCCTGACACCACACCTCTCGGAGGGCTCCTCTGGGCCTTTCCCCTGCCTCTATTCAGGTGCATGGTCAATGGGGGCCTTCCTGCAGTGGGGCCCCAGGTGTGGTGTGGCCTGGTGGCCGGCCGGACTGCCTGCTGTCTAACACTCTTGTAAGGTTACTATTTATCTAGTGCAACCAAAGTTGGCACACACATCTGGCGCCTGGTACTTAGTGCAATTATTTATGATTTCCACCAAGATTTAAAAGCTCATCGCCGGCCTTGTAATGCAGTAACTGATTGCGCTGCTAATGTAATTAAGAAAAGATTATGATGTCCACGTGGCGTACCAGATGGTGGCATTCATAGTAATCGGCGTGCACAACTGGCAGACAACTGCACAAGGGCAGCCGAGCGGAGGCAGCTGGAGACCAGCATCTTCCTCCAGCCACTCAGAAAGGAGAGAGGGCTGCTAGGAGTGCTGGGCAGTGCCAAGTGGGGAAGGAAAGGGTGGGAAGGGGAGGAGGGGTGAGGAGGGCTGGAAAGGAGAGGTAGGGTCCATCTTTGTTGAGCTGCTGCTCCAAAGTCAGCATCTTTTTTGTTGTCCCACATGTACACACACTGAAAAGTTTTGCTCATACACATACACACGCAGGCATACATGAATACAGACACATACTTGGACTGCCATAAATAAGGGATTCTTTCCTTTGTTTATTCAAAAATTTTGATTAAGCGACTGGTTGTTCTGGAACTGTATTGATCAATAAAGCAGATATGGCTCCCTTCCTTGTGGAGCTCAATGGACTAGAGAAGGACTGGGCATTGATCATATAACTATTGAATAAAGGTAAAATTGAATTGTGATCAGTGTTACCAATGAGAGGCAGGTGGTATTATGAGAGTGTCCACGGGGCATTTAACCTGGTCAGGGAGTCCAGGGAAAGCTTCTCTGAGGAACTGACAACTGGGATGTGATCTGAGGAGTTAAGAGCTGACCAGGTGATGAGAGGAGGAAAGGGTGTTTGAGCAGGAGGGACACATGCAAAGGCCCTGGGGTTAGAAGGGGTATGGCAAATACACACATCTCAAAGGAGGCCTGTGCCCAAGAACAGCCAAAGCAACCTTGAAGAAGAGAAACAAAATCAGATGCCAAGACTTTTAATAACAGCATAGTATTTCAGGCAGTGTGGTCTTGGCACAAAGATAAACAAAGTAACAAATGGAGCAGAGGGGAGAGTCTAGAAACAGACCAACACTTACACGATTACCATATATATGACAAAGGTGACACTTTGGCTCAGTGGGAAAGGAGTGGTTTTTGCAATAAATGGTCAACTGGGTATGAAAAAAGTGTATCGATACTCCTGCCTCACCTTTTTGTATCAAACCCATAATCAATCCCAGGCAATTTGCAGAGCTCAGTGTGAAAGGTAAAATAGTAAAGCTTTCAGAGGAACACATAGGAGAATGGTCTTGTGACCTTGGAATAGGCAAATATGTCTTAAACATGACCCTAAAAGGCTAATAAGACAAAATTCATAAGTTGAGCATATTAAATTAAGAAATTCTGTTCCTAAAAGATACCAGCAAGAGAATGAAAGCTAGTTAAAGGAGTGGGAGGAGATGTTCACAATTCACATATTTAACAAAGAATTTGGATTCAGAATATATATTTTTAAATGTCTATAAATCAGTAGGAAAAAAAGCAGACAGTCCACCTTTTTTTTAAGAGGGAAAAATACTTTGACAGGCATCTCACAAAAGAAGATATTCAAAAGGTCAGCAAACATATGAGGTGCTAGACTTCATTAGTCACCAGAGAAATGCAAACTAAAATTACAAGATACCCCTACCACCCACCGCAACAGCTAAAGGTAGGAGGACAGGATATCAGGTATTGAAGAGGATGTGGAGGACGGGAACTCTCACACACTGCAGGTGGCAATGTGTATTGGTGCTTTGGCAAAATATTTGTCTTTATCTATTACACTGAGTATATACACACCCGGTGACCCAGCAGTTCCACTTCTAGGTGTATACAGCACTAAATGTCTACCAAAGACATGTACTGAAATGCTCCTTGTTGCACTATCCATAATAGTCAAAAATTCCTAACTGCCTAAATGCCAATAATAGCAGAATGGATAAATTTATCAAAATAGATCAATTGTGGTACAGCCGTGCATTGGAGTACTATACAAAAATGCAAATAAAAAACAAATAAATAAATGACCGCTACATTCAACATGGATGAATCGCACAGATTTATTTATGAGTGCAAGCAGACAGACAAAAGCATAGATACCAGATAATTGCATATACATAAAATACAGAAACAGGCAAAACTAATCCATGGGGTTAGAAGTGGTCATCCTTGGGAAAGTAGTGGAAAAGGACACAAAGGCAGTGTCTAATTTTGTGATTTTCTGTTTCATGCTTGGGTGCTGGTTATGTGGCTGTTTTCAGTTTCTTCATATTCTTTGAGCTGCATAGTTATGATGGGCACATTTTTCTCTGTATGTTACACTTCAATAAAAAGTTAAAAGGCTGGGCATAGAAACCACAGGGCATAAATCTGCAAAGAAGTAAAAAGCTAACCTTTTCAAACAATATGGCTTCTCTCTCAGTTACCAACCTTACATCTCCCTGTATGGCCCCAGAAGATGACTGTTTAGCCAGAGACAGGTAAGATTCCTCAAGGGAGGAACAACCTAAGACAGGCACAGTCACAGGGGGGCCATCAGGTGAGAAATTGGGGATCAGCAGAGGTGAGGCTTAGAACCTCACCTCCCCTGTTTTGAGAGAAATCTTCTGCATCCGTGGATGTATTATTGCCCTTGTCTAGCTTGGATTAGCACATAGTCTACAGGCACACACCTGATCATCTACATTTGCTCTCTTACAACACCGAACTATGTTTTCTACCTTTATCTTGCATCTACCTACCACTTCAGCATTTTATTAAAAATAAAAATAGTAATAATAATAAAGGAGAAATGTGGGATCCACATATAAATCAAGTATAAAAATCAAACGCATATTCATATTTGACCTGATTGTTTATAGTTCATAATGTGTGATCAAAACCGAAAGTTTCTGTGATGACTGCCCTTGTAATGTTCACCATGTAAGAATTTATTCACTATGTAAGAAATCGTTCACCATGTAAGAACTTGTTCGTTATGCTTCAGAAGATTGGAGACTGACGAGAATTAGGCTTGAGATGGATTAATGATTGTGCATTGAGCATTGACCCCCCTACACTGAATTTTATTGTTGTTAACAACCATTTGATCAATAAATATGAGAGATTCCCTCTCAAAAAAAAAAAGTTAAAAGGAAGGAGGAGGAAGAGTCCAGTGTGACTGGAGCAGAGCAAGAAAAAGCAATAAGGTGAGGCTGAAGAGAGAAGTGGGGGGAAACCAAGCAAAGCCCTGCAGTCCCTCTTAAGGAGCAGTGGGAAACCATTAACGGTTTTAAACAGAAGTTGGAGTGGGGGAGTGGAGGGTGAAAGGTGGTGATGTGACCTATTTTGCATTTCACACAGATCACCCTGAATCTTTGTTTAGGAATGACAGATTGATTCAGTGTATTCATTGCCTTTCTCTCCTAAGACACTGTCCAAATGAGTGGAAAGAAATATAAAGCTTCCAGTGATGAAAAGAACCAGGAGAAGAGGTGTCATGGGTCAAACCTTTCAACAAATTTCTGGAAGCCAAAGACTGGATGGAAGAGAGGTGTTTGTGGAGCTTCTCAAAGGGACCTGAAACCTCAGTGCAGTCCCTGGGGCTCTTAGTCCAAAAGGTCCCACAGGACCTGGGAGAGGCTTGATCTCAAACATGCCCTGTGCAAAGGAAGGCAGGGGGAACCATGGGCCTTAAAAGAAGGGAGTAATTGAAAACTGGCAGAAAAAGGACTCCACTCCTACACACAGAATGTACAGGACCATCAAATAACAAGAAAGGACTCTTAGAAAGTAAGCACCAAATTGTTCGAGTGAAAAAGTCAATAGAATTAAAAGAAACATTCAAGGGCATCTTCCAGAATGTAAGACTAAGGTTAAAAAAGGCAGAAAATGTGAAAAGAAAATAAGAAAAATAAGAGGATTGTTAAAGGTTTCAATAACTGACTAATGGTAGTGCCAGAAAATTTTAATTTAAAAAAATGGGTGGGAGGAAGAATTAACAAAGAAGTAATACAAGAAAATTTTCCACAGCTGGAGGACACGAGTCTCCCGAGTAGACCCACTGAATGTTTGACGAAAATGAATGCATAAAGACCCACATGTAGACATGTCGGGCAATGTCAGAATACCACAAATAGGAGAAGCATTAAAAGCTTCAAGAAAGAAAAATACATGTTATCCAGAAGGGACTGAGTAGCAAAATGGCATCAAATTTCTCCTAAAAACATTAGATGCAATATTTTCAATATTCCCAAAATTTTGAGAGAGATTATCTTTGTCTTTAATTTATATGCCCAAACTATTGATCAGTGAGTTTAGAAGAAATATCATCTCAGAAAATTTACCTCCAATGTACCCCTTTTAAAGGAAATTGCTTGAGAATATGTTCCAGTGAAATAACAGAATAAACCAAGGAAAAGGAATACATAGTATCCAAGGAAACAATGGGCCCACCCAGAAAAACAGAAAAATGCCAGAAGAAAAGCAGCACAGCAGAGCTAAAGAACAGCCCAGGTAGAAGACTGTCCTGGAAAAGGAGTGTAATAAAACACAGAACTGGATGGGGAGGCTGGAAACAATGAAAATATGATAAGGGCAAATAGCACAATGGGAAAGGACAGGTGGGAATTCTCCCTGTCTGGAGAATGATATTTTTAAAAAAAGTAAACATAATCATAATATACTACTTGGTTTTGCAATGAACAGTATTTAAAGAGTGTTTTCTGTGAACTAAGCCCTCACCTATCACAGCAGGAATTCAATTAATGTCTAAAATACATAAATCACAAAACAGAAATGGCAGCGTATTTATTGGAAGCTATCAGAGATACTGTAGATGGTGGCTGAAGGAGCTGCCAGTTGCTTTTCTGATGAGGGCTTGGGATTTGGGCACACAGTGGGTGGAGATCTATTGTTTTTAACGACTGCATGTAATATGTGGATATAATGTTTTAAACTGCTGCTTTACTCTGGCTGTGGAGAGGAAATCTGATGAACAGGTCAAGAACAGATGCAGGGAGAATGGTTAGAAGGCAGAATGCAGCAGTGGAGGTGAGAAACGAAGGTTTATTGGACTAAATTGGTGGTAGTGGAGATGGTCAGAAGACAATGGGTAAAAACACCAAGTTTCTTGAATCCGAGGGGCTTTGGGGACTTTGAAGAGAGGGTTAGGCAGACAGTTGTAAACACTGCTCTGATCAGATCAGGTGAGATCAGATCAGTTTTGCAGGAATAGGTGGTGACTAAGGCTGTTAATGCAGAGGAGATCTCTGGGGAGGCAGTGAGATCCAGTTACTGGAGAGATTGAGTGAATGAGAGAGAAGTAACTGATGGTGTTGACACAAAGTCTCGTGTTAGAGACATCCAGCCCCTAGTTCCAGGGGGCACACATGTAAACAAGTCACACTATAACCCAGATGCCCAAAGATTGCCCCTTATTTTACATTATAATTAGCTGGTGAAACTTCCGCTGCCCCCCACGGTGTGGAAGACCTAGCCGATATTTCCATGGGTGTCCGGGAAGACTCTCCAGGGTTGATAGGCATGGTAGCCACCCTCACCACTATTCCTGGGCCCTAACTGTGTTTCTGACCTCCAACTTCATCTGTTCACACCCACCTCTGCCCTGTTATTCTCCCCAAACAGCACCAGCAAAGGTTATTGTGTAAGCAGACTTCGGTGAAAACTTGGGGTAGCGAGGACAGGTATGGCACAGAGCAGGAAGCAAATTAAAACTCACCATCAGACATCACAGCTGCCAGAGATGGATCAGCTGTACCCACCCTGTGGGAAGTTTTGCGCTGGCCATGGCCTTCCATGGGATCCGTGTTTTGTTGCCTGTTGGGGTCCTCTTCTTGCTCACTGGCCTTGCCTTCCACCTCCTTTGTCTTGTTTCTGTGTCCCTCACCCACAGCCTCCCAGGCTGTCCTCAGAAATTGTGCTGAGTAATTCATCCCTCTCTTCTTTCCATCGCTTGCCTTCCAGGCCATGCCAGGTAGGTCACCCACAACACCCAAGGAGGCCAACGTTGTACGTTTCAGAATAGCCATCTCCCCTGAGATGAATTATGTTTGTCCCTTAGAATGGTAAACTGCCTGCCTTCTGTTCATTCATTAAAAAACACTTACACACACACTCACTCATGTGCAAATGTGCACACTCACTTTGACATTCACATATACACACTGTGCACATGTTCACATTCACACACACTTGGACATGCAGGTGCACTTACAGCATTTAACAGCACGCAGGGGTCGATTCTGAACTGTTCTCTTAGGCTAACCCACTGTGTGTGTTCATGTGTCTGGGTGTGCACAGGAATTGTGTGTCCACCTGCTCTCTGATGCTCCAGTCATTGAGCTGTCCTGAGGGAGGCTTCTGTTGTGAACTGGTATCTGTCACCCGGGGAAGAGGTGTCTTCTCAGCCCACAAACTAGAATTGAGCTAGTGAGCCTCAGATCGCTGGGGCCTGGCTCCGCCTCCTGGGATCTGAAACATGGCCTTGTCACCATGTCATTGAGGCAGCCCTGTCCCGAGCAAGCAAGCCAGAACTGGGGGTTATGGTGGACAGAATAGTGGTACCCCCAAAATGTGCACTTCCTAATCCCCAGAACCTGTTAATATCTTACCTTATGGGACGTTGCAGATGTGGTCTGGCTATGGATCTTGAGGCGGCAGGGTGGGCCCAATGGAACCACAGTAATCACAAGAGAAAGAGGGAAGCAGGAGAGCCAGAGAAGGAAATGTGATGATGGAAGCAGAGGGCAGAGTGACTGCTGCTGGTACTGAAGGTGGACGAGGGCCAGAAGCCAGGGAATGCACACAGCTCGCAGATGCTGGAAAAGGCGAGGAAAGGATTCCCCTATGCCTTCATTTTAGCACAGTGAGACCCGTTTCAGGCTTCTGCTCTCCAGAACTGTAAGATAACAAAATTTGGATTGTTTAAGCCACCAAGTGTATGGGCACTGGTCACAGTAACAATAGGAAACTAACATAGAGGCCTGTGATGTGGCCAGTTCTTGGAGGCCAGTGGTCGGGAAGCATGGATGATGGGGAGGAAAACTTAGAAGAGCCTCTAGAAGTCCCTCTAGAGGGACTCAAGGCCAGGCCTTCCTCACCCCGCTGTGGCTGTTTGAGGGGCGTAGCCAGGACTATAGGGAGACTCTGCCAGCAGCCTGAAGGGCCAGCTGCCTCCCCTGGGCTGCCTGGTGTGGCAGCAGGAGAAGGATGGAGGACCAGAGAAGGCGTCAGGCCTCCTCATAAGCAGCACTCCTCCGAGAGCCCTCTGTGCTGGGGTCAGTTGGGAGACCCCGGGTCTGCTAGAATGGCAGCTCAGAGGCTCCTGCGGGTCTGCGCTGAGGAGGGGCAAACACTGTCATCGCACAGGGCTTCAGAGGGCATTCTAGGTTCTTTGGCCCATTGAGAGACACCAGTGAGTCCCAGCTAGTACTGATTACCAGACCGGGAGCTCCTCCAGTACAAGCCTGTCTTCGGCCCATCTCTGGACCCCAGGGCAGGACTAGTTGTCCAGCAGGTACCAAAGAGCATGTGTAGGGGCAGCAATGGACAGAAGCCCCAGGCCCACCTGGGACAGCTCCAAAAGGGGATCCTCTTGGGCCCATGTGGTGATCCAGTCATATTCCTGGGCCTCCTGGATGGACGATTTCAGAGCACCTCAGTCTTGAGTTCCTCACGCACCTAGATGAGATCCTAATGTCTGTCTTGACTTGGTGCTCGTGGTTCCAGGCCGGGATTCTCCTGCGCTGTTGATAACAGCATAACCTCCAGTATGACCTCAAGAAATGACCTTGGACAAAGGTCTCAAGTCCTCTTGACCTTCATCTCTTTCTCTGTGAAATGGATGTGCTAGTAATATCAAACTCAAAACTCTTCATTAAGAATTAAGTGAAATAATAAGTATAAACTTTCTGGAATATACTGTGCTCAAAAAAAGTCTCTTTTATTTCTTTCTCTTTTTTTTCACCTTTGAAAGCCTGGACAGCACATTTCTGGGCCATACTCTGGCCAGCACTACCTGGTACCCCTTAAGCATTGGCTTTTCTAAGGACGCAAGTACCCTGGGCTACCCACAATTTTCTGGGATTGGCAGGTGATCAGACTCCTGTCCCCTCTGGCCACTTCTCCAACTCCACTGTCCTCTTGATAGAGTTTTTCAAAAACAGGTGGGTAATCCTATAAATTACTGCTAAGAATTTACCTATGGATACTGAAGGACAAGAAGGCAAAATTTCACATATATATATATAAAATCCAGAGATTAGAACAGACATTTTTACCTGTGACAGGAAACCTAGAATTCATAAAGCAACAAAGGATCATTTTTTTACTATGTACAATCTAATCCCATCCAGTTAATTTTCTTATTTGATACTGTATGTGTTAGTTCTACAATTCCCATTTGCTTATTTTTATGGTCTATTTCTTTGCTGAGGTTTTCTATTTAATCATTCATTACCAGCATATTTTTCTTCATGTCCCTGAACATATTTACAATCGCTGCTTTAAAATTCTTGTTCCTCAGTTCAAAGATCTGGGTTGAGGTCAGTCTCTTGATTGCCTTTTCTCTTGAATATGGGTCACATTTTCCTGTTTCTTCATATGTCTAGTGATTGGGGTTGTATTTTGGATACTGCCTATGATAAGTTGTAGAGACTGGAGTCTATTATGTTCCTCTGGAAGACTGTAAATTTTTAATTTTACAGGCAGTTAACTTGGCTGAACTCAAACTCCAAAGCCACTCTTGCCTGTGGTGGGCAACAGCTGAATCTCTGTTCAGAAGCCACAGTCAGACTTCAGAGTTTCTCCACTGAATTCTTAGTTCAGAAAATACCCTGAGGTTTGGGTCAAGTTGGTAAGCAAAATTTGGAATATCCCGTCCATGGATTTCTCCTGTATGGGACCACCTTCCAACTTCTGTGGAAGCCTCACATTCTGTCCTCTGATTGCTCAACAAGTAAGAATGCGAATTTCTATCCACCTTTCACCTGACTCACACAGCACTGCCTGAGGCCCGCCTTTAGGCACAAAGATATAAAAATCAGACACCCCTTGAGTGTTGTCCCCTTCTTCCAAGCGTCAGTCTCTCCAATCTCTGCCTGGTTTGGGTCACTTTCAGTACTTTTGCCTAGCCTTTTAAATATTTTATCCAAAGTTTATAACTGTTACCTGTTAGACAATCTTTTTCAAGGTATTCTGTCATCATTGGAGGTGGAAATTTATGACTACATAAAATTTAACCTTTTCTTAGTGGCCAAAGATTCCCATAAACAAAGTTCAGAGACAAACACCAAGTTGGGAAAAAGATATTTGCCATGCCTATGACAGATAAAGAGTTAATTTCCAGCTCTTACAAATTGTTAAGAAAAAGACAAAGCACCTGATAGAAAAATGTTCCCAGGACATGAATAGGCTCAGAGCAGAGTAAACCCAAACGGCCAATAAACATATGGCCCAATCTCCTAGTACTCAGGGAAAAGCAAATTAAAGGAACTCCTTGCCCATCAGATTGGCAAAAATTCAAAAGAATATTAATACCTACTACTAGTAGGAGTGAAAAGAAAGTTTATTTTCATTTGTTACTGGTGAAAAAGAGAATCAATACTGCCTTTTTGGAAAGCAATATGGAAAAAAAATCTAAAAAATTTACATATACATACTGTCAATGATAAGTTGTTCAACCCAACAATCTTACTCGTAAGGATTTTTCCCACAGAAGTAAAGAAAAGCACTCATATGCCAGGATATATAAAGGTGTTTAGCGTGGCAATGTTTGTAGTGCCCAATGAAGTAGAGCTAGAGTCTGTGAAGAGGAGAGTGTTTAAATCAGGACATATTTATGCCATGGAATGAGAAATAGCCATTAAAAAGACTAGATTTGTTTACAAGAGTTTCCACGATATTATTCATTGAGAAATTTTAAAAATGCAATATCCATTTGTCAAACAAACGATGATCTGCAAGCTCTACCTGTATATGACTGAATGGGCATGTAAAAGTGTATAGCAGATTTTACCAGATTTTAACAGTGGTTATTGGAATATCAGGGAAGGACCGGGGAGATGGAAAAGGGGGTGTGATAAAAAAAAGTGTTGAGGTATGATCATCAAAATGTAAATAGTTAGGTTTGAGGGATTGTTAATTTGTTCTTTATACACTTCTATTTTTCAAAAATCTTTTCGGTATGTATAAATCACATAATAGAAAAATTAAGCTATTTTTAGAAAAAAGACTTAAAAACTACAGAAGTTGACTTCCTCCCTAGGTGATCTCATCCAGCCCATGGCTGTCTGTACACTTATGACTCTTAAATTTCCATCTCCACTTGTAACCATGGTCAAGAGCTACAGGCTCATAGACCAAGATGTCTGTTCAACAGGCCCACCTGACTGGGCATCTCAGCTTGGACAGAGCCAACATAGATGGCTCGATTCCCCTTCAGAGGGCGCTTCGCCCTAATCTTTCTCATCTCAGTAAGTCACTGCCATTTAGTCAAATGATCAAGCAGCAAACTTTGAAGTCAGTCCTGATTCTTCTTGCTCTCTTGGATTCCTTATCAATCCAAGGGCAACCCTTGTTGAGTCTACATTCAAAATACGTCCTATGTCCCACCATGCACGATGCTAAATTTGATCCTTGGGTTAAGGTGCCTGCCAAATTCTGCCATTGTAAAGGAAGCTTTTCTTATTTGAAATTGAAAAGTCATCTGTTGAATGTTCCTTTGAGATTGCGTGAATGTTCTGTGTCCCTCGCATTTTATCCAATGATTTTAAAATCCGTTAGTGAGCTTTGTTTGAATTAATTATTACACTGGAGATAACAAAATGGTTGTTTTTCTAATCTTACCATTAAAAAAATCTTTATTCTACCTTGTTTTGTAAACAACTTTTCTTTGAGTATTCCTGGATTCCTGGATTTTTTTCTAATTCAGTGGGCTATAATCCATTAAGGTCATTATTCTTTTTTATGCTCAAATTTTCAAAGTTTGATCATCTCCATCAAGCTGTCTCCTGCATCCTTAGCAGTCTTGCAAGACATCTCTGCATTCTGGCACAATAGAATTGGGATAATTGGAAAAATTGATTTTATATATATATATGTATAATCAGTGTTAATTAAACTCTTGGGTGTGATTGTGGTACTGTGGTTATTTGGAGAATGTCCTGGAATCTTTGCCTGACCGAGGCTTTCATATCCTATCCATAGAAGATATTCTCATGGGTTGGAACATTGTGATGTCTGCAACTAGTTTTCAAATGCAGGGACAGGGGAAGAACCCAAATGTTGTGAAACATTAAAATTTGTGAAGCCAGCGTATATTAAAACTATTCCTTTCTTTTCAATGTGTTTGTTTGTGGGGTGGAACTTTATCAAGCTAAAAGTTGGGGAGAAGAGTCCTGTATCCAGTCACTGGCCATGCCCTCCCCACTACCATGCAGATCCAGCATGCTGCTCACCTCTGCTCCTCCTTACTGGCCAGGGCCTCTCCCCTCCGCCTAGAGCCCGTCCTCCAAGAGCGGCCGAAGGGAGTGTCTTCAGCTTAAATCAGAACTTGCCATTCTGCCGGAAGCTCTCCTTGAGTCCTGAAATGCAGTCTAGATGCCTTACCCCTCCTAAGTCTGTCCCTCCCTGCCTTCCATCCTCACCTCCTGCCCCTGCTCCCCACTCTACCCCAGCTTCAGTCTGTTCCTCCGTCTGACCACTTGTACCCCAGATTTCCACATGGCTTTCTTTTCTCAGCATTCATACTTCCACTCAATGCCATCTCCATCAGGAAGCCCGGCCTGCCCATTCTTACTTAAACAGCTTCCCCATTCCCACCCAAACTCTATCCTGGACCCCTCTTAATTCTCTTCTTGGTGATTGCTTTCTGTCTCTCCTGCTGGGATGTAACAAACCCCAAAGCAGAGACTGTCTGTTCGACACTGTATCCTTAGCACTGAGCACAAAGCCTAACACACAGCAGGGGCACAGTAGGTACTTACTGGATGAAACAATATAGACATTCACTGTTACAGCCACATATACACAGATGTGCTTGCACACAGAAATGTACACTCCTACAGAACACACACATGCTTATAAGGTACACGTAGAAACAGTCATGTAGAAATACCCATGAACAGACATACAATTACATAGTTCCTACAGATACAAAGACACTCCCCTTCCCCCGCCACACACACAGTCTTGCAGGCCCTCCTGTGAAGCATTAGGAGGAGATGAGGTCAGGATGCAGATGTGCATGGACAGGAAGTGACCAGAAGTGACGTGCACCTAGGCAGAACATACAAAGACAGATACACTTACATGGTACTGGGCACTTATTTTAGACATGTATCTACTAATCCAGATGTTCAGGTGTATGGGCGTAAATGAACACCTACCACACTCTTGTATGTGTGTATGTGTGCACGCACTTCACCAAGGCACACTCAGGACATGCATTCATACATTCATTCTGCGTTCATTCACATATCCATCAGCATATAGGGATTTCTTATTATAAGAACTAAACCAGGTCCTGCCATCCAGGGATATTTAATCCAACAGAGGAAGAGGAAAGGGAAGGGGCAGAAGCTAGAATCAGCATTTGTGGGGCACCTGCTGTATGCAGGACACAGAGTCAGACAGCTGACATGCATGATTTTTTTTTTTTTGGCTTCATAATCATCCAGTGAGGGAGGAACTATCTATCCCATTTTACAGACAAGAAAACTGAGATTTGGGGAGTGAAGCCACCTGTCCTAGTCCTCACCAAGGGCTCTAGCCCCAGGCAGAAAGCCTTCAAAGAGTGATAAAGAGTGGCCTGAGGTAATTCAAGGGTAATTTCCATCCTGTGTTCAGGCCCAGCTAGGTTCTGAAGTTCTCAGAAAGGATGAGACCCTGGGGGATTGGACCAAGAGCCTAGCACTGCCTCCCCTCAGCCCGTGATTAATGCCGACAGCCCTCTCACTAGCAGGGAACTCATCAGACTAATATTTCCTGATGTGAACTCTGTGTCGCCCTAGAATGAGAAATCCCAGCCCCCTTGCATTCCGTGCCCCAGATGAATGGGCTCCCATCCCAGGGCCTGTGAGTGATGCAGCCCATGTCTGCAGAGGGAGGTCGATAAAGACCCTTCATCAGCAGAAATGTGGCCTGGCCCAGCCAGCCAGCAGGCCCTGGTTCCCCTCGCCACACTGCTCCCTGGGGCTGGCTGTCCCTGGTCTGCCCACGGGGACGGGAGGCGGGGAGGGCAAATGCCCAGCACATGGGGAGGGAGAGCCCTCTGGAGGCAGAGATGGGCCTTATTCAGCCCTGCCACAGAAGTTGGGGCCCTGGGGGACCAGAGGGAAGGACAGGGTCTGCTGACATTTTGCCTTGATTGTGAAGCTCCAGTGATGTCAAGGACGGCATAAGCGTGTGGCCCAAGGCTATGAGCAAATGCCTGCTTGAGGCAACACAGGACCTCAGAGGCTGTGTGGAGGATGCTGGAACCAAGTGATCTGAGGAGTAGGAGCGCCTGTGGTTGTTGCTATAGTAAGAAAAAAGTAGAACTAATAACTAGTATAATTTATTGTGCTTCCTAATACATGGTGCCAAACTTACCACATTCAGTCCTCACAGAGTCCCATGGAGTAAGGTGGTATCATCCCATTTTACAAATGAGAAAAGTGAGGCCTAGAGCAATTAAAGTAGAGGTGTCAGGATTCAAGTCTACATATTCTTCCCTTCACACCTGTGCTGTTAGCCATTCGCTATCCAACCATTCCACTGTTTGTAAACTGGCATCTTTGTGCCAGGCATTGAGCTGGGTCCTGGGAATGCACAAGGCAGGTGCCATTCGTGCCCTCGGGGAGCTTGCAGTGTCATGGGGAGCCGACATTAAACAAGGTGAGAACGTGGGTGCAGACAGGGTGCTCCAGGAAGGTCTTGCCAAGAGGAGGGGGGGTATTTGTCTTGCCTTCTACGCAGGGAGAAACCAGTCCAACTCCTGAATGTGGGTCTTGAGGACAGTCCTCAAAGCGGCCGAAGGTGGAAAGAACCCAGGGCTGAAGGTCAAAGCATTGAAGACCAAAGCCAGGGAGAGGGTGGCCCTCCTGTGAAGCATTAGGAGGAGATGAGGTCAGGATGCAGATGTGCATGGACAGGAAGTGACCAGAAGCAAGGGGCCTCCTGAGTGAAGGAGGCCGTCCTCATGATCTGAGCTGTGTGGTCCCTGGTTGGATGGTGGGTTGGACTGGCTTAAAGGTGGACGTCAAGAAGGACAGCTCTCCACACCTGAGAGGATCATCTCCTCCTGAGGGTGTCCTTCGACAGGAGAGACTTCACATCAGTGACACAGCAGTGCTAGGATGCTGGGCTCACAGGAGATCCCCAGTCGACAGCCAGAAGCTCAGGGAACTGTGGGGATGGGAGCTGGCCTGAGTTATGCAGAGGGTTCAAGCTGCAGCCAAGCTGGATGGGCTCGGGGCAGAGTTCAAGGTCCATCAGGAAAGAGGAGGTGGAGGTTGGTGGTCAAATCTGAGCTGAGCCACATACAGAGCTCAGGGCACGAAGAGTAATACCAGAGGCCACCTGCTGGTGGTGCTATAGCCACCAACTGGCTCTCCGCCCAATCAGGATGTGCCTGGACTCCAGCAGGGAGGGTCAGGGAGCCAGAGACACCCCATAGCGGGGGCGTCAGGAGGGAAGCAGCAGCAATCCTGCTTGCAAAGATCTTGCCCTCCCTCTGCATTTTATAGTGGTTTAGCCCGAGAACTTCAAGGTTCAGCTTCTTGCATGTCGTGTTTGGGCCCATGGGTCCCTCTCACCCTCTCTCTCCTTGTGCCCCTCCTGTTTTTGTCTCTACCCTGTTTCTGAACCTCCCTGAGCCTGACCCTCAACTCATCCTTGACCCTTATGCTGCCCCTGCCTCCCATTCCTGAGCCTCACCCCAATCCTGGAATTTCTTCCAGGTGTGAGCTCAGCCGCACCCTAGCCTGCCGCAGTCCTGAGCCCCTGCCTTCCCCATCGGTGACTTCATCTCTGACTCCTGGCCCCCCATCTCACACCCATCCCAGATCCTTCCTATCCTTTCCCCAATCCGGCCTCTGAATTGGGGGTCAAAATCTGTTGCTTATATTCCTTAAAGATTATTTTAAAACTGAGAGGTTCCTCTGTTCTTTGGGGGCCAAAAAATAAAAACAGGTGGGAATTCCAAAATGCCCTTATAAAAATGCCATGTAGAAAATCAGTCCACAGCTTGAGATACCAGAATAGTGGTGCCTCTTGTGGGAGGAGGGAGGGTAGAAAATGGAAGAAGGGCCCCGGGCCCCATCTGGGGGTATCTGATCTGTTTCTTGAGCTGGATTTTGGGTTCACAGATGTGTTCAGTTGGTGAAGATAAATCAAGTGATATGTGTACTCTTCTGTATGTATGTTTTACTCCAATAGGAAGTCTTTAAAAAATGCCCTGTAGTCTGGGCAATATGGGCCCTCAGGGCAATGGAGCTGGCCGTGGAGTCCCTACAGCAGTTGGGACACAGCCTCGGACGCTGGTCAGGCTGGTTCTGCCTTACATAGGCCCTTGGAAAAGCACGGCTGAGTCCTCAGTGTTCCCAGGACAGGCCTTCGTTCCAGCGGGATGCTGACAGCAAGCACCCCCACCCCACCCTGACCTGACCATACACCCCACCGTCCGCTGGGACCCTGCCTTGGTGCCAGCTGCCTTTCCTACCCTGACAGCTGTATTTTTCAGGTACAACATGACAGGCTCAATCTATTCCTGTTATATATTTCCCAGTAAATGGACAAGGTGAAAACAGTGTCAGTTCAAATCACTATCATGACACTTAATTCTGATTTACTGTACCTTTTGCTGCAATCTTGAAAGTGCCTGTGTCCGTGCAGAGCTGGATTGCCCAGCCAGGCCCCACGGGGTCGATGTTAAGATCAGCTTCAATAAAAGAATTTAGGGTAAGGCAGCCCCGGGTGGGCAAGGGGCAAGCTGGGGCCCAGAGGACGAGCCAGCAGAGATGCTGAAGCCGCAACTCTCCCACGCCTCCCTCCCGCCAACTCTTTGTCCCCAGCCCTGTGTTTGCAGCAGCTGGGAAATTTATGGAGGCTCCATAAACGGGTTTTACAGACAGCTGTTAGAGCGTGTGGAGCAAGGCTTGGCTGTCGGGGGACCTAGTCACAGGCTTACAGCCAAGACACTTAAATATTATGGCCCCACATATATAAAAAGTGTGCTATGCACGTCCTCTGCCGCCTCCCTCCTCCTGACCCAGGAGCATGAGGTTGCCAGCTCGCCAGAGACAAAATGCCCACAACCTCTTGTTCCAGCCCCTGCAGCCAGGACCAGAAGCCTCTGGCTGGGCTGGCAGCATGGATTTTAGGGAGATTCGTGCAAACAGCAGTGTCAGGCAAGTGCTGGCCTCCTGCCCCTTGCCCTTCTGTCCTGTTGTACCCAGGCTCAGCACAAGTTCTTTTAGCCTCAGGGTCTGGCTCCAGCTGAAACTGTGCCTTGAAAACTCTCCCCTCTCCCCAGCCCCCACTTCTTGCCCTGCCAGTTCCTACGTGCCTGTCCAGAACTCAGCTGAAATACTACTTTCTCAGAGGCATCATTCCCACCCTCTAGAATCAGGTCCCCTGTTATAAATGTTCATATCCTCCCTGGACTTCTTCATAACATTTATAACATTTGTAATTACATAATTATCGGTGTCATTATCTGTTTAATGTCTATCTTCCCTACCGGACAATAAACTCTGTGAAAGCAGGGACTCTATTTGAATATATCCCTCGTGCCTTGCGCACGGCCTGGCGTTCAATAAATAGTCAATGAATGAATGAATGAACAAATGAAGATCCAGAGATGAATCCCATACAACTCTCAGACATAGCACAAGGCAAATTTGCTCAGATCCTATGAGCAGGAGAAAGGTTTGGGGGTGTTCAGTAAAGAGAAACTACTTGAACAAGGGGGAATCAGGAAAGGCTTCCAGGAAGAGGTGCCATCGGACCTCCTAGTATAGTAAAATGCTTTCATTCAGAATTCCCAGCCATGAAACTTAAGATGTGAATCAGAAGGCTAATCCCTTGGTCTTACTGAGCCTTGGCTTCCCTGCCTTTAAATGGGGATAATGATGGTGTCCACATCATGTGGTGGTTGTGAAGGTTAAATGAGTTTAGCACAGTGCATGTAATAAAAGAATTTCTGAAGCTACATTACTACTGAAGATAGCTAGAACTTAGTAATCTAAGGCAAAGGGAGTGGTGTGTGTGAAGGTATTTATGGGGGTAAAAATCATTCCCCTTGAACCCTTACTCCCTGGGCTATGACCTATGGTTGTGCCAGTCAGATTTCCTCTCTTGACTGTTTGACTCAAGAGACATGGGAAGAATTAGCAGAAAGTTGAAGCTGAAAGTTCATATGAAAATATCACATGGCTAAGTGGAAATTATAACAGAGAGATGTGCTGGACGCCTCAGCTCCCAACCCATCTGTAGCTTTATGATAGAAGTTTGAAATTATTTTTCTTTTTGAGGATGCAGTATAGCAGTGCACTTAAATTTAACTTCTCAAAGATGTTTGGCTATGTGACTTTGGACAGAGTATTTAACCTCTCTGAGCTTCATTTTCCTTGTCTGTAAAATATAGATCATAAAAACATTTATCTAAGATAGTTGTGAGATAATGTAGTCAGTTGTATTACTCTTCACTGCCATCCTCCTCATTGAGAACAATCAGCTGGTCTCAAAGAGACTGTGATTGCTTAAGGCTCACCCCCACCCTTAGGTCTCCTCACTTTTGCAGAAAAGAAAAATAGCTGAGAAATCTGCTTACCCCTCATACTGGCCGTATTCTCCAAGGCTTTCATCATATGTGGAAGAGGATAGGTTGAGCTTATATGAAATTGCCAATATTCCATTCAGTGTTCTATGGACATTTTGGTCCATAAAAGTTGATTTCCATATGGTCCAACCTTAGAAAATGCAGGTTGCCCAAGAGCCAAGAGCCATAGAGGACAATAGACTGGGGCATTCCTCCGAGGAGATGGAACTGGGGCGTACTCAAGGAACATTTCCCACTCCCAGGGAATAGACCTCTCAAAATGTGCACGCAGAATGGTTTCAGAATCTACAGAGCTGTGGCTGTCGTGTGTCTCCTTTTCTTCCCTCTTCAGAATGGAAATGTGTACCTGTGATTGCCCTGTCCCATTTCACCATAGTATATATACAGGGCCGAGAGGTGGGAGGTAGCTGGCGTTTTGGGTTCATAGGTCTCTGAACCAAAACGAGCCAGTTCTCTCTTTTCACTGAAGAGAACTGCAGGCATCACACAGAAACCCTGGACTTGGAGCTTGAACCAGTGTCTGGATGGGACTTTGGATTGTTTGCCTAGAGGTGAGCAGGTTCTACATGGAGGGAACGGAGGGAATGAAACGTGGTGAGCAGAAGGGTGGAACGTGGGCGATTATTTTATTGGTCACTAACCCCTTGCAGTCAGTCTTGGTCATGCAACTTACTCTGGCCAATGAAATGTGGTTGGAAGTGACAAGTCACCCTGGGCAGAAACTCTAAGGGCTACTTTGCTTTGCCACATTCTTTCCTGCTGAAATGACAGCCTTAACTGCAATGTTCCAGACAGAAGATGCTCCAAAAGCTGGGGTCCTGGAAGAAAGAAAATATGTTGCTAAGCCACAGCCAGTGTGCCCTGGACAGGTAGCATGGGTAAGAAGTAGACTTTGGCAGCTGGAGGACCCCGGGATTTTGGAGTTGTTTGTTACAGCAACGTAACCACTTATCCCGACTGATCAAATGGTTTGCAAATGGCTTAGCACAGAACCTGGCTCAGAGTAAATGCCATCATTATTTTTCTCCTGTCTCTTGAAAACCAGAGAGTCATAGTAAAAGGCCTGGAGGCAGAAAGTATGATTTCGGTTTGGGAAAGAATTCAGTGTAACTCGTGAAGGCTGCACAAAGGGGAGTAGTTAATAATGAAAGTGAAAAAGGGAGGCCAGATCATGGAGAACTTGGAGTAAAAGTCACATATCTTCTTAACCTGCACAGAGGGTTCAAAATGGTCACCTTTTCCCATTTCAGTGACTCTCAGACCCCATCTTTCCCCAGAGGGAAGAGCTTCTTTCTTCTCTCCTGGGGACCTGCGCTCCCATGTCCTGTCCCCATTGTCTCCCCACCTGCTGCTTCACCAAAAGTCTGAGGTCCTCAGCAGGAGCTACTGTTGTCTCACAGAGAGGGTCAGAAAACCAGTCTGTCCACCAGAGGGAGGGCCTGTGTTCCTGGCTGCTGGTTCCCCGGCCTTGTGTTGTCACTGCTGAAAACAGACTGGCCAAAAGCAAGCGTCATGAAAGAAACGATAGATCTGATGCTACTAAAATGTAAAACTCCTAAATGACAACAGACACCATAAACAAGCTAAAAACAAGCTATAGCCTGGGAGAAAATATTTGCAATTTATATAGCAGATAAGGGATTAGCATCTAGAATATATAAAGAATTCTAACAAATCAATAAGAAAAAGACAAATGGCCCAATAGAACACTCAGCAAATGATAAAAAACACTCGATTTATGGAAAAGGAAATTGAAATGGCCAATAAACTTGAAGAATGTTCAGTTTCATTAGTAATCAAGGAAATAAAGCATTAAACTACTGTGAACTGTATTTCACTCATCAGCTTGGCACAAAAACATTATTAAAGTTTGATATTAAATGTTAATGAGAGTTTGTGGAAATAAGGACTCTTGAATACTGCTGGTGACAATGGTGGATTAATCAGGATAAGGTAACTGCTGTAACTAAGACCACCAACATCTCAGTGCCTTATCACAAAAGTTTCTTTCTCACTCATGTCACAATTCAGTGTGCATGGTTGGGAGGGAAAGCTCTGCTCCACAGTCACTGAGGGGCCCAGGCCCCTTCCATGTTGTGTCATCTCGTGGTTCCCTAACTTCCTCTGCATTTGACTGGTGGGCGGGACACAAGAGATAGCATAGAGGATTGCTCGGGAGACTTGTAGGGGCCAGGCTGGGAAGCGACCACACCTCATATGCTGTTGGCCGGTACTTAATCACACGGCCCCATCTAGTTACAAGGGAGGCCGGGAAATGTAGTCTTAACTGTGTGCTCAGGAAGAAGAAACCAGCTTGGTAATGGCTTAGCAGCCTCTGCTTCACTCAGCTGTGGTGCTCGGCTCCTATTTACACATTTGCACAGGTGTTTTAGGACACACCCTGGCCCGCCGTCTCACAGCATGTCCCCACCTCCCTGCAGCACATCATTTCCCCAGGACACCCACCCACTGTCAGCTCAGGAGGGGTTTCCAACTTTGACCATCCTCTGGGCCAAGATCCACCTTCTGCCCCCACCCCAATGTCTTGGCTCTGGAAAGCAGAGGAAACACCCCCACCCCCACCTCCAAATGCCCACTCTATTTTTAGTCCCCAGGGCATTATTTTTCCCAGGGGGAAAGTGTACCTTGTAACCCAGTGCTAAAGAGTGCAAATTTCACTCAGAAGCAACGGGAAGCTCTGAGCAGATTGTAAGTAGGGCACTGACATGATGAAATCCGTGCTGCAGAAAGGTGAGGAGAGCATGCGGGGACTCCTGCATGGCCCTAGCAGTGATGGATCGTGAGATCTGTGCTAAGGCATGGGAAGGAGGCCCTGGAGCAGACATGATAGGTTTCACAGAAGTAAGAATGTAGAGGATGACAAACGGGAGGGACACAGGGTGGCTCCCTGGTTTCAGAAGGACAGCGACCCCTAACACTGAGATGGGGAACAGACTTGGGACAGGAGATGGGTGAGTGACTCCAGGCTGGAGATGTCTGTAGCCATTCAGATGCAACCGTCCTATAGGCAGTTGGACGAACACACCTGGAACTCAGATGCGTAGGGTACAGGTAAAGATTTGAGGTTCAGAGGTGGTACTTAAAGTGATTGGATGAAGAAGCACTCAGCTCAGATGAAGGGACAGGCAAAGAACCTGTCCTCCTAATCCCAGCTTCCTTAAATTAGGGCAGTGGAAAGGGTGGACTTGCAGGCGCAGTGATCCCTGACACAGAGCAGAGGAGCTGGACCAGGTTGGGGACCTGGCAGGGGAGGGAGCCCTGGGAGGGCCACAGCCTTTCTGAGAGGGAGCAGCTGGGCCCAAGGGAGGAGAAGCTGTGAGTGGCCAAGGCTGTCGGAACAGGACCATGGTCAGGGCAGTCAGCCTGGATTCACGGGCAGGTGGCCTTTGTGGTCCCGCCAGAGCTCAGGAGAGCCCGGTGGGTGCTTGATTTATTTAATGCTCAGCTGTTGTCGTTTTGAAATTCTTAGTAATCATATCTTTGGAGTTGTGTTTTGTCTGTGAAGTCCAATGGGACGATGGAGCGGGACATACACGCAGTATTTGCGCCCACTGTTTCCAGCTTCCCCACTGGCGTAAAGCGTTTGCGATGCTCACGAGCACAGCATTCGGTGGACCCACCAGGCGTGGGAGCCCCTTGAGACCCAATGCAATTAGAAGGTAAACATGCAACTTCGATAATGAAGTGGGGTGCCCACAGCCCAGGTGGCCAGACTTTCAAGTAAGAATTTGCTTGACATGTGGAAAGAAGACGGTGATGTTGTATGAAACATGAACTACCAATAACCCTTTCAAATCCACGATCCTTCCCTGTATTAGCCAACCCCTTAAGTGGAAAACATGATGCAGAAGGAAAGGAAAAGGAGCCCCTAGTTCCTTTTCCTCTCTGGACTCCTGAGTCATCAGAAACTAAAGGCCGACCCTGTGAGGAGGATGCGCATTTATCAAGAGGTGAAGTAAAACCAGTTGGGTTCATTTTGCGCAGTCTTCCTACTATGCTGAGTACAAATATGTATGCAGTTTTGGTGGCTCCACACAGGAGTTAAATGCCCTTCTATTTGTATTTAAAACTGGCATTGCAAAATCTAAAATAAAAATCATGCTAATAATTTAAAGTTTTTTTGTTTTACTTAGAGCGGCATTAAATAGCAAATAAAAAATATTGCAAGTCAAGAGAGACACCACTGAAGAAAGGGAAAAAGCCTTGTATTTCAATAGTTTTCCTTGTACTTTCTCCCTGCTTTATGAGCAAGGGGCCCATGTTTTCATTTTGCACTGGGCCTTGCAAATTATGTTAACAGTTCTGAGGGCAGCAGGGTCTCACCTGGGACCTCAAGACCCAAGCAGAGTCTGTACCCTGAGGGAAGCATAGCGTCCTGCTTCTCGAGCAGGTGTGTGAGCTCCTCTGTAATTTGGCCCTGTCTCTGATCCCGCTGGCAGATGGCCCTATGAGGTAGAGCAAGGCTTGAGCCAGGCTGGCCCAGTTCAAGCCCTAGCTTTGCTTTTGCTAGCTGTGTGATCTCAGGCAAGCTACTTGACTTGTCTGTGCCCCAGTGGTGCCAACTCTTGAATGGGAATTTTATAGCAGTACCTACTTCAAAGAGTTGTTGAGAGGGTTAGCTGAGTTTATTCCTGCAAAGGGTCTG
Organism: Manis javanica; assembly: GCF_040802235.1. Lineage (NCBI taxonomy): Eukaryota > Metazoa > Chordata > Mammalia > Pholidota > Manidae > Manis > Manis javanica. Next base: position 8,720,544 of record NC_133157.1, on the reverse strand, counting down.
GAACAGTCCTTGGATCCTACAGTTGGGGTTCAATATGTGTGAACTATTATCATCACAGCATTTCCTGCGATTTTGCTTCCAGCAGAGGAAGTCCCTGGATACCCTGTCCTCTTATATCTTCGTGACACTGGAAGGTGGGACCACACTGAGTCCCCATGGGGAGTGGAGCTCACCATCAGGCCAGGGGCGTCAGGTCCATGCATGGGACATGTACTGATTGGGGACTTTGTGCAAGACTTTGACGGTGGCCACGGGTCTGGGTTGCGCTGAGGGGTGTGGTGGGGAATCTCTTGGTCTCCACGTCTGTATTTATTTTCTAGGGCTGCCATGACAGAGTACCACAGAGCGGGTGGCTTAAACAACAGGAATGTATTTTCTTGCAGTTCTGGAGGCTATAGGTCTGAGAGGAAGGCGTTGGCAGGTCGGTTTCTTCTGAGGCCTCTCCTTGGCTGGCAGCTGGCCGGCTTTCTCCCTGTGTCTTCACACGGTCTTCCCTCTGCGGGCCTCTGTGTCCCGATCTTCTCTTCCTATGACACAGTCGTATTGGCCGGGGCCACCCAATGACCTCATTTAACCTTAATAACCCCTTTTAAGGCACCATCTGTCTCCAAATAACAGTCACTTTCTGAGATGCTGGGGGCTAGAACTTCAACATGCGAATTTTGGGGGGACGCAGTTCAGCCCATGACCATGTCTGGGAATGATTGGCTGTTCTGTGGTTCCCGTGACCCCATGACTGCCCCCCTGTGTTTCTGTCAGTGTCTGTGGGTCTGTCCATCTGAGCATCTGACCTTCAGGGCCTCTGTCCTTGTGACTCTCTGCGGCTGGGACCCCTGAGTGTCTGCGTGCCTGTATTCACAAGATCTCCACAGTGTTCTGCAACGACCTGACTGCTGTGTGTCCATGGGACAGTCTGTAACGCAGGATGTGGGAGGCCAAGGAGTCTGGGGCCTGTGGAAACAGGATCTGCTCGCCTCTGAGTCTCTGTGCACATAAGTCCTATCAGGTATGTGTCTGTAAATCTGAAATCTGGGCATGTGGCTGGAAGGCAGGATTTGAAAGGAAAGGGGAAGGATCATATTAATTTGAGGTTTGAAAGAAGACAGTGTGTTTACAGAAGCGAGAGAACAGCGGGTTAAACATATGTTGGCAAGGACAGCAGCTGAGGCTGGGCTGGCTCCAGTGTGAATTCCGTGGCCTGCTGGTGTCTTTAAAACTGTCACAAAACCAGATACAGAAGCAAAACAATGGGACGGAGTGGTATCTGAGGTGGGGGCAGGGAGAGGAGGGAGCCGCAGTGTTTGGGAGGTGGCGTCTTCCAAGGCCCCTTTGTCTCAGCACCGTCCAGCCCACGGCCTGCCGCCCAGCCTGGAACTCTTGTTCACTCTCCACCCACTTCCTTCCAGCTGAAACAAATCTGCCCCCTGAGCCCCGGTGTAGTGGGGTGGGCGTGACCTTCACACACGGAGCCCCCGCCCGGCTGCGCTCCGTGGTTTACAAAGCATTCTCTTTGCTGCTCCCTACAAGCCTGCAATAGGGTGATTATCATCTCCCTCTACCAACTGAGGGAACTGAGACCCAGAGAGACCCAGGGTCTTGGTTAAGGCTCATAGCAGCCAGGATTTGAACTGAAGTTTGTTGAATTGTTCTCAGGATTCCTGGACCGTGTTTGGTTAAGAAACAATGGGTGGATGGATGCCTGGATGAATGAATGAACAAAAGGGACATTCCCTGTGCTTTGAGGTGGAATCCATGTCCAGCACTAGTTAATAACCCTGCAGGGCGGCCGTGAACCCTTGCTTTCTCCAACCATAATTATCTGTCCTTGCGGTTGAGCACTTCAATCTATTCTTGTTGGAAAATCATTGGCAGTTGGGAGACAGTGTGGATGCTGGTGACTTCTAGCCCGGAGAACAGACTTTTTCGCAGGAAACAAACAGGAAGGAGCCGGTCAGGACAGAGATTCTTTTGTCCCCGACCCCTCTCCCTACACATGGCCACTGAGAGCCAGCACTGGTTAGGCCCAGCTGCGGGCCTGCTTGAGTTTCACGCTACCGCACATGTCATTCGTTTTCCTGACTCCTGTTCTTGCCTCATGTTGTCATTTCCTCCTTTATTCCATTGAGTGGGCTTAAATGCCCCATGCTTTCAGGTTGTTCTTTCATCTCCAGTCTTGAGGTGCAAATGACCCCTGCTAGGCTGTCTCTCCCTGTGTGCTCTGTAATTGCTGTCTATAAACCCATACTAAGCGGGGCATGTTTGCCCTGGTGGTGCCATGTGTCCCGGGTTGTATCCATAGAGCTCGTTCGCAGCCTGCCTCTATATGGGTCTCAAGGTTTTCCTCTGGTGCTGGAGGAGGTTGCTTATTCATTGCTGAGGATAAGCCTCTGCGGCTCCAGGCTTTATACTGGAGCATGCATAATGCAGGCCCTGGGCTCCCATTTTCTCTTCTATTCCTGGTCCAGATGGATGGCAAGGCTTTTTATCTCTTTCACAGACCACTGGGCAGGAATTTTCCCCCATATGTTTTTATAGGTAGAGTTTCTGTGCTTGCTTTTTGTAAGTATGGCGTTTGCTAATTGCCACGACCATGTGTTCTTGGACTCATCGTAATCTGGACATGCCTCTGAGACTAGCTCCTTTTATTCCCTTTCAATTCCCGTGCTTGTCCTGTCTGTTGTCTCACCCAGTAGGTGCTGTGTAGCTTTATTTGCGGCCTGATTCTAACACCACAGATTTCTCTGAGGGTAGAAGTGCCCTTCTAACCATGGCTTTGGCTCCAATCTACAAGTTTGGATAAAGAGCGTTTTGCAACTCAAGCATTCTCATGACCATTGCAATTTCATCTTTGGCCTTTCAAGGATTTACAAGTGCGTCATTTACTTCCCAAGGTTTCCTTTTCCTTTTTTCCTCCTGTCAGTTCTAACAGACTTTTAGAGTGGGTACTAACTAGAAAGGACAACTAGAGAGGCGTCTAGAGATGGTTTGAGTTGAATGCTTAAATAAATCAACACTGCCTGGTGCTCAGCAGACAGGCAGGGGAATCCGGTGGTGGGTCAAAGCCCTGCTCTAGGCCTGACTTGGCCATGTTACTGGGATGCTCTCACTCTGCTAAAGGTCCTGGGGCTGCCTGCTGCTCAGGATGAATACGGCAGCATGAGAGCCCTAGGCAGAGCGGTCCCACGCTTCCGTGTCTTAGCAAGCACTTCCCTGAGGCTCCTACCTTTAGGGGCATAGCTCAGTTCTAGCCCATTGCAACTCACAGGGCCCAAGGCTCCCATCCTTCTTCCTCCCCAGGGAGCCCCTCAAGCTCAGATCCTGCTCATTGCCCTGACCTCCAGTTAGTTCTCTCTTCAGCTGGTTCCTGGGGCTTCCTCTGTCTTCACTTTGAACTCAGTTATGCATTTACATTTTTTGGTTATATTTTATGTAGCATTTTAATGTGCATAGAATAGGAGGGGAAATTTCCCATGCTGACCCAGATGGACTACATTAACTAGAAGTTTCTGACACTATTAGCTATATACCTGTGAGCAAGATACTTAATTTCTCTGAACCTCAGTTTCTTCATCTATAAAATACATAGGTCCTGTAATAGGATTGTCTGCAAAATAGGTTCTGATAAGGATTATGTGGGACAGGCATGCAAAGAGTTCAGCATAGGTGGTGCCTGGAACAGGTGTCTGATAAATAGCAGGTGTTACTAGCATTCCTGCTCCTACCTTATAAATATATATATCTCGGGCTCAGAGAGATAAGTAATGGCCTAAAGTCAAAATGGAACAAACCCAGATGTGTGAGTCTTCTCAGCCCAGGAACTCACATGTGAGTGAAGAGGTCTTCAGAATGACCAGGACCCCCGTCAGCATCTGGCTACACCCTCATGAGAGACTCCAAGTGGGAACAGCTTAGAGGAACCCGGGCACCCCTCAGGCTCATGAGCAACGGAAATAATTGCTGTTGTTGTAAGGCGCTGTTTGGGGAAGGTGTGTCACTCAGCAGTAGACAACAGCGACACTGACTGGTTTTCTGAGGCCCAGTCACCTCCATGGGCAGACGTGAGGAAGCAGAGCACTGCCTCGCTTGTCATTTGTCCATTTGCCCAGCAAACACACATCATGCCCTGACTGTGCCCAGGCTCTCTGCTAGGCACTGGGAATTCAGTGGCAAACAAGACAGGCAAGATAGGAAACAAATAAATAAATAAGAAAATAGCAGCTAGTGATAAAAGCCAGGATGAAAATAAAACATGATGAGACGGAGTGACAAATGGGGTCTTTTCAGGTGATCAGAGGTTTCCCTGCGGCATTTCAGGTGAGGTGCCTGTCAAGAGGGAGTAAGAGCGGCAGCAGAATGTGTTCCAGGCAGAATGAATGGCTAGTGGAAATGCCATGTGGTGGGAATGATCTTGAGGCGTTTGGCATCCTCCAAAGGCTGGTGTGGTTGGAGAACAGTGAGTATGGTAGAGGAATGTGTGCGGGGGCACAACGTGAAGGGATTTGTAGACCACAGAAGAGATTCTGGATTTTTTTCCATATGCAATAAAAAATCCATATGCAATAAGAAGGGACTACTGGGTCCTTTAGGAGGGTGATGTGTCAGACTAGGATAGGCTACGCTGCAGTAAGTAACAAGTAAACCCTCAAGTCTTAGTGGCTTTCCACAGAGTTTATTTTTGACACATAGTCATTTCTGTCTCATGTCATAGTCTACTGTGTGTCTGGAGGATTTCCTCTAAATTGCAACTCAGGAGCTCAGGCTGCCTTCATCTGGTAGCTCCGTCATCTTGTTGCTACGATGTGACCTACCTAGGGACAGGTAGAAGGAGAAGAGAGAAGGGGGAAGGCACACCAGATACCGATCCACCTCAGCCTGGGTGTAAAACAAATCACTCTGCTCACGTCCTGTTGGCTAGAACTAGTCACATGGCCAAGTTAACCGCAAGGGAGGCTGGGAAGTGTAAAAGAACACACAGATAGATCTGAGAGCCCCCAGTAGTCTCTACTGTGCATAGAATAGGATCTCATTTATATTTCAAATCTGCACTCCGGTTAGTGTGAGAGAAAATGTGAATCATGAGCTGTGGGCATCCCAGCTATGATCAGGTTCTGAAATTGCAACCTAACTTGTTCCCCTTTTGAATGTGTCACTCGTGACCTTAAACACTGGGCCAGTTTTACCTCCTGGAACAAAAAAAACACTAAAAGTTATGTCTTAAAGGGATGCTTAGGTCAAACCTGGAGTCAAGTGTTCAAAACCAAATGTTTAATCAGGGGGACCATGATTCTTAGACTTTGGGATCATGGATTAATAAATTCTAAAACTAATATGGAAACCAGCAAAGAGTTACTTTGTCTCTACTGTCTCCATCATTTCATAAAATGAAGGGCACCTTAGATTTGCAAGTTGGAAGGAATTAATAGCATAATAAAGAACATTCCTTTCATAGAAGAGACAGTTGACTTCACACAGGTCCACACGTACGCATGTACCACACACATACATAGACACACTAGCCGATATGCAGAGATACTGTACATTTAGTTGGCTTCCTGGAATTGCCCATGAGAATCTTTAATCATCATTAAATAAGTGAATCTGTGCCATGATCCGCTGTGGAGCTATTCAGAGTTGCTTGTGTGAGAAGCTGCTTGAGGCAAATTACCACTTTTCATCCAAAGAATCACCCTCAAAACTTTTAATTTGGGAGCCACATTTGAAATCACTGTTTGTCTTCTTTCACTGTGGTATTTTAATGCTCCAACATGTCCCCTGCAGTTGGTAGCTATACAGGCCTCTTATTGGAATAACTACTTTCCTGTTTGAGGTGGTTTTCCCTCTAGGAACCATTAAGTGAATTTTGAGCTCACCATGAAGCTTAGATTAAGCCAGAGCATCCCAAACATGGCACTCGCATTCAATATGTCCAGCTGGTTTCCTGTACTGTGGTAATATGCAGACTGAAATGCAATTCTGCTTATGTATTACCACACTGTCCTTTTATTTTTCTCATTTCCCTACTTGTCTTGGTCCACGAGCTGGTCCTTAGAGGCTGCAGGGCTGGGTAAACAATAGCAGCCAAGGGCTAGAGCCAAATACAGAGGCTTAGGAACTAGGATGCTGAGAGTCAACAGCAGCCACGCAGGCAAAGGGCGGAAGTCTGGGCGAATGCAGAGGCAGGAGGCACATGCCGTGGTGATTGGTGACAGGCCCGGGAGGGGCCTGCAGGGTGAGTTGGGGGATCCAGAACACCTTTGTCATGACCTGCAGGAGCTGACTGGACTCCACCTGCTTTTCCGTTCTCCAGTCTTCCTTTACTCAGGTCTTCCCGTCAGGCTGACCTCCTTGCCATCTCCACACAAGACCTTCTCATATTTTTGTGCCCTTCGCACATGTCCTTTCTGCCTGGAGCACCTCCTGCTGGTGCCCCAACAGCACACGTTTTCTGCCGCGCCAACTTGTATGCATTCTTCAAATGGAACATGCTCTGCCTTCCTCCACACAGATAAAAATAAATGTGGCACTCAGTAGGCACACCTCCTTTACTGTCCTGAGCCTTGAGGCTGAAATACTGGATGGGAGGTGCCAGGGAAGAGGATGCAAAGAGGGCTCCCATAATTTTGGCTGAGCAACCAGGAAGATGGAGATTCCAATGGATAAGAAAGGAGGATGCGGGGAGGAGTGCGTTCAGAAGGGATGATCAGGAGCTGAGTTCTAGATGTGTCTAAGATGCCCACTAGACATTCAAATGGGCATGTCAGGTAGGCTGTCGGATATATAAGTTTGGAGTTCAGGGGAGAGGGCCAGGACAGAGATATAAATTTGGGAGTACTCAGTACAAGACTGGTATTTAAACCACTTTTTGGATGAGATTATGTGGGACGGGCTCCCAAAGGCCCTCACCCTGGAACCTCAGATCCTTCAGTTGGCCTTGGCCCACCTCTTAACCTCACTGTCCCCTCCCAGCCACGTCCCCTTCATAGCAGCTCCAGCAAACCTTTCACTTCCCCGTGAACTCTGCTAGGCACACAGCTTTCCTCTTTTGACTGTGCCTCATTTTTCAAGGACCAGTGCAAACAACCTTTTTCTCTGGAGCTTCTTCCTAGAAGAATGAATATTTCTCTTCTCACTGTTAAAAATAAGCTTTGACTATATGTATTGGCACCCTTGGGCAAATTACCTCTCACTGTATTATAATACCTTTGTCATTGATAAGTATTTTGAAAGATTACCCGATATGTGTTCTCCTTGACAGTGCCTTCTAGCCCTTCGACTTGAGTCTCTACCCTCTTTAAATCTTCTTTCTTGAGGCTGAGAACTTCAAGGTAGAAATGATGCAAAGCAAACCCAAAAAACAAACAGCAAAAACAAAGGGTTAACTTCTTGATTTTTAGTTCTCAAATTTCACTTTTAAAACTCCATGGCATCAAGAGACTAAGAAGACAAGCTATGGATTGGGAGACAATATTTGCAAACGACAATGCCTGCCTGGTGCCATGGGTGTGGGTAAATAAATGTGACCCTGTCCTGTGCCCGAGTTTATTTGGCCCAAGGTCGACTTGACCATTATTGGGCCTTTCAGATTCTCTCCCCCTAAATCTGGAATTGGGGCTGAGAGATGCTCGTCAGTGTCCTTGGTTCAGTGGAACCGATATGATATAGATGGAGGCTGAGGGTACCACTGTGGCAGCCATGTTAGATTGTGACCAGGGTGAAGAAGAGAACAGCGGTCTGTTAGAAAGCGTGAAGAGCAGAGGCAGACACACAGGGACGAGTAACAGGAAGACATGTGACCCTGGAAAAGCCCTGGAATTTTCCTGCTTCCATGAGAATCCCAGTTCTACAAATTCTCTTTTTTGCCTAAGCCAGTTTGAGAGCGTTTCTATTACTGACAGAACCAAATGATCTGACCAACAATATCTGAATCCCCTCCAACAGAACTTCTCGAAGAAGAAACTGCTGTCTAAATCCAGAGGCCTGGCCTGGGCTCCCTGTGGGGGATGAAGGAACTGCCTTTATCCACCGAACAGCAGCGCTCCACCCAGCGTAACATTCCTCAGAACGCTGGGAATTCTAGCCAGGAGTTTTGCAAAGTGAAGTTACAAACATCCTATTTGAAGTTGGATGTCTCCAGCCTTGCCTGGTGTGACCTTAGGAAGCCCCAATTTCTACAGTTGTGATATGGGGATCACAGTCTTTGCTTCATGGGTTTGGTGTTGGTACTGAGTGAAATGATGTCTGCAGAAGGGCATATCCCAGGGCCTGGCACAAAGGAAATGCCCTGTGAATGGAAACTATCATGATTTCTAATTGCTATTGAGAACTGACATTATTCATTAGAGAAATATTTGTTGAGAACCCACCATGCCCTGGAGTGGCCAAAAGAGAGACAAGACTCCTAAAGAACCTGCCCTAGTGAAGCTTACAGTCTAAAGACACAGAAGTAGCTCTTCTTGAAGGTCTTCTTTGTGCCAACTCTGGGTCCAGCTCCTTTTTGAGCAAGGAAAGAATCACAATTGGGGTCTGTCATTATATGCTATGTGTGTAATAAAAGCGGGTCTGCATATGCTCGTGGGCTTCTTAGTTTCAGCAGCACTAGTTGTGGTTATGCTATGTTTATTTTTCACATCCTTCCAGTCAAGCTCTTGTCAAAGAGAGCCGGCCACATTCGCACACCTGTCCCTTGAACATGCTCAAGACACCTGCCTGCCTCCTGCTTCCATATGCATCTGTGTTCAATTTGAGGACATAAATCAGATAAAAAACTGTGCAGATTAGGGAAAAGTTATGTTTAGCCGGTAAGGCTGATAAGTGATGAGATTTAACCTCCCTCTCTCAAGGCAGAATCAATCTGTTCTATTTCCCACAAATCAATACCAGAAAACAGCCTTAAGAGTAATGATGTATTTATTAATTGGGAAAGTCCTTAAGGAGGGCCAAAGAGGACAAAAGTGAGTGGTGGAGATCTCAGGTTTAGAAAGCTGCCTGAGTTAGACCTTGACCTTCGTGAGCAAGCCCCAGCAAGCAGCAAGGACCTGCTCTCTAAACTGTTGACCACAATTTGCCCACTTCTTCTAGAACAAGGACTGTCTGTGGCACTGAACACCCTCTGGGATCCTGCCGTGTCTGAAATACCCTGACATTTCTTTCCCTTATTGTTTTGTAAAGGTTATATATGTTCATTATTAAAATTTTTAAAAATCTTAATTGCCTTCTTTCCTGTTAAGGAAATGATGATTTTTTTAACTAAAAAAAGTTTTCCCCCAGCCTCATGGAGATACAATTGACATGTAACACTGTAAGTTTAAGGCGTAGGACACAATGATGTGACATACATATGTAGTGTGAAATGTTACCACAATGTCAGTCAACACATCCATCACCTCACATAGTTACCATTTTTGTGTGTTGAGAACTTTTAAGATCTACTCCCTTAGCAACATTCAAGTATATAATACAGTATTGTAAACTGTAGTCACTGTGCTGTGTATTCGATCCCCATTATTTATTCATATTATGCCTGGAAGTTTGTGCCCTTTGACCGCCTGCACCATCCCCCCTTCCCCTCCTACCCCTGCTGACCATCAATCCACTCTCTGTTTCTATGAGTTCAGTTTTTTTTTAGATTCCACATACAAGTGAACTTATACAGTATTTGTCTTACTGTGTCTGACTTATTTCCCTTAGTGAGATGTCCTCAAGGTTCATACATGTGACACATGACAGGATTTCCTTCTTTTCTTATGGCTAAATAATACTCCATTATATATGTGTATATATATATATATATGTATATATACACACACACCACACATATATGTGTGTATATATATATACACACATAAATATCCTTATACACACATATATGTATATATATATTATATATCCATATACACACATATGTATGTGTATGTATATATACTCATAAATATTATATATCCTTTTTTATAGCTGAATATTACATTTTATATATATATAAATGACACACACACACACACACACATATACACATACACTTTATCCATTCATCTGTCAGTGGACACTTAGGTTGTCCTCATGTCTCGGCTATTATAAGTAATGCTGCAGTGAACATGGGAATGCAGATATCTCTTTGAGATCCTGTTTTCATTTCCCTCAGATATATTCCAAGAAGTGGAATTGCTGGATCACGTGGTAGTTCTATTCTGAGTAACCGCCCACTGATTTCCAAGGGAATGGTGATTTTTATTGGCCTAGCAGTTTGGCCAGCCTCAGGAAGTGATTGACAATTGCCTTGCCTCCGTACAGTTAGGAACGGCCATGTGGTCCATTTCTGGCCCCTGGGAGCTTAGCAGGTCTGCTAGGGAGTTTCTGGGAAAGATTTTGTTCCCCACCCCTCTTCCTGCTGTGAAAGAGGAGGCCATGACAGCTGAAGCTGGGGGAGCCTTCCTGTGCCTGTGAGGCAGTAAGCAGAACATAAAAGGTAACCATCTGAGGATGCCAGCAAGGCATGGAAGGACATGTGTTCTTAATATCTTTATTCTCCTATAGCAAGAAGACTGAAAGTGGATGACTCCTAGCCAATAAAATGAATACCAACCTACTGTTGGTTGGGTATTTTGTTATTTGTATCCATATTCCTAAGATATGCTGAAATATTTATGTAGATATGCTAAAATAGAAAATGAAAGTCTCTACCCTACCCCTAGATAGACCCACTGTTAAAATGTTAACATTTGGTACCATTTGACCCAGGAATTCCACTCCTAGGAATTTACCCTAAGAATGCAGCAGCCCAGTTTGAAAAAGACATATGCACCCCTATGTTTATCGCAGCACTATTTACAATAGCCAAGAAATGGAAGCACCCTAAGTGTCCATCAGTAGATGAATGGATAAAGAAGAGGTGGTACATATACACAATGGAATATTACTCAGCCATAAGAAGAAAACAAATCCTACCATTTGCAACAACATGAATGGAGCTAAAGGGTATTATGCTCAGTGAAATAAGCCAGGCGGAGAAAGACAAGTATCAAATGATTTCACTCATCTGTGGAGCATAAGAACAAAGAAAACAATTGAAGGAGCAAAACAGCAGCAGACTCACAGAACCCAAGAATGGACTAACAGTTACCAAAGGGAAAGGGACTGGGCAGGATGGGTGGGAAGGGAGGGATAAGGGGGAAAATGGGGCATAACGATTAGCACACATAATGTAGCTGGGGGACACGGGAAAGGCAGTATATACAGAGAAGACAAGTAATGATTCTATAGCATCTTACTGCGCTGATGGACAGTGACTGTAATGGGGTATGTGGGGGGTGACTTGATAATAGGGGAGTCTAGTCACCATAATGTTGTTCAAGTAACTGTACATTAACGATACCAAAAAAATAAGTTAACATTTGGTATACCTTTTTCCAAGTATTTTATGCACATATTAATACATGTGAATAATCACAAATACATATAAAATAATGGGCTCATAGAATAAATACATTTTTTTCTATAACCTGGTATAATATATATACCAAAATACTATGATATATTTCTACATCAGTACAGCCTTTTTTTTTAACAACTCAATCTTACCCTGGTAGACATTTAGTACATATCCAGTATTTTCTCATTATAAGCAATGCTGAAAAAATTATCCTTGAACATATATCTGCATGTACTTGTCTGATTGTTTACTTTGGATAATCATTAGACATGGACAAAGGGTATGCCTGTGTTAAATGTTGACACATCTCGGTATTAAATGTTTATTGAAGGGCTAGTATGTGTGGCACACTTAACGCTTGATGAACAGATACCTTGGTGGAGTTCTTAGTCTGGTGGGGAGACTGACAAAGGAATAGGTAAACAATTAGTAAATAGTTAGAAATTATGATGAGTGATAAGTGTAAAATGAAGTGATGTGGTATGAAAACAATGGAGATTTATTTAGGTAGGTAGATGACAGGTGAGATAATGCTTCACCTGAGAGTTTAAGGATGGGAGAAGGACCCAAGCCCCGTCAAGGTGGAGAAGAGCAGTGCTTTAAGTGAAATCCCCCAGGGAAGAAAGAGCTTTGATACTGAAGGCTCTGAAAGGAAACTAGTGTGGGAAGAGCTGCTGAGAAGAGGATGGAGCAGCAGGCAAGGTCCCGCCAACATGAGAAATTAGAGGTCACGTTGGAGCATTATGGAAAGTCAGTGGAGGGCTTTAAGCAGGAGAGTGACTTGTGTTTTATTATTATTACTTTTTTTAATGATCATTCTGGTTGCTACTTTCCATTTTTTGGATGGAGGCAAAGCCAGGAGATTAGTAAGGAAGTTATTGAAGTGGTCTAGGGTAAGATAATATGGCTTACAGTAGGTTATTAGGAATACACAAGTAGATTAGTTGATAAAAACAAAGCATTTATAAACAGGGAACTTAATATATGATGAAAGTGTGAATTCCCACAGTAGCGGCACACAATTTTATTTGCTGAAGCTTTACATTATATTTTAATATGTTAGAGCAATATTATTACTGGTGTAACAGATATTAAAACATAATATAAAATATATTATTTTATATTCTTTATTATCTATAATATTTATATAATAACTTAATATTGTTCAGTTTTAAAATTTTCTTGGACATTTTCCCATGTTTAGTTTTCAAGATAAGTTTAAAGTAATTTTGTCATGTTCTACTGCACCCCACTCCCCAAGTCATATTGGTTCTTTGATTTGGATTCCACCAAACTTAGAATTTGAGTTGGGAGAGACGACATCTTTGCAGGGCTGAGACTTCCTGTCCAGGGATTTGTTATGTCTTTCCTTTTATTAAGAACTTTTCCAATGTCCTTCAGTATGGTTCTACAGTTTTCTTTCTATGGGCCTTGCCATTGCTTGTGAAGATTATGCCTAGGTATTTTATGGTATTCATTGCTAATGTGAATATAATCATTTTCTTAAATCATACTTTCTAAATATTTAATGTTGTATTTAGACAATGTTATAGGTAATACATCTCCTGAATTTGGAAGAAACTGAGGCGTAGATGCAGAAAAGAGACATAAGAGATAAAAATACTACCTTTATTACTGATAAAGTTACTGGAAAATGTAACTTTTGACCTGTAGCCAGGTGGGCTTGCTATATTTCCCCCCCAATTGGATAGATTAACTCTGTAGCAGCAGGTCCACTTACCACATGGTAGAGAGCACATGAAAATATTTGCTTTCTGCAGTAAGCCAAAGTCAAAGAGCAAAGATGCTGAGAAGCATGTATGTTTGTCCAGTTCCTTCTCCCAAACTCACTAATCAAATAAATCACCCTCCCCTAGGGTACAGAGAGGCCCCAAGTCTTATTCTAATGGAAGTCTCTATATATGGAAAAAAAAGGCTTTTTCCCTTAACATTTAGGAAAGCCATTGATTTTGTTTTTTATGTTATAACTAGCCACTTTAACAAAGTCTCTAAGAACTTGAGTTGGTTATCTTCCATTTTTATTTTTAGGTGTGCATGTAAATCATGAGCAAATAACAACACTTTTGTCTTTTCCTTTCTAATATTTGTATTTCTTAATTATTTTTCTTATCTTATTGCATTAGCTTTAGTCTGTAGCAATTGTAGCAGATCCTTGTTTTGTTCCTCAGTGTGTAAGAATACTTTTAGTATTTCACTATTAAATATATTTGTTGATGGCTTCTGGTAAACTTTGTCATCTTAAGAAGTTTAAGTTTTCTCCCTAGGTTACTAAGAGGTTTTTAGAATTTTATAAGTAATTGGCATTGAAGTTTATAAAATACTTTTAAAGAATCTATCCTGTTGCTATCCTATGATTTATCTTTCTTTAATAATGCAATGAATTTATAGACTCCCTAATGTTGAATTACTGTTGCACTTTGGGAATAAATCTTGCTCAAATATGGTAGATTTTGACTTGTTTTATAGCAAGTGGGATTCAAATTGCTAAAATTTTATGTAGCAGTTTTGCAATTACTATATACTTACATGAGGTGGTCTATAGTAGTGTTCATATATTAGACATTAATTGGTGAACTTTGAAAAGGTGATCCTGACTCAGATGAGTTTGGGAAATGCCAGGTTAAACAGGTGTCTTTACCCCTGGACTTAATAGAGACCTCAATATACTAGTACCATGATTCTCCAAAAGGTAGACAATACAGGGCATGTAGCACTTTCTCAATTTATTTGACTGCAGAACCTCTTTTTTCAAAAAACACACAGTAAATTCATTGATATCTGCTGTATTCCTTTTTAATGTTATCTCTGTTGGATTTTAGTATGAATTATGCTAAACTGGGATAGTGAAATGAAAAACTTTTTGCCTTTTTGTTTTTGTTTGCTGTGTAATGGTTTTAATAACATAGATTTTTTTGTCTCTCAATGGTTTGACTGAACATACCTATAAAGCCCACCGGACTAGTGGGATTTCTGAGTGATGCCGATACTCAGAACGCACAAACTTGCATGGCTTCCCCACAGGACATTTTTCCCAACAGACAATTCTCCTTGGCACCCTTTTTAGGATCAAGGAAAGCTATTTTAGAAAAGTCTAGAATGTGTGAAAGTTAGACTTGATGAAGTGTCCTCAGTTCTAAATGCTACCACCTCCTGACCAGAATTCTTTCAATAGAACCCAGCCTGTGCCTCGGACCAGAATTCTTTCAATAGAACCCAGCCTGTGCCTCGGGGAGACTGGCTGGGGCTATGTAGGGCATTTTTGGTGTAGAGAATGCTCCTGCCTTTCCACCAGCCACTGCAGCTGAGGGTCAAGCTCTGGACCCCACTCCTCATCCAGCGCCATTGTGTCCTCTGGCTTGGACCTTTTCCCAAATACTGTAGGGCTGCACTTCTGCTTAAACTTCTTCCTCTAGATACTTCCCTGAGACCAGCCCCATGACCCTGGCTCTAGGCCTCTGTGGGTGGTGGACTGTTTGCCCAGCGTATGGGAGAGGGGAGAATTGCTAGGAGTCGGTTTCAGAGGCCTGGTATGAGCCGTGGGGTCTGGGGCCTAAATAAGCTTGGGTCCCCTGGGGCAGTGGGGTCTCCAGGACTGGAGGGAGCTGAGTTGAAGGATTTTGCCTGGCGTTCAGTAAAGCCTTTAGGGGGCTGGGTATTACTGCAAGAGGGGTGTGCGTGGTGTGTGGTATGTTTTGTGGGTTGTGTGTGTGCAGTGGTGTGCGTATGTGCGGTTATCCAAGGCTCCAAAAAGCCCGGGGGCTTCCAGGGATTTCAGGCCGTGCTGAAGGACTGGTCTAGGGTACAGCCGGTCTAGGAGAGCGAAGCGGGTCCCCGGGAGGGGGCGAGGTGGGGGAGGGGACAGCTGGCGCCCAGGCTCCAAGAGGCCCGGGGCTCCAGGGGGCCTGGGGCTGGGGCGGGGGGCCGCCTGCGGACCCTGCGAGGCCGGGTCGGCGCCGCAGGGGCCCTGCCCCAGGGGCTCCCGGGCTGGGCCGAGGCCCGCGGAGGCGGGGTGCCGGTCGGGGCGGTGGCGCGGGCTCCGGACCCGAGAGCTCCCGCGCCCTCCTCCCTCCCGAGACAGCCTGGGGCACCCGGCGCCTCCCCCGGAGCCAGCGCCAGAGCCGGGAGGCCCGGGGCCGAGCCCGGCCCGCCGCCGCGGCCCGCGGAGGGAGCCGCCGTTGCCGCCGCCGCCGCCGCCAGGCCGCGCCCCGCCCCTGCCGCCGCCGCCGCCGCCGCTCCCCGGCGAGGCTCGCGCTCCGCTGCGGCGCCGGCCCCGCCGCCTGGGCCCCGGGCCCGGCCCCTCCCGCGCCGCCCGGGCGATGAGAAGCTGCTTCTGCGTGAGACGGAGCCGGGATCCGCCGCCGCCGCCGCCGCCGCCGCCGCAGCCGCCCCAGCGGGGAACAGTTAAGTGAGGCCGGGCGGGCCGGGCGCCGCGGAGGCTCCGACAAGCCGGCCGGGCTGCCTTGGCGGGCGGGCGCGGGCCCCGGGCCGAGGGGCGGGCGGGCGGGCGGAGCCGGGCCGCGCCGAGGCCTGCGGGCTCCGTGCCCAGCCCGTGGCGGGGACAGGCTCGGCGGCCTCCGCCCGGCCCTGCGCACGCCGCGGCTTCCCGTCCCCCAGCTCGGCCTTGCGGCGCACAGGCGGGAGCGAGCTCGGAGGCCGACGTGCAGGCAGCGCCCACAGGGCCTGGGCAGGTGCGGGGCCTCGGAGAGGTAAGGCGGCCCACCTGCACCGAGGCCGCCGCGGTCACCTGCACAGACCGGGACAGCCGTTTCACTGGCTTGGCCCGGGGTCCAACTCTGTGTAGTCACGTGGGTTCAGACCAGCTTGCACCTGAGCTTCAGGCATCATCTGGGGTGTCCCCTCCTCTGTGACCTGGGCATACCAAAGAGGTCACCCAAACACCGGGGCACCTGTCTGCAAGGTGAGGTGCCCGGCCTAGTCACCCAAGAACCAGACTACCCATCTTGTAAGGATGGTAGTAATGTTGATGAGCACCCCACGGGTACTCTGTGCAAGTGGGGCTCAGGAACGGAGCTGGAACAAGAGCTGTGGCTTAGCGCCCAGGGACATTAGATCCCCAGAGACACACCAAGGTGAAGAAGGCAGGCTCATGAGTATCTTTTGCCTCTTTGTTACCAACAGACAGCTCTTGCTAAATTATCAGCCTTTCTCACCATGAAAGATGTGACTCTTAGGTTCCCTGTTCCTCAGCAGCCTCTTCAGCAAGGCACAGAGGAAGGACACAGGAGGGCAAAAGGCAAACATCTGTTATCCCTGTCTCTGCTCCCTGTCCCCACCGAGGAACCAAATAGCCCACTCACTTTTGCCACAGAAGTAGACAGCAGGCCAGCATCTCTTCAGAGGCCTTTGTCTCTGGTGCTGCCGTCTCAGTATAATCTCATTGTACATTTCTCGACAGCTGGCTGGATCTCATCTCGCTTTAAGGAGGCAAGAAAATCTTATCAGCTGTACCAGAAAAGCCTTAGAAAAGTTAGGAGATAAGCTCTGTGGAAGCCTAGACTAACTGATGAAAAACTCAGTGTATTCAGGAGGTTAGTTACAGGACACCTTTCTTGCCCACCGGAAATTGTGTGGGGTGCTTGGAGATACTGCATCATGCACAGAATATTTAAATGAGGCCTCTGAGAGATGTGGTCTCTGCTGGGATTTAGGCACCAAAGACCCATGTGAAGCAGTTGATGTGGCAATTACTGGTTTGTTTGAGCCTAGAATCGTCTTCTCTAATCCAGAGTTTTTATTCCTTCCTTCTAGCTTTTAGGCCACACTCCTGATTTATGCTGAAGGCATTTTCCCTGCCCTGCCTCCATCCTCCTGGTGGGCTTTCCCCACTTCTAGCTGGAATAGTGCACCGTGGTTAAATGCAAGGGCTTTAGAATCAGACCTTTAGAATCAGCGTAAGCCTTGGCTTTTCTCCTTACTATGTGTTCTTGGGAAAATCAGTGACTGTTTTTGAGCCTCAGTATCCTCATCTGCAGAGTGAGGCTAAAGCTAATATCTATCTCATAGGATTATGGTGAGAGGTAAATGAAATACTTCAAGTCAGGTGCTCAACTCTGAGCTTGCCAGTCAGTAAAAATTAATTATTAAGGGTCTGTTAACTGGTTCATCAGAAGAGTAGCTTCATTTTTTTTTTTAGAGTGCCTTTCTGTTTGTGGTTATTATTTAACTCTTCTCAGGGCAACTAGGAAGAGATGTAGAGTAGAAAGAATGCTGGACTTAGATCAGCAGCTTGAATTTGGATCTTAGTCCATCTCTTGGACCTAGGTAACCCTGAGCAAGTCATGGAAACTTTCTGAATCCCCATTTCTTTATGTGTAAAAGTGGTTTAAGACTAAAACCCACCCCATAAGGCTAAATGAACTAATGTGCGTGAAGGTGCATGGCATTGTGAAGGGTGGTGGTGAGGTTCTCAATTTAAGTGGAATCCAGAGGCAAGACCCCTGTTTTGTAGGTCCACCATTTAGACAATTTGCGTCTATTGTCTAGACAATATTATTTAGACAGATTGTGTCTATTGGCAGGGAGGGACTATAAGAAAAGGAATGCAAGCATATCTTTTGCTTTTGTACATTTGACAAAACTATGTGACCATGCAAACACATTGCTGGACCCCCTCCCAGGATTCGGGAGAGGGGAAGTTGAAGATGCATGTCTATCAGTTTCATGGTAGATATGTTTCTGGGGGCATCAGAACCCAAATGTCTTGAGCCCCTCTGTCTTAGCAGGTTGTAGTGCTGTATGCTTTATGCTTAAAGAGTGGCATCCTTGCTTGCCACTCTGGGAAGTAATGATGGTGTTGGAGTCAAGCATGGGAAATGTGAAAGGTGCTATTATGATGATGAAGATAACAAATGACTACATGGCTGGATGTGGTGGGCTGAGGACACTGTGTTTAGTTGGCTATGGCTGAGTGAGCAGAGTCTCCTTTGCTAGTTGGGTTGTAGGCAGGAGGCCTGGGTTCCTTGAACGAGCTGCCTCTCCCCAGGCGGTTCTCATTTTCCCTGGCCCACGTTTCACTGGCTCCAGTTGCTCTCTGTGGCCTTCTGCTTGCTGGGCTGCCCTTGGGAATTGTGGTTTCCCCACATTGTCTGCACTGTTTGCAGGGGGGGTGCCTGTGTCAGATCTCTGCCCAGCTGCCTGGGAGGCAGAGCCACTGCAGGGTGAACTTGACATTACCTCCCTTGTTGGGGACATCCTGTGGGCATGTGTTTGGTTTACTTGACACACTTCTGGGCAGATACAGAGGTGATGTCTCATCCAGGCTGGAATGTGAGAGGCCTGTGGGCCTGGAGCCCAGGGGTCACACACTTGAGCTTTGTAGCTCAGACTTCCTGAGGACTGGAAGGCCGTCTTGTTGGGCCTGTGGCTGGAATCAACACAAGATCATTACACACACACACACACACACACACACACACACACACACATACACACAATTTTTTAAAACCAGACACTGATCAACAAAGCAAAAATGTTCAAAAGAATATCTCTTGATCTTTGAGAAGAGAAGAATAAACAGATTCTTTGTGAGCTAACTTTCCTTAGGATGTTTATGTCCTTGCAGATTTCAGGGCCTCAAACCCAGATCTTTAGTCAGAAGGGGGAAGGGACCCCAGAAGCTGCATGTCTAACAAAAATCTTGGGTTGTGCTTATTTTTCTGAAATGTGAGAACCACAGTTGTAGATGCTTTTTTATTTAAATAAAAAATACACATAACAAAATTACCCTCCTAATCATTTTTAATTGTGCAGATCAGTGACATTAAGTACATCTGCATTGTTGTGCAACTAATCTCTGGAACTTTTTTATCCTGTGAAACTGAAACTACTCTCTTTAAACAACTCCTGTTTCCCCTTCCCCATATTTTCTGTTTCTATGAATTTGACTACTGTAGGGACCTCATGTAAGTGGAATCATGTAATTTGTATTTTTGTGACTGGATTGTTTGACTTAGCACAATGTCTTCAGGGTTTGTCCACATTGTAGCAGGTGTCACAAGTTCCCTCCTTTGTAAGGCTGAGTAATACTCCACCTATATGGTCTATGTATGTACCACATTGTGCTTATCCATCCTACCTTTTGGCTCTTGTTAGTAATGCCACTGTGAACATGTGAAATATCTCTTCGAGACCCAGTTTTCAATTTGAGTATATACCCAGAAGTGCAATTGCCAGATTATATAGTAATTCTATTTTTAATTTTTTAAGGAACTGCCACAGTTTTCCATTTCCACCGACAGTGCACCAGGGTTCCAGTTTTCCCCCGTCCCTGCCAGAACTCATTTTCTGTGTTTTGATGTTAGCCATCCTAGTGGGCATGAGGTGATGTCTCATTGCAGTTTTAGTTTACATTTCCCAAATAATTAGTGATGTTAAACATCTTTTCATATGCTTGTTGGCCATTTGTATATCATCTTTGGAGAAATGTTTATTCAAGTCCTTTGCCCATTCTTTTTCATGAAGTTATGTGTTTTTTTGTTGTTGAGTTGTAGGAGTTCTTTATAGATTTGGATTTTAACCCCTTATCAGGCACATGATTTGCAAATATTTTCTCCCATTCTGTGTCTTTTTCACTCTGTTGATGGTATCTCTTGATGCCTATTCTGCAAGTTCTTTATACACATTATAACGCTGTAGAGAAAGTACTGTTATCTATTATGCCAATTTTATGGGGTGGAAACTTAAGCCCAGTTTAGTTACCATGCCTGGGGTCAGGAAGCTGTAAGTGTTGGAGCTGGGATTCAGATATGGGTCCCTCTGACTCCAAAGCTTGGACCATTTCCACACCCCTGCTTTATCTCCATTCCCCCCTGAGCTAATAGCATAAGGAGGCCCCTTGGGGCTCTGCAGGAAGTGGCATTGGCTTGAGAAGCATTCAGTTACTGGAGAGGAAATATGAATGGAGAACCTGGGAATCTCTTCCTTCCGCCCACTGGGGTGCTCCTTCCTGCCAATCTGTATCATTGCTTAAGCCTTAGAAATAGCAGAGACATGCAGACAGGTTTTTAACTGTTTTGACTGTTTAAGCATTTCATAAGCTTGTTTCAGAGCCCATCTGCTACCCACAGTTCCCCCCACAGTCCATGTTCACGCTCCCACTGATGCCGTGTCTCCTGCCTGCAGTACCTTCGCAACTCCCCACCTGCCATCTGTCCGGGAGGCCAGCCTGGGTGGCAGCTCTTCTCTAGTCTCCCCGACTCCCCAGGCAGAAGGAAGCGACCCCTTGTTTGCCGTCCCTTTCTGTCAGGATATTTCCTCCAGACTGTGAGTTCCGTGGTGGTAGCCATGCCTTCTTCATCACTGTGTCACCCAGCATGGTGGCACTTAGTGCCATCCCAGTACATACAGCCCAGAGCCATTACATCAGAACCTAGGGGTTAGAACAGGCCCCTGTAATTTTCACAAACTCATTAGGGGAGACTTCTGTACACCAGCCTGGAGACCCTCTGGGACTGCTGGGAGCGTACATTCCTGCCTCCCTTCATCCTCAGGTGGCCTGTCCTGTCCTGTGTGGGGCATCAGGGGTCCCAGTGTGGTGCTGTCACTGGGAGGGGCTGGCCGAGGTCTGCTGATTCAGTTGCCCCTGCTGCTTTATGTGCCCTTCTTAATCCAATGAGACATTGGCAGTTTTGAGAGGATACAGGAACTTAATTCATTCATCCTTCCGTCCATCTATCCATATGCTTTATTGAGTGCCCACTATGAGCTAGGCACTGTGGGGGGCTTAATGCCTCTGAACCACTTATGTGTTGCTAGGGAGAGTGTATTATGACCTGAGAGGCAAGGCTGTGTTTTTGTGTGTATGGTGTATGCGCATGTGTGTACATGTATGTGCTAAGACCATGTCCTTGGACAACATCAGGATTCTCAGTGACAGCACCTCTCTGGCTGTGTGGTTGGGGAAATTTTGGGAAGAATGGGAAATATGACCCAGATTTTGAATAGTAGGGTGGGTATCACGGGTGGGGAATCTGGGTGCTCTGGGCTGACCTGTGTTGGGGAGGGAGAGACTGGGGGACTCATTTTGAAGCTGTTCCCCACGGATGGTCACCTTCAGATTCCTTCCATTCATTCCTTTGTTCCTCAAACATCTTACGTACCTACTGTCTGTGCTGAAAGTTCAGGCTGTGGGCTGGCTGTTTCAGCATCACCTGCAGCTTGTTAGAAATGCAGCTTCTCAGACTCCATCCTGGATCTATTGAATCTCTAGTGTGTCTGTTTTAACAAACATTCCAGGGTACTCTTAATGCCTGCTCGAGAATGTCCTGCTGCAGAGTGTCTGATTGTCCATCTCCGTCATTGTTGTGCCCCTCCCTCAGTGCCTACTACCTTGTACACAAAAGCACCCATAAATGTTTGTTATGGGCACTGCCTGTTAAGTGCCAGGTCATGTTAGGTGCTGGGAATGTGGGAGATGCTTTGGGGAGGACGGCAAAGTCAGCCAAGTTTGAGGTATAATGGGACATGCGGGTGACAATAGTTAGCAGGGCATTAGGTACACACCTATGAGTCTCAGGAGAAAAGACCAGGATGTGAGGTATTTTGGAAGTCGTCAACATACAGGCAGAATGATTAGATGACCAAGTGTATGAAAAGACTCTCCCAAGACCCATGTTAAAGTCAGAGAGCAGCGTGGGTGGGTGGAGGGGCATGCCTGGCTGACCTGAAGCCAGGTGTTCCAGTGATTGTGGCCTGGGAGCCCATTAGCCAGGCACTGAGGTGACGTACTGGCATTTTTACTCTGCAGACATTGGCCATCAGGGCAAGGGTGTGGCTCATGTCACTGAACATCAAGAGAGCGTTGCTCTTGGGGTCCCCTGGGATGGTTTAATTGATAGGGCACCTGCCTTCTGTTGGGGTCCTCCTCCTTCCTTCTCTCCAGGGGACAGACAGTATGGCGCTGAGACCTGACTGGAGTGGGCAGGGATGACCTTTATTTGCAGTAATTGTGGGCAAGTTGGGGTGGGGCTCACAGTGTACTGGAGGATGCTCCCTGCCTCCCCTGTGCCAGTTTCCCAGGGCTTTGCAGAGTCGGGCCTGTGTGGGGCAGGCTTTGGCCAGGGCTGTGCTGTAGAACTTGGTCCTGGGTTTATTTTTGGACAGTGAAGTCTAGGATCTAGCATTGCACTGTGCAGGCTGTAGCAACCTGAATCTCAGGCCTGTAGCACATGGTTTATGGAAAATCTGTTGGTAATCAAATGGTTAATATGAATCTAAGCATAGGTCAGATGGACTGGATGCATTTATACAGCAGATTCTTCCCCAGGCCTTTACTGGGAAAAAGGAAGTGCTTGTCATTGTGAGTTTCCTAGCTGGAAAATTCTTTGTGATCTAAGAGAGTTTAGAAAAATATTTGCTTTAGTTCCCCAATATCTTAGCACCCTTCCCAGCAGCCCGTGGCCAGTTGCCACCTCACCATACCAACAGAGTGATTTAATCTGGCTTCTGACTGGTCACTAGGTAAATGGTTCAGACCAGAGTACAAGAAGTGCCAGGATGCTGTCCTGAGGTTCCACGGTGGACACCTCTCAGCCTGGGCACTGTTCCCTATGGGCAGCTCCGAGAGCTGGCTGGCTATTCTCCTGGGTGCTGCATGAACCCTGGCCTCAGCTTACAGTCTCCTAAGGAGGTAGGTCTCTGCACTTTGGCTGCATGGGGGTGTGTTTGCATGTCTTATGGTGAACTTTGGGGAAGCTTCCCATGGGGACAGTGTAGTACCCTTCTGTCCCCTGCTTAAGATTGGTCTTTAGTAAAGTGCCAGTCATCATGGGGCAACAGAAAGTGTCATAGGTCCTTGAGACCACCGCAGCCACTGGGAAACAGTGATGGCCCTTGCAGCAGCTTTTACTGGGGGACAGCCCATTTCCAGTCTCTACCCTGCTCTTGGTGACATACTTATCCACTGCTCTTCCCCCAGCCCCACATGCTGGTAGATGTGGCCAGTTGATGTCTTTGGTGTCCTTGATTTTGGATTTCAAACAAGCTGATCACAAGTTTATCCTTGTGTAGGGTCTTAATTAACCCGCTGGTTTTGTCACTTCCTATACAGTAGCCCAATTTAACCTGCTCTTCCTCATTCTTTGAAATTACTCTCCTCCAAAGTTGTGCGTGAGTCACGCCTTCAGCCCCGGTGGGCAGTGCTGGCACCTCTGAGCTGGCCTTCCTGCCTGCTGCAGGGAGGCTGGTTTCTCCTGCTGTGCTTCCTTTGAAGGCAGCACCCCCTGCCCCCTGCAGTCAGTGCCCCTCCCGCAAAGCACTTTAAACTCCTCAGCCCACACCCCACCCTGCTGCTGGGCCTCCGTGGAGAGAGGTCTGAGCTCAGTTAGTTGGGTTTTGATTTCAGTACAGGAGTTGATAAAAGGAGATAAACCCCAGGCTCACAGGGCTGGGGAAATTAAACAGAGATGATATCAGGGTTCTCCTGAGTTTTCAACTGTGATACAGTAGCTTAGTTTTCTCCCAGCCTGGGGCCGGGAGGCGCACCTTTTATTCTGAAACAATATTCAGCATCAGTTAAGCCTAGTACTGCTGACTTTTAGGGATTAAGCATACAATTGTAGTAATTCTTTGATCAGCTACAAGGGAGCAGTGTGCTGTCAGTGTGAAGAGGTTTCTAGTGAAAGTTCATTTCTCTGTGAACCTGGGATGACAGTACTAGTGAGGAGCTGCAGGGCTGGGGAGTTGGGGGTCTCCCCCAGGCGTGGTTTGCAGCATTGCAGGCGGAAGCTGGAGACGGGCATTCTCCCACCCGGCAGGATTGCTGGAATTCATTGATCATGGCATGGAAAAATCCTCCTGGCTTGGAAAACACTTCCCGCTAACTGACCCCATCAAAGTCCTGGTATGTACATACAACAGACACTCATATACACACACTCCCGCCTTGCAGAGGAATCCTGGGGGCAGAGGCAGGAATAACTGCCTGGAGGGAGGCTCTGCAGCCTGGCTGGGACATCTGGCGGAGGCTGGCCACGCACTCTGGGTGGAGATTGGGATGGGGACTGGGACCAGAGGACCTGCAAGGTTCAATTAGGGGGACTAGCTCAGGGTCAGTGTTGCCACTGCACTCTCACCGAGCCCAAGAGTGGACGTGACTCCCACGTGCTGCCCCACCTTCACTCCTTACCTGGTATTTCCTGAGCACGACTTCATTTCACATTGGCTCAGTCCTGTCGTTCTGAGAAATCTCAACATTCGTTATTCTATCATCTCAAATACCGGGGCAGCTTTTGGCTTTCCCTGCAGAGACCGTCCTGGCAGCCACAGCTGGGACGGTAGAAGTTTCAAGTTGCCCCCGCCTCCTGGTTGGCCTGTGACTTCCAGCTGGTAATGGAGCCCCTGTGTGTGTCGATCGCGCCAGCCCTGTGCCATACATCAACCTATTCCCTCCTGTGCAGCACTCAGATCTCCCTCATTAGGCCTAAATTTACCTCCATCCTACACAAACATGGCCTTAGCTCATTTTTATTGTTTTAAATTATTGATGAGGGAAACGTTGAATCTTGAAACTGAGGTGTGAGGAAAATTAATCCCATGTTACTTTTATCTTCCTGTGCTTTTCTCCCCCCGTGCTTCACTTATTGGGCTACAGCTACAGAAAGCAGAGCTCTGGCATTTAAAAAAACAGATGAATGTCGAAACTGCTTTTCTGATCAGGTATCAGGTGGGATGCTGGCTCTCTGCACAGTGTCATGGGAAGCAGACCAGACTGGACAGGAGAGAGAAAGGACCCACCCGGCTCTGTGTCTGCCAGCTGCATGGCCTCTGAGAACTCTTGTTTCTCAGTTGTCTGTTTTCTAAAATGGGGCTATTACGTCCCAGTCACCTCCCAGTTTCGGTGTGAGCATCCCTGGAGAAAGAGCCTGAGAGAGCTTTTTGAGATGGCCAAGTCTTGTACAAATGCAGCCAAGATGTGTTACTGTGTCTTGTGTGCAGTTAGGATTTTGAGACAGAGATGAATGTTGGATAAGGAGCTGCCGAGGATGAAACCAGGAGTTGTTGCAAGTAGGCCTTGGTATTTTATGTTTTAAACCAGCATCACCTCTTGCCAGGCAGGTTCATGTTGGTCTTAAACACCCTGCTGCCCCCATGTCCCCTCCCCAGGCAGATTTGCTCTCTAAGCTTGCATTAATGGCCTCTTCTCCCTGTCGCAGAGGTCTGGCCTGTGACCCTCGGTGGCTGAGTATGCATGGTGCCATCCCTCCTGGCTCAGGCTCCACACAGCCCGGGAAACGTGGAGTGCTAGTTAATAAATGGCCTTTTGTTAGGAAGGTCAATTGAAGTGATGGTAGAGACGCTGTTAAAAGTAATTTGCAGTCAGAAAATATGTAATTCAGGGCAAGCTGCTTTGAGTGATTGCCTCTGCCGTGGATATCTTGGGCGTTTCTCATTAAAAGCTTCCTTTGCTCGTGGTGGTGCTTCCCCCTCTGCTGAGCCGGCCAGGGCCCTGTGCAGCCAGGAGTCATTTGTCTGTATTTCACAAAGCCTGCCTTGATCCCCAGGGTATGGCAACTGGGGGGAAAGGAAAGAAGGCGTGCATCTGAGATGGTCTGTTGCTAATGCTCTGCTCCTTTTTGCATCCTCCCATCCTGAAGGCCAGACTGAGACTGCACGCATGGGCACAGGCCGCTGGCTCCTTTGTCTGCCTCAGCTGGAGGCAGCCCGCAGCCATCTTGGAACCTGCTGCTGGGCTGCTTCTCTGGTGCATTCTGGGAGCAGCATCGAATCTTTAAGAGCGAATTTACCCGACTGCACTTGATAGCGTGCTTCAGAGCAAAAGAGAGCTGCTGTCATCAGTACCTCCTGGAGGGTATTGTGACCTGAGGATGTGAATCTATCAGCCAATGAAATATTTCTTATTTATTCCCATGCTTGCCTCCTCTCTCTCCTAGATAGTAGAGGCAGTGCTATCTTAAAAAAAAAAAAAAAAACAACTTACCTTGTGTCTTCTTTATTAAATTCACAGCATGATATTTTAGCACTGGCAGAATTTGTGCATTCTGTTAATGAGTTGTTAATTGCAAGGCGTTTTGGTAACCAACTGCAGGTACCAGTATTTTGCAAATGCAAGCACTGTTATTTTCATGTTACCAACGATAAGGGATTTTCCTAGTGAAAATACTTTCTGATCAGTTTTGCCTTTGATCAGACTGGTGCAGATACTTAATTCTAAATTTTTATTGAGGGCATACATGCACATTCATTCAATAAATATTTACTTAATGCCTATGTATGCAGGAAGCACCAACTCCTGAGTTTTATGCAGATAAATGTGCCTGGTAGATGAAATTTGGAAATAGAAAATGATGCAGTGATGCAGCATGGTATCCTGCCCTCTGCCCTAGGCTTCGGAAGTTTATTTTCAGTAGGTTTAAGTAAAGCATAACTTAGTTTGGCTTTTGTCATAAACAGAAGCTGAGAGCATGGCTGCTGCCAGGCAGAGCCTAGCCTTGATCAGAGACTTGGCTCCATTGCATTAAATCTGTTCTGGAGCCTTTTGTGGATTCCAGGGAATGCCGATTACGTGGGTGACTTACATATAGCATTCTGATTGTTCCTATTCTGGAGGCTGTCACTGTGTTTCACAGCCTCTGCCTTTTCTGATTCTAGGCTGAGAACTAAGAATATTCCTCCTGCCTGCCTAGTTAGGCAGGGTGTTTAGTTTCTTTAGAAGCAATAACCAGCCTTGAGAGATCTGGCAGACCTATGGCCAGTGGAATTTAATTGCTGCAGAAGGAGGTGGAATTTAACTTGCCCTTTTTCACTGCGTGTCCTTTTAGAAGTACTAAAAGTCATTTACATAAGGTGTTCCCTCTTTCATGTGCTTTCTGGTACACTGCCACTTGAGCTGCCCAGACCCAGTGCTCTCTATATTCTACTTGTCTCCTCCGGTCACATCAGAAGGCAGTCAGCAGCAGAATAATAATTCCACTTTCCCTCCCTTTCTCCCAAAGTGCCCAGCAAGAATTATGGTCATTGTTAGTGTTTAGCTGTGAGTAAATGCCTGCATGACCTGCAGGCTTAGACACAACAAAGGGACCCGGCAGTCCTCTCGGGAACGGTGCCTGACACCTTTCTGGCCAGTTATGCTGGGCCTGTGCCCCAGGCCTGCCAGTCTCACCTGCTTTTTACTGAATGCCGACTGTGTGCTGGGGACTCTCCAGGCCCCTCATTTACATGGCTCCCTTCCTTCTGTGTCCGTCAGCATCATGAGCTCTTGCTCGCTCAGTCTTCAGCTAGTAAGTCATGGAGCCCGGACTGCTACACCTTTGCCTCCATGCTTGGACATGTGCCTGCAAAGCTTTGCCTGCTGAACAGTCCACCCTTGCATGTGGGAGAGGCTATGAATTTGGAAGTCTGCATTCTACAAGGCAATATCATAAGGGAGAGAGATGAAAGGTGACGTGAGATTTAGCCCTGTCTTGTTTATCCTCAGAGCAGCTTCTGTTATCTGTTCAGAAGTCAGACAGCTGGACGGGAGAGTTAAGAATAGTTTGCTTTTGGATTTGAGTCAAGCCCTCATTAACTCTTTTAGCTCAATGTTCAAAGCTACTTGAGAAGAGCAGGGGCCAGAGATGACTTAATTCTTGACCTGAGGAAAGGGTCAGGTGAGGTCAGAACTCCTCTAGCCAGTTCGGGGATGTTTGCCCTGAGATCCTGGTTCTATCTGTTTGAGGTTTTGTATGGTTCACTTTAAGCGCTCAGTTTGAATTTTGTGCTTTCTTTTTCCTTTTTGGAACCAGGACCAATCAACCATGCCTGAAGTCAAAGACCTTTCGGAAGCCTTGCCAGAGACGTCAATGGACCCCATCACGGGAGTGGGGGTGGTGGCTTCTCGGAACCGAGCCCCAACAGGCTATGATGTAGTAAGTCAAGACTCACCGATTCAACAAATATTTATCTCCTGTGTTCAAGACCCTTTGAGCCTTGCGTGTAAGATGTGCTCCTTCTCCCTAGGAGCTTAGACAGGGAGGGAAAGCCCCACCTTTGGGAAGGTCTGGGGGTGTCCTGGCTTAGGTCAGGGACCTGACCCGTCTGGGCCGTTTCCAGGCCTGGCCCAGTCACTTGACCTCTGTGGTGGTCATTTTCACCTTATGTAAAATTAAGGGGTGGGATTAGTTGCGGCACTTCTAGTTGTGACATTTTGTGAAAAGGATCCAAGAGTTTGTCACAGATTGTCCTACATGTAAAAATGTCATAAATATAATGCCATATGTTTGTATAGCTCTTTACAGTTTACAAAACCATTTCCTACCCGTGAGCTCATTTGGGTCTTCCTACTTCTTAGAAGGCTGGGAGGGCAAATGGCTTCCTGTCCACTTTGTTGATGAGGAGAATCAAGCTCTCAGAAGTGAAGTGACGGAGGCCCAGTCCCTGGGAGCCCTGTCAGTGCCAGGCGTGCTCATGGCCTCAGCGCTCTGGCCATGCCGCGGTTACTTGCTCTGTGTTTCAGCAGGCAGCTGTGGCAGCGTCCCGGCTCACTGATGGCTGCAGTCAGCTATTGTGTTGTTCCAATAGATAAATTCTCATTTGGATGGAACTTAAAGGGTACAGAGCATCACCAGGAGGGTGACTAACAGTGACTGTTGTCGTGTGTGTTAGGAGATTCTAAGATTCTTATTTCACTCTCCTCATTGTATTTATGGAAACATTTGTTCATGTTCATTTGAAAATGTGCACCAAGAATACATGAGAATAAAGGAAGATGAGTCTCATTAGCCAGCACTAAAACCCTGCCACAGTGATGAGATGTCTGCCGTCCCAGAGGCAGGAGGGATGCCGTGCCTGGTGCGGAGGAAGCCCTGAGGCAGCGGTTCTCAGTCTTGGCACTGTTGACGTTTTGGGGCAGTCAGGAAAGTTTGTGTTGTGGCAGCTGTCCTGTGTGTCATAGGGTGCTCAGCAGCATCCCTGCCTCTATCTATTAGATGCCACAAATGCCCAGACATGGCCAGATGTCCCCAGGTGGCACGAGTGAGTGGGCAAAATCAGCCCCCACTGAGAACACCGTGGTGTATATTGGCCTGTTAAAACGCTCTCCATCACTTTCCTAAGTGTTTGAAAGCTTACAAACATTTTTAAAGTGAGAGAATGGGAGAATCTTTTTTGACCAAGATTTGAGTCTTACCTGCTGCCTGCTTTCACAGCCCTGTTTGAATGTATAACTTGCCATAAAATAGAATCATTAGATATGGCTTTGTGCCATAAAACTCTTGGGGAAGCTAATAAAAATGTTCCTGATTTGAGAAGCCAACGTGTCTTTTGATGAAGTAGATATGAAGCAGCAAGTCATGAATCAGGCCAGGGGCTCCGTGCTCCCGATCCCGGAGGACAGGCTCAGGATTGCGCTCCCCAGAGGGCTGACGCAGGGCTCGCTCTGGGAGCGCGGGTCTCCTCGTCTTCTCGCTGTTCTCTTTTGTTGATCTGTGTCTTTAGCATTCTGCTTGTACCTTTGAGGTCATCTCGAGTGCTTGGCTAGTGGGTGGCAGATGGCCTTTATGGTCTGGTTTTCTAAAAGTCTTGCTAAGTCTGACGGGAGCAGAATCTATCCCTATCATTTTCTCCTAACATCTAGCTCAGGGCAGAAGAGCGCAGTGTCAGATGAGTAAAATTAATAAGCACATTTCATGATTATGCTGCACCATGCATTATAGTGAAAGGTGAGCAGGGCAAGAGGCTCCAGAAGGTCAGCCTGGCAATTACCCAGCCTCCACGCTGAGATGGAGAGTGTCCGAGCTCCCTCTGAGAGCCCTTTCACCGGGAGAGGTGGGAGTCGGCGCGTCATGCTACCCGCTGGTGGACTGTTCTCAGATAAGCATCTGCTTCCCCAGAGGTCTGACCCTGAGTTCAAGGGGAACAGGGGGAGGCAGGGGGAGGAGAGGCACTTGCCATTCCTTTTATCTGAAATTTCAGATGGACTCAACATCCAAACTGAAATATAAGGCGTTTTATGGTGGCGGGGCCACAGAGATGCTTAGACAGCGGGTAGTGGCTGGGGAAGCCCTGCCGTGGATTGCGTCAGGACGTCTCCCTGTCACATCTGCTGCAGGATTAATCCCTCCCTGTGCTCAGGGTGCATTAAGTACTGTGACCACGCAGCCCTGAGAGTTAGGCACTGGATGGACTGCTGACCTGGGCTAGCATAGCCACTTTAGAATAAGGCCCTGCCGCTGCTTGAAGTAAAGGATGCCAAATGTGTTTTTATAAAAATGTAATTTTATAACTTCTCTGCAGGTCAGGGAATGCTTCTTAGGCCAGAGGACTGGGGATTATTTGCTGAACTGCTCCATTTATTGTCCCTCTTCCTGCAGTCCTCTCTGAAATGGCTTCCTGTGTCTGTTCCAGAGCCACACTCTCAGATCTTGGAGTGACTGGCAATGACGCTCCCTGCTGTCGGTGGCAGGTGGGTCTTCAGTGTCCCTGTGATGCCACTGCACCTGCCATAATGACTGTGGTGTAGGTGCCTGGTGTTTACCAGAGGTCGTACATGCTGTTTTGTCCTCTGTGGGTCATTTAGTTTTCAATGACTCTTAATGCCCTAGAAGTTCTTTATACTAAAACTCATCTGCACAAAATTAATCTTTGTTATCCAGGTCCCTCTGGGATGCTGCAGTGTGTAAGGGCATCAAGCTGGACACACTGGTGACCATTGCTGGGTGTATGTCTGTTCATTTCCAGTGAAATACGTCCTGCCTTTTACCTACATTCTTTTGCTTTTCTAAATGAGTGTTTACAACTCAGAGACTGAAGCCAGAACACTGTATTTATGAGGTGACTCTTTCTTTCCAGAAAGGAAGTGTCTTCCTTTAATAACGTGCTTTTGGTATATCCTTCCATATGATAATAACTTTTCTTTGGCAAAAACAAACAAAAAGTCAACAATACAGGGAAAGAACAACCAAACATTCCATTGTGTTTTAGTTTTAAATCGTTTATTTATCCATCCTATTTTTTGAGTACCTACTATGTGCCAGCTAAGAGCTGAGGATGTATACTGGTGAGCAAAAACATACTGTTCCTGCCTTCGTGATGCTTACAGTCTAGAGGAAGAGAAAAAACAATTAAATGGTCATACAAATAAATGTAAAATAAGATTGTGGTTAGGTGCTTTGAAGGCAAGTCATAACAGACTGTTTTGTCTTTCAGATCTAATTTTACGGGTCTATCCATGTCCCCTACTCCCAGATAGTGACAGCCCAAACCCCCTCCAACTTACTTCTGGAAATTGCTCCCTTTCTTCCACACCGGGAGACCTGCCAAGGGGCTGAAGCTTTTTCTAAGCCTTCCCCAGGGCCCCGCCTGAAGTTGCTCAGGTTCTTCAGCTCTGGCTGTACCCTGGACCCTTTTTGTTGGTGACAAATGGGGGCTCCCTTGCCTGGGTCCAGCTCCTCTGCCAGCCTGTCAGCAGCTGCTCCCACCTTTCTGGCCTGAGTGGGGATGGGCACTGCTCTCCTTTTCGCTTCCATCTTCTGTGACCTCCCGTGGTTTCCCACAGAACAGCAGAGACCAGGATTACGTTTCAGGAGAGACTTTTCTGGAGCTAATGGGGGTGAGTGAGTCTGTGGCCAGTGCCCACATCAGTCCCCTGACACCCTCCTTGCCCAGCTTCTGCTGCTCTGGGGGGGCTTTGATTCTACCTACCCCAGAACAGTGTTTAGAACTGCTGCACATGGAGTCCCAGCCACACTGAGCCTTGGCCCAGAGAAACTAGGAGATTTTTTTTCTTTTTCTTCATTCCAATCTAAGATCTCCTCCATTCCCTTCTGGAGCAACCCCATGCTACTACCCAGGAGTCTTTCTGGCATGTGACCCTGAAGTGACAGATTACCCCTAGTTAAGTTAAGGACTGTTCCCAGACGTCCAGGTGGGGAGTTCTCAAACTTCTGTGGGCCTCAGTCCTCCGGAGGATCTGCGCCCTGAGTTCCTGCGGCAGTGGGTCTGGGCTGGGGTCTCGGAGCTGCCCTCTAACCCGTTCCCTGGCTGTGTGGCTGCTGCTGGTCCAGGAGCCACACTCTGAGAAGTGCTGGTCTAAGTTAAGTCATCCTTCAGTAATCTCTACATGTGGTCAGCACACATTTATCTCAGGAAGGGCTGTGCTAGCTTTTCCTGTTGTTTTTCAGCCTCTCCTGATTTAGAGTTCAGAACATCTCTGGGGACATGTGCGTAACCTAAAAAAAAAAGGATTTAAAAACTACAAATGAGATGGTACTATTCATACTCATTGTAATTTAAAAATAATATGGGCATAGTGCTGTATCGGTCCATATAGATCTATCTCATCCTAAAATGCATATTTTAATATCTAGCTGTACCACAATTTGGCTAATAATCCCATATTGAAAGACATTTTGTTTGTTTCCTTTTTTTTTGTTCTTAATATGATAAACAACATCTTTGTGTATGTATCTTGGCATGGTTCACCGTATTGGCTCCCTAGGATAAGGTTTAGGTTAGAATTACTGGGCTTGGGGTATTAATTTTTTAAATTTGATAAGTATTGCCAAATGCGTCCCATAAAGGTCATGCCATTTTGTGAGTTCCTGTTCTCAAGTGAGTGTGAGTAAAATGGATTTTGGGGGGATGAACTGACTGAATCACTCCCCCCGCCCAGGCTTTGTGCCCGAGCTCCTGTCCTACTGGCACCTCTGACACATGGGCATCTCTCCCAGACGGAGGGCCTGAACAGCAGTGGGCACCCTTGTTTCAGCGGGAGCCGTGGGTCTTCCCCCAGAGGTCTCCCGTCGCTGATAGCCAAGCACAGGATCACACGGAGGTCCGGACTCCTTTCTCTGATGTCCACTCTCACCGCCTGCTCACTTCTTCTCTGGCGTCATTGAAACCTCTCACTTTCTCATATTCAGAATAAGCAGAAATTTGGGACCGTCATGCCTTTGAACCCACAGAATTCCCGTACCTTCCCACTTTTAGGGTAAAATTTTACTCACCCTCCACAGACTGGTTTGAATAGCTTCTTAGTGAAACTTTTCCTGATGTCACTCATTCATTCATTTACTCATGCATTTGTTTCACAAAAGTTTACCACCTGATATGTGCAAGGCACTCAGAATCCTAGGATTGTGGGTGAAAGGTGAGAGACGAGGATGAGCAGGTGAATGAGGCCGGATCACAGCAGAGGCAGCGTCAGGTTTATGTTTTAAGAAGTGCACTTGGTATGTGCAGCCAGGGAAGTACCAGAGGGTATAAGTACTGAGGCAAGCCGATGGGTTTGGAGGCTTTGTGCTAGTGTGTGTGTGTGTGTGTGTGTGTGTGTGTGTGTGTGTGGCGGGGGGGAGGGTGTCTAACCACTGGCAGTGGAAATGGAAAGTGGGTGGGTCTGAGGGACATGGAAGCATGGGACCTGGGGACCCAAGTACATGTTCTTTCCCAGAAAAAAATTGATTGACTGTTGGGACGGGGGGAAGGTGTGAGGAAAGGGAAGGACCAGAGTGACACAAGGGTGTCTCGCGGGGCACCTGGGTGGGTGTCAGTGCTCCCTGTGGAGACAGGAGCGGGGACAGCCAGGCGGGAGGGTAGGCGGAGGATGAGCAGTTCTATTCGGGACGTGCTGAGTGCAGGGTGCTTGGTGACCCCTAGGACATGTCAGGCAGCCTGAGTCTGCAGGTCTGTCAAGTAGTCTGGGTGTGGTCCTCACAAGGCAGAGACCGTGGTGTGAGGTGTCCTGGGAGATGGTCCTGCCGCTTCAGCCTCATTGTCGGAGGAAGTGCTTAGGGATGGGTATGAAGGGGGCACTCCCAAGGGGACCAGGGCCAGGCATCCAGAGAGGTGGGTGGAAAATTCATAAGAAAATAAAGGAAAATGACTATTTCCTGAAGAAGAAGAGATGGTCACTAGTGTTCAGAGTTGCCTACAGGTCAGTGAAAT
Organism: Manis javanica; assembly: GCF_040802235.1. Taxonomy (NCBI): domain Eukaryota; kingdom Metazoa; phylum Chordata; class Mammalia; order Pholidota; family Manidae; genus Manis; species Manis javanica. The sequence goes on along the minus strand of NC_133157.1, from coordinate 8,686,202 downwards.
AAGGTCGATAGGTTTCTTTGGGGTTTAACACCAAGGAGGTGGTTGTGAACATGTTGGGGGGCTCAGAAGCAAGATTGGAGCAGATTTGAAGGGGTCCATCTGAAGTGGGAGGGAAGCAGACATGCCACGAGGACGGACGGCCTTTAGAGAAGGGGAGAGGGCGGGCGGGCAGGCGCTGGACGATGACATGGGATCGGGAGCCTCGTTTTCTTCATTTACAGGTGGGACGCTGCTGCGGGTGTTTCCGTGATGATGGGAAGCAGCCAGCAGTGAGGGAGGGTTGATGACACAGGAGAGAGGGGCCATCTGCTGAAGGCCCAGGAGGGGCCAGAGGACTGGGCGGCCAGAGCCTGGGCAGGGGGAAGCAGTTCTTACTCCTTCTGCCTCTGTGTGTGGGGAAGTCAGCCTTGGCCACGGCCTCTGACCACCACGTGGCCTCTGTGGGCTGCACAGGGGCCACTCCTCCCACCGCTTCCACCCCCTGTTCCTCTGTGTCTGCACTGTGTCTCCTTTCAGCGCTCCTGCTTATTTCTGAAGCTAATTAGACAACAAAACATTGCTTCAGAACTGTTGTGGACCTGTTTGGTTTATGCCCTAAATGTATTTGGGATTTTCTAAATAATTGGAATTTTCAAATGCTTGAACTGCTGAATGTGAGGGGCTTTGGGGATACTGGAAGAGATCGGCCCCCCCTCCGGGCTGTGGGCTATGTCTAGGGCTCACAGAGGGGGTAAGTTTAAAATCCTAAACCTGCAGATGAGGTCCTACTTACAAAATGGTGAAAGAAAAACATAATCAGCTAAATGCTGAAGTAGGTTCAAGCAAGCTGGTGTTTTTATACAGTGCTCAAGAAAGTAGGAAAAAAATGGTATGAAGAGCATGCATGCAAAGACAGGAACTGTATCTTATTAAAAAACATATGGTAGATGTCAAGTGAAAAATGTGGGACATAATCATATGTCCAGTCTGATCACATCACGTTCATCTCCAGAAAGCTGAAGTTGTGGCGGGGGCCCCAAGAAAGGCAGGAAGCCCCCCCTCGTTCCTCATGGCCAGAGAGCAGTGAGGGCCCAGGCCTCAAGGAGCCGCCCCTCCAGGAGCTCTGTCCCCTTGAAGCAAAGCAGCAGCGGGGCCCCTGTTCCCTCCCACACAGCTTGCTGTCCGCGCCCTCTCCCAACCGCGAAAGAACCGCAAACTGCGTCCTGCCTGGCATGTGGGTTTATTTGCAGAACCAGAGCTTGTTTTGATTAAAGGCACCAGGTGTTTCTCCCTTTTGTTTTGTTAGAAAATACGTTAAACTGAGATTTACCAAAAGCACGGAAAGTGGTTTTATGACCAGCCCTTGGGCCTTTGTTTCCTGTGGCCTGGATTAGCAAACTCTAGTAACTCCGGCATCTTTCCTGCACTTCCCCCTTTTCCCTGAAGAGCCTTGGCCTCAGGGAGCGCAGCCGCGTGGAAGGATGTACACGGACCACTTACACTTAGCACAGAGCTCGGCGTCCAGGGGGCGTGCGAGAAGCAAAAACACGGGCTGGGCTAGAGTGATTCTCCCGGGAATAGTGGCTTAACCGGTCTCCTTCTAGGCCTCTTTCCCCCACCAACGATGCAGTTTGGATTTGACACAAAACCTTTATTCTCACTGATGATGTACTCCCATGGTCGGTTCATTTGGAAAGGAGAGGGCCTGGGGAACAATGTGATGTTCTGCTCTTCCCCCTGTTCACTGACACTCCCTGTTCATTTAAAGAGCTTTCTGACAAAGGCACCCCAACTAGGTGGATTGATGGAAAAGATGAGGGACTTCCTTTAATTTTTCTTTGATGTTTTTCAGTTAACCTTTTTTGGGGGGGATCATTGTAGTTGCACATGTAATGATGAGAAGTAATATGGGGAGATCTTGTTTTTACCCTTTTTCCCCCAGTGGTAACATCCTGCAAACTCTAGTACATCACAACCAGGATATTGACACTGACATAGACAAGTTACAGAACATTCCTGTTTTAAAATGTGCCTGGAATTTTATTTTTATTCAGGTGTATTGAGGCCAATAGATCAGGAGACAGTTGCCATTGAAAAGATAGTTCGTTCTCATAGTTGCCAAGGGAAGGGGTGCCCCATGCCTGCAGGACCACAAGGGGCAGCCCCAGGACTGGGCAGGAAGCAGAGAGAGAGAAGGAAAAGCGTGGGCTGTTTTTCTGAAAATTTTTATCACGAATGGATGTTGAATTTTTGTCAAATTCCTGTTCTGCACTGATTGGTATGATTGGTTTTGTTTTTTTTTCCTTTAGCCTGGTAACATGTTTGATTACACTGATATTTGAATAATGAACCACCCTTGTATCCCTTGAATAAATGCCACTTGGTCATGGTGTATAATTGTTACTCATCTCTTTGCTAATATTTTGTTAAGAATTTTTGTGTCTATGTTTATGAGGGGTACTGGTTGTAATTTTTTTGCACTATTTTTGTAGATTTAGTAGTACTAGATTTATAAGAATTGGAAAGAATCCTTTCCTCTTGTTTTCTGAAAGAGATTGTTTAGAATGGGTGTTAATAAAATGTTAGGTAGGATTTAAATTAGAATTCCCTGGTGAGATTTTTCTGGGCCCAGGGAGTTATTCTTTGGAAGTTGTAAAATGGCTAATTCAATTTCCTTATGAGTTATAGATATTTTGAATAATTGATTTCATATTGCGTAAATTAGGGTAGTTTGTGTTTTTCAAGGAATTGGTCTGTTTCATCAAAGTTGTCAAGTTTCTGTGTGTAGAATTATTTGTAGCATTTCCTCATTGTCCTTTTGATGTCTTCAGAGTCTGTAATCATATTTTCTGTTTCTGATGTTGATACTCTGTATCTTCTCTCTTTTCTCCTTTGTCAGTCTTACTAGAAGTTTGTCAGTTAACCTTTCTAAAAAACCAGCTGTTTGTCTCAATTTTTCCCTGTTTTTGTTTTCAATTTTATTGATTTCTGCTTTTATCTTTATTGTTTCCTTCCTTCTGCTTTTTTTGTGTTTATTTTTGCTCTTTTCCTAGATTCTTGAGGTAGGAGCTTAGATTATTGATTTGAGAATTTTCCTTATTGCTAATGAATGCGTTTAGTGCTATGAATGTCCCTCTTGGCACTGCTTTAGCTATGTCTCACAAATTTTCATGTTTTATTTCCATTTGCATCCTCTTCAGTGTTTTTTAAAAATTCCTCTTAGATTTATTTGAACCATGGATTATTTAGAATTGTGTTGTTTAGTTTCCAAGCATTTAGAGATTTTCCCTTAATCTTTCTGTTACTGATTTCTTGTTTGATTCCATTGTGATTAGAGAAGTGATTTGTATGATTTCAGTTCTTTCAAGTTTGTTGAGGTTTTGTTTTATTGCCCATAAAATAGTCTATTTTGGCATATGTTCTGTGGTCACTTAAAAAGACTGTGTATTCTGTTATTGAGTGGAATTTTCTTTAAATACCAATTAGATTTTCTTGGTTGATCGTATGGTTGTGTTCTTTCGTATGCTTGCTGATTTTCTATCCAGTTGTTTAGTCAGTTTTTGAGAAAGGGGTGTTGCAAGTCTCCAGCTATAATTTTTGGAATTGCCTTTTTTTCCCTTTCAGTTTTATCAGTTTTGGCTTCACATGTATTTGCAGTACTGTTGTCTGGTACATAGACATTTAGGATTGTTACGACTTTTTGGCATATTGACCACTTTATCATTACATAATTTCCCTTTCTATCTGGTGATTTTCTTAGCTCTGAAATCTTTTGTTATTTGCTATCAGTATAGCTACTCCTGCTTCCTTTTAATTAATGTTTTCATGATATATCTTTTTCCATACTTTCACTTTCAACCTGCCTATAACATTGTATTTGAAATAAGTTGCTTGTAGACAACATATAGTTAGATCATGTTTTTAAATTTATTTTGCTAATCTTTGTCTTTTAATAGATATAGTTAGACCATTTGTATTTAGTGTAATTTTTGATATGTTAGCGCTTAAATTTGCTATTTTTTAATTTTTTGTTTGTTCTCTGTTTTTGTTTGTTTCTGTATTCTTTTTCCTGCCTTCCCATGGGTTACTTGTACATTTGTTAGGATTCCATTTTGGCTTATTTAAGTGTTGTTGAATTTTTCTGTGTGTGTATAGATTTTTTAATGGTTGCTCTAGGTATTACATTTTGTGTGTGTGCGTGCATCTTATAACAATCTACTAGTACTGTCTTCTTACTAGTTCAAGTGAATTGGAGAACCTTTGCTCTTTTATATCCCTTTACTCTCCCTTAGTCATATTATTGTCTTAAATATTTCCTCTTCATATATTTAGAACCATGATTGACAATGTTATATTTTTTGCTTCTACCATCAAATGTAATTTAGAAAACTCAAGAGGAGAAGGAAAGTCTATTTAATTTACCCATGTTTTTGCTTACCAAGTTTTTTCTTCCTTCCTAATATTTCAGAGTTCCTTCTTTTGTCATTTCTTTTCTGTTCAGAGAACTTCCTTTAGCTATTCTTTTTGATATATCTGCTGGTGACAAATTTTGGTAGTTTTTTTTTTAATCATAGAATATCTTTATTTCCCATTTATTCCTGAAAGATATTTCACTGGATATAAGATTCTGGGTTGTCATTTCTTTTAACACCTGAAAAATCATTTGCTATTTCCTCTGGCCACAAGTTTTCTAATGAGAAATCTACCATTATTTGAATTGTTTTTCCCCTGTAACTCAAGTGTTGTTTCTTTCTCAATTAAAACCATTTCATTTGTCCTAATTTTTGAGGAGTTTGACTCTGATGTGTCCTAGTGTGGATTTATTAGGATTTATCCTGTTTTGAGTTGGCTTGCTTCTTAACCCTTAGATTTATGCCTGTTGCTAAATTTAGGAAGTGTTTAGCCATTATTTCTTCAGGTACTTTTTTATAGCCTCACCCTCTTTCTCCTCTCCTGGAACTCCAATGACAAAAATGTTAGATTTTGTTACAGTCCCTCAGGTCCCTGAGGCTTTGTTCATTTATTGTTCAGTGTATTTTCCTTCTGTGTTCCTACTGGGTAATTTTTAGCCTGTCTCCCAGTTCATCAGCTCTTTCTTCTCTCTCTTCCACTTTGCTGTTGAGCCCATCTGTTAAGTTTGTCAGTCATTGAATTTTTCAGTTCTAAAATTTCAATTTGGTTCCCTTTTAATTGTGTATTTATTTGCTGAGACTTTCTATATTTTCATTTTCTTTAAGCATGTTTGTAACTTCTCAGCGAAGCATTTTCATGGTGGTTGCTTAAAAATTTGTTTCAGATAATTCTAACCCCTGTTTTCCTGATTTTGGCCCCTATTATTATTTTTTAAATTCAGTTTGAGATCTTTCTGTCTCTTGGTAATTTTCTTTGATGAGGGGGTTTTGATGGAAACCTGGAAGTTTTAAAGATTATGTTGTGAAACTGAATCTTATTTAAACCTTCTTTTGGCTTCTTTTGATGCTTCTCTTCAGGAAGAAGAGGGGAAACTATGTCTTTACTGCTAGGAGGAGTAGATGTCCAGTTTCCCCACTTGACTTCCGTTGACACCCAAGGAGTTGGGGCTCCTTGTTACTTCTGGGTGGGAGTGGGAGTTCTAACTCCCTACTCAGCCTCCACTCACACCTCCCTGAAGGAGTGCTTCATTACAGCTCCCCCTGTAGCCTCCACTGCCATCACAGGTTTGGGGAGGTTGCCTTGTTAATTATTGTGGTAAAAGTCCTGACTCTTCACCAGCCTTCTTCAAAATTACCCCACTGGGAAGATGGAGGGACGGGGGAAGGGGTGCCTTATTCCTGCCATGTGGTGTGAAAGTCTTGGCTCCTGACTTGGCCTTCCTGACACTGTCTTGGCAGAGGTGTTGGGATGCCTCCTTGTAGCCTGGAGAGAGTGGGTGTCTAGGCTCCCTACTCTGGCTTTGCTGGCACGGGTCAGGGTGGTGGCAGCAGTATTTCATGTAGCATTTGGCTGGGATAGCTCTGTTATTGTCTAAAAGTTTCTCTTTTGCTAGGATGTCCCCTTGGCTAGGGAAAGCAGGCTTTTGTTGGGGCGTTTTTTTGTCTGTGCCTATTGCTGTTTCCGGGTTGCTGGCTTCTTTAGCTCCAAGTCAGTGATGTGTGGGGCAAAAAGAAACCCACAGCACTCACCTCTGTGCTGTTCCCTGGGCTTTGAGATCCCTAGCCGTCTGCTACCTTCTCTCACCTTTCAGAGCCCCCTTATATTTGTTTCATGTAATGGCCAGAGTTTTTAGTTGTTCTCAGTAGAAGGAATAGGGAAAAGCTCCATATTCTTGGAAGTGGAAGTCCTGGCTTACTTAAATTTTCATTAATTTAGGGTTAACCAGAGAATCTGGTTTATTTCTAAGCCCATCAGAAATCTTTCTAGAATATTTATGTTTCAGCCTTATTACATATATAGGCTATAAATATGCTACTACATGCTTATAAAATACTTGCTGGTTACTTCTTAATGTCTACAAGACTTTAAATGCTTCAGGGTCACCTTTCTCAATTTTTGTGGCCCATGTTTATAGTATTATGCAGCTGTTGCATGAGAGGTGGTGTGTATTTGGAAGAGGAGATGTGGCTGGAGTTGAGAATTGTGTGTGGTGAGCTGTATTATTGAAAGACAGAGATCACTGAAAGGGAGAAAGAGTTGATGAGATGTCTCCAAAAAAGGATGATGAGACTAGAAGGAAGTATCTAGTCTAGTTCTTGAAGTTGGCAGATATCCAGGGGATCTAGCAACCAGTTCTATTCATTAACTGTTAATTATTTGTAAAGTATTGTTTTGTTTTAATAGGTAATTATTATTAACATTTTGGTCTATATCCTTCCAATACTTTTTCTGTGAATGTGCAAATACCTATATATGTATATATATATATATGCCCACATAATAGAGGATGTATAATTTAGTAGCCAAAAGCATAGACTCTGGAACCTCCTACTTGGATTCAAATCTTGGCTCTGCCACTTATTAGCTGTGTGACTTTAGTCAAGGTACTTTATCTCTTAGTGCCTCAGTTTCCTTTACTCATAGAATTCTGATAAGGATTAAATGTGCTTAAAGTTCTTAAAATAGTGACTTGTATTAGCTTGAGCTATGCAAGTGTTAGTACATAATTATTATTATTTATACATATGCTGTACATAATATTCCTTGACTTTTCCTCTTTTCCTTAACGTATGTAGGAAATCTTTCTACGTCATGACATATCAACCTCATTCTTTTTAATGGCTTTTTTTCACTGTTTAGTAACTTGTTAACCACTGCCCTGCTGATCAAAATTTAAAATTTCTTTGGCCTTTGAAAAGCTAAGTATCCCTGTATATACATTGCTGGCTGTATGCTAATGGACCAAAGGATATGTACATTTTAAATTTTAGTTGTTCCCTCCGAATAGCTTTCAACTGCTTTTCTGATTTGTATATACTCCCAGTAAAGGGTACACAGAAGTTTCTATTTACCGTCATTGTTGTCTTCACTCTTTATTATCAGTCTTCGTATTTTTATTTTTCCAAACTAGGGGTTATTTTTGTGAATATGCAGTGCTGTTATTAGTAATCAGATTAAGCCATCTTTTTGTGGTTGGCCATTTGTATTTTTTCTTTTTATTTCTTGTTTTTTAGTTGACTCCTTTGGTTGGTTTTTTCTCACTGATTGTAGGATTCCCTCATAGATCCTATTAATTAGTTCTTTGCCTGTTATATATGTTCCAAATACTTCTCCCTCATACTGTCATTGTTTTTCAGCTTTGTTCATTATATCAAACTTTGTTGATGTAAGTTCATCTTATCAGTTTATAATCTTTATATAGTTACATTTGTCAATTTCTTTTTCTTAATGCTTTAAAAGTTCTGTCTAGATGCTACAACTAGTAGGTGAAAGGTTTATGAGAAACAGTGTATTTACATAGTCTCAAAGTATCTCCCACAAAATACTTAATTATAAGTGGGGAAATCAAGCTTGTAAAAGGTAGGGAAACCAAGCAGATACCACCTTAAGCAAGTGACCCAAGGTAACATTGTGAGTCAGGTACATGAAAGACACAGCATATAAATAAATATATGCATATGTGTGTTACACAGATATGAAAGAGAAGAATAAAGCAAATGTGGTAAAATGTTAACATTTTAGGGAATCTGAGTAAAGGGTATACAGGAATTCTTTATATTATTCTTGTAACTTACCTCTACATCTTAAATTACTTCAAAATAAAAATTTTGTTTTAAAGTTAAAGATTAGGCAGTACCTGCCTACCCCAGGATTATGGAAGCATTCATATTAGTAGCTAATACTTACTTCATTTTGTAAATTTGGCTTTTTCAACAGCTGGATTTTTGTTTTGGGGTGTAGTGCAAGGTGGCGTCTCACTCACTTCCCCACACGTGCAGAAGCCTGAACACCATCTTCCCCTGTATATACACAGGCTTGTGTTTTAGACTGTTAAAAGCTCACTTCCTGTCCCAAAGATGGAACTTAGCAGCTTTTCCCTGAGGGATGACCCTTATGCAGAGTTAGGCCCTGAGGTAAACAAAAATAAGCTGAACTGCCACCTCCTTCTGACCCCTGCTGACCCCCAGCCAGACCACCCGGGCTTGGGGGCGGCAGGGGAGGAGAGGCTGATCCCAGGGGTCTTGAGAGTCGCTGGGTGGGCCTGGCCTGCGGGCTGGGGTCGTGGGGCCAGCAGCTGCACTCCAACAGGCCCAGGGCAGGGTATCAAGGACAGCCTGGTTAGGTCAGATCACACCCTAAGCACAGAGTGCTGTTAGAATTCAGCCTTGACTTCTGTATTTAAGTTATTGCATAAGGACAATGTTGCAACATCTTGGTTACAATTTAAGGCCTGCAGGCATCACTGATTTAGGAAGCAGTCTGGTAACCACAGGGAAAAATCTTGTTGCAGGCTGGCATTTATTTGGGCCCCAAAAGAGGGGAATTTTCCAGACCATTTCTAGGCTCTATTCTATTTCATTAATCTATTTAGTCTATTCTATAATAATGAACTTTCAGTTCTGAACCTTTCGAGCATTTGGGTTTTTTTTAGAGTTAGCATTTCCTTGATTTTCTAGAAATTGAGGTGAAATCCCCATAACATAAAATTAACCATCTTACAGTGAACAGTTCAGTGACATTTAATACATTTCACGGTGCTGTACAGCCATTAACTCTACGTGCTCCACATTTTCATCACCCCAAGAGGAAACCCCACACCCATGTATTAGTTGCTGGACATTCTCCTCTCCTCCAGGCCCTGGCAAACGCTAGTCCGGTTCTGCCTCTGTGGATTTACCTGTTCTGGATATTTTGTGTAAGTGAAATCATATAATATACGACCTCATTTGTTTGGCTTCTTTCATTAAGCACAGTGTTTTCAAGGTTTTCAGGGCATGTTTCGAGACCTGATAGAGCCATTTCCATCCTCTTCTGCTCTCTTTTTCAAAGACTTTTGGTTATTACAGCATATTATCTTTTCTAAAACAACTTGAGAATCAACTTCCACAAAGTATTATGTTTTTGACTCTCAGTACAATTGCACTGAATTAATAAGTTGACTTGAGGTAAATCAACATATTTGCAATACTGAGTTTTCCCATCTAGGAACATGGTTTGTGTTTCTATTTATTTAGGTCTGGTTTTCTGCCCTTGTGTGAGGTTTTATAGTGTTGTTCCTCATGTCTTGTCGCCTCTGTGTGTGCTTATTTGTTTCTGTTATGTACTGTGTGTTCTTTTTTATGTACTTACTGAGATATGATTCACCTACAATATACTGCATATATTTGAAGTGTTCAATTTGGTGAGTTTGTATACATGTATATGTATACACTTGTGGAACTATTATCACAATCAAGGTGACAAGCATGTCCATCACCTCAAAAATGTTCTTCATGCCCTTTTTTAATGCATCCCTCACTGCTCAGACCCATCGCTAGGAAATCACTGGTTTGCTTTCTTTTACTGTAGACCACAGTACAATTTTTAGAGTTTAATATAAATTCTTTTTTTCTTTTTGTCTTTCTTCTATCAAAATATTTTGAGATTCATTCATATTGTAGAGTATTGGTAGTTAGTGTTTTCTTATTTAATAAATAGTAATACTTCACTGAATACTTACATGACAGTTAACTTGTTGATGATTATTTGGGCTGTTTCCATTTTGGGCTATTAAATATAAAGCTACTAAGGTGAGTGTCGGTGCCAGAGGTTCCTAGCTCTGGGCAAGTTCACTCTGGATTTGCTGAAACCAAATAACAACAATGGAATATTGAGGGTGAAAGGTCTTATATGAAGCTTTATTTGTGGTGGCAGGTGGAGTGGTAGAATCCTGTCCACATCAGGTAAGTCTGCAGTCTGTCTCTGCCAGCTGCCTCCACCTGCCACGCAGAACACTGGGTGAAGCTCTTTATATGGCAACACAGCTTATAAAGGCTCATTGCCAGCACATATGTAAGCATGCACCTGTGCAGTAGACCAATTACATCATTGCACATGTGCAGGGGGCAAGTAGGTTAGGGTCAGGTGAGGATCCTGGCCATAGGAACTTCTGTTTTCCCTACAGTGAGCATTTCATAATGTATGAAATTGTTGAACGACTATGTTCACACCTGCAAGTAAAATAATACTGTACATCAACTATACTTAAATAAAAAAAATAAAAATAAAGCTGCTGTGAACATTCAGATACAAGTCATTTGTGGACATGCACTTTCATTTCTTGTGTGTAAATACCTAGAATGGATGGATGCTGGATCTAATGGTACATATATGTTTAACATTTTAAGAAACTGCCAAACTATTTTCCAAGCGCTTATATTTATATAATTTTACATTCCTACCAGCAGGACGTTGGAGTTCTAGTCATTCCATATCCCTGTCAACACTTGATATGTTCTTTTTTTCTTTATTTAACCATTTTAGTGGATGTGTAGTGACATTTAATTGTGGTTTTAGTTTGCATTTCTCTAATAACTAATGATATGGAGTTATCATAACTTGTGTTTTTTGCCATTACTATATCTTCTTGCATTAAGTGTTCAAATTTTTTACCCATTTTTTTGTTGGATCGTTCATCTTATTATTCAGTTTGAAGAGTTCTTTGTATATTTTAAGTAAAAGATTTAAAGATTTTTCTCTATAAACACTTATAGAAGCTTTATGGTTTTAACTCCTACATTTAGGTCAATGGCTTATTTCAAGTTAATTTTTATGTACAGCATGATATAGGGATCAAGGGTCACTTTTACATAGAACTGTCAGTTTTTCTAGCACCCTTTCTTTGAAAGACTCCTTTTTTTGTTGAATTGCTTGGCTCCTTTCTCAAATATCAGTTGATCATGTATCTATAGGTATATTTCTGGACTCTATTCTGTTGATCTGTCTGTATGCCACATATATCTGTCTATATGCCAAAATCACACCCTTTGATTACCGTAGCTTTATAATAATTCTTAAAATCAGGTAACCCTCTAACTTTATTCTTTTCAAAGTTATTTTGGCTATTCTAGGTCCTTTGAATTTTAATATAAGTTTTCGGATCAGCATGCGGGTTTCTACAGAAAAGGCTTGCTGGGATTTTGACTGGGATTTTATTAAACATATGGACCACTTTGCAGAGCATCAATATCCTAACAATATGAACTTTCAGATTCATTAACATGGTATATCTCTTCCTGTATTTAAATCCTCTTTAATTTCTCTCATCAGTCTTTTTTAGTTTTCAGTCTACAAGTCATGCAGATCTTTTGCCAAATTTATCTGTTAGCATTTCATATTTTTGATGCTATTGCAAATGGTATTTATTTTCATTTTAATTCCATTCTAGTTCATAGAAATACAGTTAACTGCTATATATTGACCAGGTATTCTGTAACCTTGATTAGTTCTTGTAACTATTTCAAATATTCCTTACAATTTTCTACACAGTCATGTTGTCTATGAATAAAAACAATTTTACTTTTCCTGTCCTATATATCTTTTTAGTTATTTTTCTTACCTTACTGTATTGGCTTTAACATCCACTACACTATTGAGTTGAAGTGGTGAAGGCAGACATCCTTGCCTTGTTCCAGATATTAGAGGAAGAGCATTCGGCTTTTTTAACATCTAAATATAGTGTTTAGCTGTATAATTTTTTGTAGATACTGTTTAATAGGCCTAGGAAATATCCTCCAGAAGGTTTTTATCATATATATGGATTTTGAATTTTGTCAAATGTTTTATCTACAGCTACTGAGGTGATCATATGATTATTTAGTTTTAGTCTTTGAATATGATGAAATATACTGATTTTAAATGAAATGTGTTTCTGGGATAAAGCCCACATGAACATAATATATTATCATTTTAATATACTGTTAGATTCAATATCCTAATACTTTGTAAGGACATTCTACGCATATGTGAAGAGAAATACTGATTGGTCTGTGGTTTTCTTTTCTTATAATGTTTCTTGTCTGGTTTTGTATTAGGTAGTGCTGGTCCCATGTGATTTGGTAAGCATTCCTTCTTTGCCTGTTATCTGGAATAGTTAATGTAGAATTTTTATTATTTCTTTAAATGTTTGTAGAATTCACCAGTGAAGCTGTTTAGGGATGAATATGGGAAAGTTTTAAACAATTCAAGTTTTTAAATAGATGTAGTGTTATTCAAGTTATCTGTTTTTGAATGAGCTTTGGTAATTTGTGTTAAGGAGGTTTGCTGCATAATTTAGGCTTTCCGATGCCTGAGCTTAAAGTTGTTTATAATACTTCCTTATTATCTTTTTAATATCTTTGGAATCTGTAGGTTATCCTCTCTTTCATTCCCAATAATGGTAATTGGTGTCATCACTCTTTTTTCTTGATCAAGCTGCATAAGTTTTATCAATTTTATTGATCTCAAAGAACTAGCTTTTGGTTTTATTGATTTTCTCTAACATTTTTCTGTTTTCTGTTTATTATTTTCTTTCCTTTGCTTACTTTGCATTTGATGTTCTCACATTTTCTTATGTGGAAGTTTTAAATGGAAGTTTGACTCATTGATTTGACACCTTTCTTCAATTCTAACATAAGCATTTAATGCTATGATTTTCCCTCTAAACTCTGCATTAGCTGTATCCATCAAATTTTGATATGTTGTGTTTTATTTTAATTCAATTCACAATACCGATTTCCCTTTTCATTGCTTCTTTGACCCATGGGCAATTTAGATATATGTGGTATCACTTCCATACATTTGTGGGTTTTCTAGAATATTTCTGTTATTGACATCTTATTTAATTCCATGTCATCAGAGAACAAACTCAGTTTTATGGCCTTAGAACAAGAGTCAGTGAACATCTTCTTTAAAGGTCCAGAGAGTAAGCATTTAAAGCTCTGTGGGCCATGTATGGTCTCTTTTGAATGTTAATTTTTTTAAACCCTTAAAAAAATAGAAAACTCTTTGAACTTCATAGGCTCTACACACACAGGCTGTAGGCTAGATCTGGCCTCTGTGCTTGAGGTCATCAACCCCAGCCTGGACTATGACTTTTCTTTCAGGTAAATGTTTCATGTGCACCTGAAAAGAATATATATTATGCTATTGCTGCAGTTGGAAAATGTCTGGTCATTATTAAAATAGTTCTTCACTTGTTCCTTTTCTGGAGCTCTAGTTACATGTATATTAGACCACTTGATATCATCCCATAGCTCAGGTAGTTTAATAAAACACAGGGAAGGAAATAACAAAAATAAAATCAGAAATTGGAAGTAAGAGGAAAGGAGGGGAGAGTTGTTAATTGAGAATCAATTCTTTGTAAAAAGCGTAATAAGCTTCTGGCAAATGTAGTAGGAGAAGGAAATAAAGTATAGATAAGCAGAATTTAGATCAGGGAAAGGAATGTAAGAGTGTAAAGACATTTGAGGACCATAAGAGAATATGATGAATGGCTGTTTTATGCAGCCCAAGTGACTAAAATTGAAAATCTTGATGAATTAAATCGTTTACATGCTATTTAACAAGAAATCCTCTAGCAAACCAATATCAAAGGAAGAAATTGGAAAAGTTGTTAAAGAATTATTTCCAACACAACCACCAGGCCCAAATTGTTTTAAGGTAACATTTCCTAAAATGGTCATGGAACAGGTAATTCCCACATCCTGTAAACTATCTTAAAGCTTTGAAAAAACAGGGGAAGTGTCTCAGTTTGTTTTATAGAGCTAATTTAATTGGTAATTGGTATTGCTATTGTGAATGGTACTGTTTTCTTCCATTGTATTCTATAACTTATTGTTGGTTATGTTTTTACATATTTTGTATAGAGGAAATGTGATTTTTAAAAAACATTTATGTCCAGCAACCTCACTGAATTCTTCATTTCTGATTTCCCCTCCTCTTCCTTCGCTCTTCCGTGACCTCATAGTCTAGGATGACAAGTTTGTAAGGTTTATGTGATAGGAAATTATATGATTGCAAATTCCACTGTGTTTGTAGAGGGGGCAGATGAGGGGGGAGTTTGAGAAGGATTGACCTGTTGCCTGGATACATTCCATTAGCTGTTCCCCACTCTCCTATGCGGAAGCCTGCTGTTTGTCTCCCACTGTGCCTCCCTAACTCCAGTTTAACCTCCAGTCTAAGTAAAAGATGAGATTCCTCACCTGCTTAGCATTGCTCTTTGGCTTTGTTTTTAGATTCAGAGGCAAGTTCATTTTACTTACTACTGAATGCCCAAGCAACTAGCACTCAGTGAGTGTGTAGCAAATCCATGGACGTTGCTGGAATCTAAGCTGTGTTTGGATTTGCCCATCCCACCTTTGTAGCCCTCATGATGCCCCCTTGAACTCCGAATGTTCCCTAAATGTGCCGTTCCCGTCTTGCTCTGTGCTTTCATGCATGCACGCCATCCCTCTCCTTGTGGAGTTAGGTTCCCACATTCAGTATCTTGATCATGCCTTTACTTTCCTCTGTTGCAGCTCTCACCACTCCAATACAGAGGCTGGCTAGTGTGTGCACCCTGCGTGCTAGGGCCCCTGGAGGCCGTGGAAGGGCGTCTTTCATAGCTCTACCCTCAGCCCCCAGCATGGCGCCTGGGTGCATACACCCCCCACTAGGCATGTGAAGAACGCTTACTGAATTGAATTAGCTGGCTCCTTTCTGTTTTGCCTTTCGACGTGTGGGATATTGGATGCCAACATCCAGCTAAGTTATGTTCGTGTTAAACATGAATTGAAATGCAATTACAGCTGGCAATGTGGTTTGGAGCTGAGTAATAGAGTAAATAAGAAGGGTGACTTCGTCACAAGTGCCGGTTCATCTCCTTGGCTTTCTTTCCTCCTGTCATTGAGCGTGACTCATGAGCAGCACGAGCCCAACTGTCTTCTCTTAAATCCCATCCCTTTAACTCTTCCTGTCCTCCTTGTCCTGTTGGGTCTCTTCCAGGCCCTCTGTTAAATCCAACCAGGAGCCCTACCCTCAGCCCCCAGCACGGCGCTCGGCCTTTGATCTGAGTTTGTTGGCCTCCAGCAGGAGGCTGTACCACCCACTCCAGGTGGTCAGTGCAGTGCGGAGAGCTTGGGCAGAGGCGGAGCCAGGAGCATGGGCAGGGGGAGCCTGGGCCAGTGTGCAGGCTGGCGGGCTTCCTCCAGGCCTGGGAAAGCCACACAGGGTCCCTGGAATTTCTGCTGATCCCAGGATTGCTAGTTTTCACCATTTTCTTAACCATATCCTGCTAGGGCTTTCACTGGCAAAAACAGTGCCATTCATCAAAGATGTTGCTTCCTTAACTTAGACCCATTTCGGTTTTCATGGCCTTGTTGAATTGCATTTAGGAACGGTGTGTGACAATCGGACCTACCTTGAAGTTTGGCTCAACAAAAAAACTTCCTTCTTTCTTGTTCTTAAGAAGTCACTTAGATGTCTTGAAGTCTCAAGGTGGGGGCTCCAGAATCTTCTTGGCGGGTGCAGTTGCTTATGGACGAGCGTTTACATAGCCTCCCCGTCCGCTGGAGCATGCCAGGCCTTTCTGTCAGCCCGTGCTCCTGGTTCAGAGGACACTTAGAGGTGGAGCCGGAGGAGAGGGGGAACGTTCATGTATTAGCAGCTATTTCTTAAGCCTCTACCATGCGTGGCTCCTGTTCCAGGCACGGGGAATCGTGATGTCAGGTGTGGTCCCGGACAAAAGAGTAACACGGGAAAGGAGATGGAGCACTTTCGGGTGGCCGTCTTCCTTCCCAAGAGCAGTTCCCAAGATCCAATCCCAAGACCAGCTCACATGTCCTCTTCTTCCCACCTTGATTCTGGCTTATGAGTCCCTCATTTTTCTCCCAATTCTCTCTGCTTTTGTTTCCACAGGAACATGCTGCTGTCTCCTGTTCCTAAAAACAGACATAGCCACCACCTC
Source organism: Manis javanica (assembly GCF_040802235.1). Lineage (NCBI taxonomy): Eukaryota > Metazoa > Chordata > Mammalia > Pholidota > Manidae > Manis > Manis javanica. Next base: position 8,669,848 of record NC_133157.1, on the reverse strand, counting down.
GCCTTACCTCGCTGGCCCCTCCGACCGTTGCCTTTGTAAGCCCTTCTTCCTCGGAGCGGTCTCCACTGGCCATCTCTTCCTCTTCATTATCTCCACTCACCCCTTACTTCCCACTTGTCCATCGCAGCAGCTTTTTACTAATCTGACCCTCTTGGTCTCATCTAAACTTTGGACACTCTTGACCTACTTCTTTCTTCCTGAGTATATTCATTTTCTGAACACAGAACTAGCAAATGCACTTTGCAGATAATCTGGAAGGCATAGGAAGGCATAAGAAAGGGAAAAACGTGGTGCATGACCCTACCCCTTAGAGGAAAAATGCTGTTGACACCTCGACATAAATCCTTTTGTTTTTTCCATGTGTGTGTGTATACTTAAGCAATGGCATTCTAATGTTTATACTGTTCATAACATGCTTATTATTGCACTGTGTGTTCTTACTAAAATATTGCAGTATTTACTTAGGTCATTAAATATTCTGTAGTCCTTCTTTCTTGAAACACTTTATCCCTGAAATGTGATTGATTTCACCTGTTTTCCACCTAGTTCTTCCTCAGTTTCCCCTTCTGTTATACTCTCTCCTGCACTGTGCACATCCCCTGGTTCCATCCCAGCCTCCTGCACCGTGTGCTATCCTCCGTCCTCGTGCAGACGGCCAATGCTCAGGCCTCTGCCCAGCTCGCACTCCCCTTCGCCAGACCCACATTTCTACAGGCCTGGTGGCCAAGCCCACGTATCATGGCTGGCTGACACTCAGCCTGAATATTTGCAAACTGGAGTGTCTTCTCTTTCCTTACCACTCCCCGTCCAGGCCCCCACCCCTGCTCCAAGCTGTTCCTATCGGGTGGAGGCTGGGCCCCTGTTCCTACCCACTCCCAGCACCCTGCCAGGCAGTTTCTTGGATTCTACCCCTGCTTCATCTTGGCACCACCCTTTTCTGCCTCTGCCACCACCTCAGGTTGGGTCCTTGCCATCCTTCTTCTGGAGCCTCTTCCAAGAGCACTCTGGGCCTCCCTGCCTGCTCCCAGAATTCTACTCCGAGAATTCCTCCTCCTGCCCCCAGCTCTCCAGAGTCCGCCTTGGCCGGGGCCTGCCCTTCTTCCTCTGCTTCGCCTCTGCTGTCTGATGCCTATGATGCAGCCAACTTAAAGCCCCGTGATCCCCTCCCCACCCACCATGTGCTTTCTCCCTTCGGAACCACTGCGCTCCATTACAGTACCAAGGCAACTGCCTCGCCCTTCCACTGGCCCCAGATATCCAGGCCGTCTGTCCCCGTGCTGGTGGTCTCCTTAGCCAGTATTTACTTCACACATGACCCAGTGAAGTTACTGTTAAAATCTTTTTCTGCAAATAAGAAATCAAAGCCTCAGAGAGCTCAAGGGCTCTTCTTGAGATTGCACAGCTAGTGTGGGTGAGCTGACATCAAACCTAGGTCTGCCTGTAGGTGTGTACCCTCAGTGCTGATGCAGCTTGTCTGTTGGCCGCCCTCTGAGAAGGGCCATCCTCTGCCTTGCCCATATTTGTGTAAGCTGAAGAGCGTGGTGCAGTGCCTTGTGTATCATAAGTGCTTAGCAAATATCTGCCAGAAGAATAATAAAGACCTGGGGCCTAAGGAGATGAATTGCTTGCTTGTGATGACTACACATGCAGGTTGAAGACTGTTTAAAGCCAGGGCAGCCCTCATTCGTGGGCGTGGGAGGGAAGCAGTGCTTCGGATACAATGTCAACGTCAGTATTTATGACTGATGATGTGATTACTGTGTTCTGGGGCAAAGCACTTTATTTACTTTCTCCTTTAATAATTGCTACACCACTGTAAGATAGAATCTGTTGTCTCCATTTACAGAGGCAGAAGCTGAGGCCCAGAGAGGTTGAAGAACTCAGCTGAGGTCACACAGCTGCTAAGTAGTGAGGCCAGGATTTGAATTCATATCTGTCCAGTACCAAAGCCCTTGTTTTAAATGCTGCATTCTCTTGCTACCTTGGCCTAGGACAGCAGTTACTGGGCGGTGTGAGGCGATAGATGATACTAGGTGATAGGCTGTCATCACAGAGTCCAGCCAGAAAGAGACTTTGAAACACTGTGCTATGGTTGGCAGGGGCAGAGAGGGTGGTTTTCAGGAACTAGCCTTATGTAGCAGCTTCCCGTAACGAAATTGTCTCTTCATCTCAGGATCCTGTGCTAGAGGGAGGATCAGTGAGCACACCCTTTTTTTTTTTTTTTTTTTTTTTTTTTTGAGAGGGCATCTCTCATATTTATTGATCAAATGGTTGTTAACAACAATAAAATTCAGTATAGGGGGGTCAATGCTCAATGTACAATCATCAATCCATCTCAAGCCTAATTCTCGTCAGTCTCCAATCTTCTGAAGCATAACGAACAAGTTCTTACATGGTGAACGAATTCTTACAGAGTGAATAAATTCTTACATGGTGAACAGTACAAGGGCATTCATCACAGAAACTTTCGGTTTTGATCATGCAATATGACCTATAAACCATCAGGTCAAATATGAATATTCATTTGATTTTTGTACTTGATTTATATGTTGATCCCACATTTCTCCTATTATTATTATTATTTTTATTTTTAATAAAATGCTGAAGTGGTAGGTAAATGCAAGATAAAGGTAGAAAACATAGTTTAGTGCTGTAAGAAGGCAAATGTAGATGATCAGATGATCAGGTGTGTGCCTATGGACTAAGTATTAATCCAGGCTAGACAAGGGCAGCAAGACATCCACAGATGCAGAAGATTTCTCTCAAAGCAGGGGGGGGTGAGGTTCTGAGCCTCACCTCTGTTGATCCCCAAATTCTCACCTGATGGCCCCCCTGCGACTGTGCCTGTCTTAGGTTGTTCCTCCCTTGAGGAATCTTACCCGTCTCTGGCTAACCAGTCATCTTCCGGGGCCATACAGGGAAATGTAAAGTTGGTAAGTGAGAGAGAAGCCATATTGTTTGCAAAGGTTAGCTTTTTACTTCTTTGCAGATTTATGCCCTGTGGCTTCTATGCCCAGCACTTGTCTCGAGGTATCTTTACCACCTGGAGGAATTATGATACTCGGTAAATTCGATATGAGGCACGAATTCTATTTAAGGTTTGTAATTAGGAAGGAAGAAGAAAAGCTATAGATGTAGCATATGAAGGAAACTTGGGAGGATTGATTATTTCTTTGACATATCTTCTTGTATAGTACCTTAAGTATGTATAGGTTTTAAACTACTAACTAATTTGCACACACATATTAACATAATAGGAATACGGTGACATAAACAAAGCAAATCTATAATTACCAGCCATCTCCAGTGAAGCCAAGAAAACCATTTAGGCACCCTAGGCATTTGTGAAAATTTATCTATGATATGATGGATATTTTCCAACTGTACTTGAACCATCAGACAAATTAAAGCAGCCCATTTCTGGGATCTGTTCACATCCCATATGTTCTTTTAACCATAGATAGTCTATAGTCATGAGATTTTGGGGTGCTACAACTTGCACCCCTCCCAACTCCTGGTTGAGTTCCAACAGTACAGATCCAGTCAAATTCGTTGTCTCACTGTATGCACATGCCAGCCTAGACATCTCCCTCCTCCTTCTTATGGCAAGTCCAGGAGACGGTGGGCTGGATGCAGCCACAACCGCAGCATCGTCCGGATCCCTGTGGAGGCTTTTTGATGATCATCCCCCGGCACGAGTCCTCCAGAGAGTGCTGATGCCGGAAGCTCCTCCTCATATCGTATCTTAGTTCATTTTCTGGGTATCCAAGCTAGGCCTTGATCTTCTGCGTAGAAACAAACAGACCCTTTGCCCACACTTTGACATGCCCTCTATACCACTGTGCAGAACTCATTGGAGGTCAGCACACAGTAACTGCTTTTTTTTTTTTTTTTAATTAAGAGAAAGGAATATTATCAGAAAAGAGTACCTCCATAGCTGATCATCTGACACCCTTTAAGTGATCAACATTAAGGATATTTAAAGCATGCGTTGATCTTTGATTTACCAATAGTTTTATCCTGTTAAGGAGTAATCCCCCTTTTCTTTCTTTCTTTCTTTTTTTTTTTTAAATTTTTAATCTACACTTACCTGAAGAATACTATGTTTACTATGCTCTCCCCTATATCAGGTCCCCCCTAACAACCACATTACAGTTACTGTCCATCAGCTTAACAAAATGTGGTAGAGTCACTACTTGTCCTCTCTGTGTTGTGCAGCCCACCCTCCCCTTTCTCCCTCCCCCCCATGCATGCTAATCTTAATACCCCCCTTCTTCTTCCCCCCCCTTATCCCTCCCTGCCCACCCATCCTCCCCAGTTCCTTTCCCTTTGGTACCTGTTAGTCCATTTTTGGGTTCTGTAATTCTGCTGCTGTTTTGTTCCTTCAGTTTTTCCTTTGTTCCTATACTCCTCAGATGAGTGAAATCATTTGGTATTTCTCTTTCTCCGCTTGGCTTATTTCACTGAGCATAATACTCTCCAGCTCCATCCATGTTGCTGCAAATGGTTGGATTTTTCCACTTCTTATGGCTGAGTAGTATTCCATTGTGTATATGTACCACATCTTCTTTATCCATTCATCTACAGATGGACATTTAGGTTGCTTCCAATTCTTGGCTATTGTAAATAGTGCTGCAATAAACATAGGAGTGCATCTGTCTTTCTCAAACTTGATTGCTGCGTTCTTAGGGTAAATTCCTAGGAGTGGAATTCCTGGGTCAAATGGTAGGTCTGTTTTGAGCATTTTGATGCACCTCCATACTGCTTTCCACAATGGTTGAACTAATTTACATTCCCACCAGCAGTGTAGGAGGGTTCCCCTTTCTCCACAGCCTCGCCAACATTTGTTGTTGTTTGTCTTTTGGATGGCAGCTATCCTTACTGGTGTGAGGTGATACCTCATTGTAGTTTTAATTTGCATTTCTCTGATAATTAGCGATGTGGAGCATCTTTTCATGTGTCTCATGGCCATCTGTATTTCTTTTTTGGAGAACTGTCTGTTCAGTTCCTCTGCCCATTTTTTAATTGGGTTATTTGTTTTTTGTTTATTAAGGCGTGTGAGCTCTTTATATATTCTGGACGTCAAGCCTTTATCAGATCTGTCATTTTCAAATATATTCTCCCATACTGTAGGGTTCCTTTTTGTTCTATTGATGGTGTCTTTCGCTGTACAGAAGCTTTTCAGCTTAATGTAGTCCCACTTGCTCATTTTTGCTGTTGTTTTCCTTGCCCGGGGAGATATGTTCAAGAAGAGATCACTCATGTTTATGTCTAAGAGGTTTTTGCCTATGTTTTTTTCCAAGAGTTTAATGGTTTCGTGACTTACATTCAGGTCTTTGATCCATTTTGAGTTTACCTTTGTATATGGGGTTAGACAATGGTCCAGTTTCATTCTCCTACATGTAGCTGTCCAGTTTTGCCAGCACCATCTGTTGAAGAGACTGTCATTTTGCCATTGTATGTCCATGGCTCCTTTATCAAATATTAATTGACCATATATGTTTGGGTTAATTTCTGGGGTCTCTAATCTGTTCCACTGGTCTGTGGCTCTGTTCTTGTGCCAGTACCAAATTGTCTTGATTACTATGGCTTTGTAGTAGAGCTTGAAGTTGGGGAGTGAGATCCCCCCTACTTTATTCTTCTTTTTCAGGATTGCTTTGGCTATTCGGGGTCTTTGGTGTTTCCATATGAATCTTTGAATTATTTGTTCCAATTCATTGAAGAATTTTGCTGGTAATTTGAGAGGGATTGCATCAAATTTGTATATTGCTTTGGGCAGGATGGCCATTTTGACGATATTAATTCTTCCTAGCCATGAGCATGGGATGAGTTTCCATTTATTAGTGTCCCCTTTAATTTCTCTTAAGAGTGACTTGTAGTTTTCAGAGTATAAGTCTTTCACTTCCTTGGTTAGGTTTATTCCTAGGTATTTTATTCTTTTTGATGCAATGGTGAATGGAATTGTTTTCCTGATTTCTCTTTCTATTGATTCGTTGTTAGTGTATAGGAAAGCTACAGATTTCTGTGTGTTGATTTTGTATCCTGCAACTTTGCTGTATTCCGATATCAGTTCTAGTAGTTTTGGAGTGGAGTCTTTAGGGTTTTTTATGTACAGTATCATATCATCTGCAAATAGTGACAGTTTAACTTCTTCTTTACCAATCTGGATTCCTTGTATTTCTTTGTTTTGTCTGATTGCCGTGGCTAGGACCTCCAGTACTATGTTAAATAACAGTGGGGAGAGTGGGCATCCCTGTCTGGTTCCCGATCTCAGTGGAAATGCTTTCAGCCTCTCGCTGTTCAGTATAATGCTGGCTGTGGGTTTATCATATATGGCCTTTATTATGTTGAGGTACTTGCCCTCTATTCCCATTTTGCTGAGAGTTTTTATCATGAATGGATGTTGAATTTTGTCAAATGCTTTTTCAGCATCTATGGAGATGATCATGTGGTTTTTGTCTTTCTTTTTGTTGATGTGGTGGATGATGTTGATGGATTTTCGAATGTTGTACCATCCTTGCATCCCTGGGATGAACCCCACTTGGTCATGGTGTATGATCCTTTTGATATACTGTTGAATTCTGTTTGCTAATATTTTATTGAGTATTTTTGCATCTACATTCATCAGGGATATTGGTCTGTAATTTTCTTTTTTGGTGGGGTCTTTTCCTGGTTTTGGTATTAGGGTGATGTTGGCTTCATAGAATGAGTTTGGGAGTATTCCCTCTTCTTCTATTTTGTGGAACACTTTAAGGAGAATGGGTATTATGTCTTCTCTGTGTGTCTGATAAAATTCTGAGGTAAATCCGTCCGGCCCCGGGGTTTTGTTCTTGGGTAGTTTTTTGATTACTGTTTCAATTTCTTTGCTTGTAATTGGTTTGTTTAACTTTTGTGTTTCTTCCTTGGTCAGTCTTGGGAGGTCGTATTTTTCTAGGAAGTTGTCCATTTCTTCTAGGTTTTCCAGCTTGTTGGCATATAGGTTTTCATAGTAGTCTTTAATAATTCTTTGTATTTCTGTGGAGTCTGTCGTGATTTTTCCATTCTCATTTCTGATTATGTTGATTTGTGTTGACTCTCTTTTTCTCTTAATAAGTTGGGCTAGAGGCTTATCTATTTTGTTTATTTTCTCAAAGAACCAGCTCTTGGTTTCGTTGATTTTTGCTATTGTTTTATTCTTCTCAATTTTGTTTATTTCTTCTCTGATCTTTATTATGTCCCTCCTTCTGCTGACTTTAGGCCTCATTTGTTCTTCTTTTTCCAGTTTTAATAATTGTGATGTTAGACTATTCATTTGGGATTGTTCTTCCTTCTTCAAGTGTGCCTGGATTGCTATATACTTTCCTCTTAAGACTGCTTTCGCTGCATCCCACAGAAGTTGGGGCTTAGTGTTGTTGTTGTCATTTGTTTCTATATATTCCTTGATCTCTATTTTGATTTGTTCATTGATCCATTGATTATTTAGTAGCATGTTGTTAAGCCTCCATGTGTTTGTGAGCCTTTTTGTTTTCTTTGTAGAATTTATTTCTACTTTCATACCTTTGTGGTCTGAAAAATTGGTTGGTAGAATTTCAATATTGTGGAATTTACTGAGGCTCTTTTTGTGAGCTAGTATGTGGTCTATTCTGGAGAATGTTCCATGTGCACTTGAGAAGAATGTATATCCTTTGCTTTTGGATGTAAAGTTCTATAGATGTCTATTAGGTCCATCTGTTCTAGTGTGTTGTTCAGTGCCTGTGTGTCTTTACTTATTTTCTGCCCGGTGGATCTATCCTTTGGGGTGAGTGGTGTGTTGAAGTCTCCTACAATGAATGCATTGCAGTCTATTTCCCTCTTTAGTTCTGTTAGTATTTGCTTCACATATGCTGGTGCTCCTGTATTGGGTGCATATATATTTAGAATGGTTATATCCTCTTGTTGGACTAAGCCCTTTATCATTATGTAGTGGCCTTCTTTATCTCTTGTTACTTTCTTTGTTTTGAAGTCTATTTTGTCTGATATTAGTACTGCAACCCCTGCTTTCTTCTCACTGTTGTTTGCCTGAAATATGTTTTTCCATCCCTTGACTTTTAGTCTATGCTTATCTTTGGATTTAAGGTGAGTTTCTTGTAAGCAGCATATAGATGGGTCTTGCTTTTTTATCCATTCTATTACTCTATGTCTTTTGATTGGTGCATTAAGTCCATTTACATTTAGGGTGACTATTGAAAGATATGTACTTATTGCCATTGCAGGCTTTAGATTCGTGGTTACCAAAGGTTCAAGGTTAGCTTCTTTAGTATCTTACTGCCTAACTTAGCTCGCTTATTGAGCTGTTATATACACTGTCTGGAGAGTCTTTTCTTCTCTCCCTTCTTATTCCTCCTCCTCCATTCTTCATATGTTGTGTGTTTTGTTCTGTGCTCTTTTTAGGGGTGCTCCCATCTAGAGCAGTCCCTGTAGGATGCCCTGTAGAGGTGGTTTGTGGGAAGCAAATTCCCTCAGCTTTTGCTTGTCTGGGAATTGTTTGATCCCACCATCATATTTAAATGATAGTCGTGCTGGATACAGTATCCTTGGTTCAAGGCCCTTCTGTTTCATTGCATTAAGTATATCATGCCATTCTCTTCTGGCCTGTAGGGTTTCTGTTGAGAAGTCTGATGTTAGCCTGATTGGTTTTCCTTTATAGGTGACCTTTTTCTCTCTAGCTGCCTTTAAAACTCTTTCCTTGTCCTTGATCCTTGCCATTTTAATTATTATGTGTCTTGGTGTTGTCCTCCTTGGATCCTTTCTGTTGGGGGTTCTGTATAATTCCATGGTCTGTTCGATTATTTCCTCCCCCAGTTTGGGGAAGTTTTCAGCAATTATTTCTTCAAAGACACTTTCTATCCCTTTTCCTCTTTCTTCCTCTTCTGGTATCCCTATAATACGAATGTTTTTCCTTTTGTATTGGTCACATATTTCTCTTAGTGTTGTTTCATTCCTGGAGATCCTTTTATCTCTCTCTATGTCAGCTTCTATACGTTCCTGTTCTCTGGCTTCTATTCCTTCAATGGCCTCTTGCATCTTATCCATTCTGCTTATAAATCCTTCCAGGGATTGTTTCACTTCTGTGATCTCTTTCCTGACATCTGTGATCTCCTTCCGGACTTCATCCCACTGCTCTTGCATTTTTCTCTGCATCTCATCCCACTGCTCTTGCATTTTTCTCTGCATCTCATCCCATTGCTCTTGCATTTTTCTCTGCATCTCTGTCAGCATGTTCATGATTTTTATTTTGAATTCTTTTTCAGGAAGACTAGTTAGGTCTGTCTCCTTCTCAGGTGTTGTCTCTGTGATCTTTGTCTGCCTGTAGTTTTGCCTTTTCATGGTGATAGAGATAGTTTGCAGAGCTGGTACAAGTGACCGCTGGAAGAGCTTCCCTTCTTGTTGGTTTGTAGCCTTCTCCTGGGAGAATAGCGACCTCTAGTGGCTTGTGCTGGGCAGCTGTGCGCAGACAGGGCTTCTGCTTCCTGCCCAGTTGCTTTGGGGTTTATCTCCGCTGTTGCTGTGGGCTTGGCCTGGCTGGGGCTGTTCCTCCAAAATGGTGGAGCCCCGTTGGAGGGGGAGCAGCCAGGAGACTATTTATCTCCGTAAGGGGCCTCTGTGCTCCCTGCTGCCCAGGGGGTTAGAGTGCCCAGAGATCCCCAGATTCCCTGCTTCTGGTCTAAGTGACCTGTCCTGCCCCTTTAAGATTTCCAAAAAGCACTCTCCAAACCAAAACAACAGCAGCAACAATGAGAGAGGGAACAGAAAGAAAGAGAAAAAAAAAAGGAAAAAAAGGGAAAAAACAAGCGATTTTTTTTTTTTTTTTTTTTGTCCTCAGGTGCCGGTCCCAGGCACCCGCTCACTGGTCCTGCTGCCCTGTCTCCCTAGCACCAGGGTCCCTGTCCTTTCAAGGCTTCCAAAAAGCACCCACCCACCGGTCCCGCAGGGAAGGAACGCTCAATATTCTTTGTCCTCAGGCACTGGTCCCACGCACCCGCTCACCAGTCCCGCCGCCCTGCCTCCCTAGCACCGGGGTCCCTGTCCCTTCAAGGCTTCCAAAAAGCACTCGGCAAAAAGAGAGAAAAAAAAGGGGAAAAACGCGCGATTTCTTCCGTCCTCAGGTGCTGGTCTCAGGCACCCACCCACCGGTCCCACAGGGAAAAATGCGGGATATTCTTTGTCCTCAGGTGCCGGTCCCAGGCACCCGCTCACCAGTCCCGCCGCCCTGCCTCCCTAGCACCGGGGTCCCTGTCCCTTTTAGGCTTCCAAAAAGCACTCGCAGAAAAGAGAAAAAAAAAAGGGGAAAAACGCGCGATTTCCTCTGTTCTCAAGTGCCGGTCTCAGGCACCCGCCCACCGGTCCCGCAGGGAAAAACGGGGGATATTCTTTGTCCTCAGGCGCCGGTCCCAGCCACCCGCTCACCAGTCCCGCCACAGTGCCTCCCTAGCACTGGGGTCCCCGTCCCTTCAAGGCTTCCAAAAAGCGCTCGCCAAAAAGAGAAAAAAAAAAAAGGGGGAAAAACGCGCGACCTCCTCCGTCCTCAGGCACCGGTCTCAGGCACCCGCCCCCAGGTCTCGCAGGGAGAAACGCGGGATATTCTTTGTCCTCCGGCGCCGTTCCCAGGCACCTCCTCACCGGTCCCGCCACCCTGCCTCCCCAGCAACGGGGGCCCGTCCCTCTAAGGCTTCCAAAAAGCGCTCGCCAAAAAAAAAAAAAAAAAAAAAAAACCGCTCCGGTTTCTCTCCACCCGCCGGGAGCCGGGGGGAGGGGCGCTCGGGTCCCGCCGGGCTGGGGCTTGTATCTTACCCCCTTCACAAGGCGCTGGGTTCTTGCAGGTGTGGATGTGGTCTGGATGTTGTCCTGTGTCCTGTGGTCTCTATTTTAGGAAGATTTTTCTTTGTTATATTTTCATAGCTCTATGTGTTTTTGGGAGGAGATTTCCACTGCTCTACTCATGCCGCCATCTTGGCTCCGCCCCCTTTTTTTTTTAATTAAAAATATTTTCATGACATTTGAAAAATTGCAAAAGCTCATTTCAGAAAATCCAAATCATACAGAATTATATAAACTAAAGAGTGAAAATATTTCCTTTCCTTTCCTGTAATCCTACACATGTTATTAACAGTTTGGAATTGTCCCTTCTAGACTTGTTTTTTCTCTTTGCAAAAAATTGTATTTATTTTTAATTAAATAAGGAATACAAAAATCTTATTTAAAATAATCAAATAGTACAGGCAAAGCTCAAGTACGTTTCAGCCACACCCCTAACTGGTATTAGCCAGTTGTCAGTTCGCCCTTTTCCTTTTTTTCTCAACATTTGCATATATAAGTGACTTACAGAAATGTATCACTGTAACTTGCCTTTTTAATGTAATTTAGATTATGCAGTAAGCTCTTGCTTTATGTTAACTGAATGATGCGTATGCAATTTAGGTCTTTGTAGGTTAGCGTGTGTGGTTCTAACGCGTTCTCATTCCCTGGAGCGTGATGTTCCACTGCAGGCCGAGCGCTCTGCACAAGCATTCTCCTGCTGCCCAACTATTAGGTTTGTTCCATTTGTTCACTCAACAAAGCCTTAGTACGTGCCGCCTTGTTTGGGGTACCAGATTAAGCAAACAGAAATAAGGTTGCCCAAATTTTTTCAAATTTGAAAAAATTATTTACTGTTTATCTGAAATTCAGATTTAACTCTGTGTCCTTGTGGGGTAAATGTCAGAATTTCCAGAATCTCCTGCCTAGCCTAGTCCATTTCCTCCAGGGGATCCGAGGCAAGGGGTGGAGAGAAAATGGCCATTCTCTCCTCCCCTCTGTTCTTGGTATGTGATTGGTTTGGCATCTGCCAGTACCAAGGATCTGCACATGGAGTTCCTCCCGGAGGGGACAGGTGCAGGGAAGTGGGCGTGTGCGCCCCAGCCAGGGGGTACAGACGAGCCGGGCCTGGCTAGTGAATTCGAGCAAGCTGTGAGCAATAAAAGCGGTTTCTCCCTCCCCTTGCCTTACTTTGGTTTCACCAGATTCATAGGGGAATTTGTTCCGGGAGGACAACCTCCCTCCCCCGGAGCAATAGTCCTGTTTTCTCTGCCAACCCAAACTCTCCTCTTCGTACACATTTGTTTGAGTATTTGAAGGCCTTTTTTAAAGGTCTCTATTATCTGTTTTTTTTAATTAAAAAACTGTATTAGAACACATTTCATATACATATTACAGAGAATGATGTAACAGATACCCATGTAACCACCATGCAAATGCAACCTTCCAAAGTCTAAAGGTTTCACTAAGTTCATGTGAGATTTTTTTAAATAAAAGAAAGACAAACATTATTGGTGACTGTGCAACCCCCAGGCCCAGGGTAACCACTGAGTTTGCTGCTTATCATTCCTACATATTCTTTTCTGTTTTCAAACTTTATATAGATGATGTTACAGGGAATATGTATCATACTGTGCATACCTTTCAGTTTGCTTTTTTGCCTACCATTGTTTCTGAGATTCATCCTTGCAGATCCTTATGGCTCTAGTTCATATATTTTCAAGGCTATCTAGAATTCTGTTGCACAAATATACTATGGTGTATTCATCCTTCTGTTGATGAGGACTGGGTTGTTTCTACTAATTTACTATTATAAACAGTGTTGCAAGTAATATCCTCACATCTTCATGCGGAAGGATTTCACTAGGGAACAATCAGGAATGGAATTGCTGGGTCATTTTCACCAGGCTGAATTCAGTCGATGTGTTCTCTGACGTGGCCGTGCCAGTGTGTGCCCGACTCAGTTTTGTCAGATGTGTACAGTTTAGTCAACGATTTGCCATGAATGATAGAGCATTGTCATTTAAAATTCTCATTTCTTAGAGAGGTTGAATGTTTTCTCATGTGGCTTCTACATGCTGCCTTTCATTTTTCTCTTGGATTATTTCTTCTCATTGATTTGTAGGAGTTCTTTATTTATTTGGATATTAACCCTTGTCAGTTATGCATTGCTCACAGTCTGAGGCTTGTCTCTCCACTGTTTTTTAGTGTCCTTCATAGTACTGAAGTTCTTAATTTTAAGGTAGTAAAAACCATCAGTGTTTTCCTTTATGGATTTTTTGTACATATGTCTATTTCTTCAGTAATTCCCACTGTTGAAATCATTAAGATATTTTACATTTTCTTTGGAAAGTTTTAAAGTTTTGCTTTTCCCATTTAATCTTCAATCCACCTGGAATTTGTTTTTATGTGAGGTAGAGCTCTGATTTAATTTTCTGTTCCACAGCAGTCAGCTGTCTGAGTGCTTTTGTTCACACAGTTCGCGCTTTGGCCATCAGTGTATCATGGGCACCCTGTCCTAGATCGGGCGTCTGTGGCTGTGATCCACCTGCTGTCCTCTTGTGTGCAGACCAGCCACGAGGGAACCTCTGGGTCACAGCCGCTGCTCTCCATGGGGTCTGTGGAAGTCCATGCTGTGTCCTGGCCTGGCCATCAGGCTACAGCAGAGACAGGAGTTTTTGTGGCCCACGCCATCTTTCTTGACAACCAAGAATGGGCAGGAAATTCCCACTTTGATGCAGCCTAGTGCCCTGCCTGTGTTTATTTCCCATTTCCCCTTGCAGGGGCCTTGCTGTCCCAGGAGATGACTTCCCTTTGTCTTTCACCATCAGCAGGTGCAGAAATGGGGCTACTGATTTCTGGGGGTGTCTCAGAGACCTTTGCATTTTTCCGCCCCACCCAGCCTCAGGAATCATCTTCTCTATGCCTGCTGCTCTAGCCACAGCAGCTGTGCAGCAGGTAGGATGAAGAAAGGGCTGCTCTCTGCTGCCCCTGTTATGCTCGCTGCAGCCTTTGTGAATTTTTCACACTGTACATTCTTTCACTTGTTCATTCAACCATTTGGCAAATAGCTGATTGTGTACCACCAGCAGGGCCTTGGCCTCGGTACTCTGAAATACAATACTCACTGAATAAGGCAGGATCCTTACTTTAATAAAAATAAAAATAGAAATCTAACATTTTTTGAGTGTTTGCCACATGCCAGGTCTTATACTAAGAGCTTAAAAAATAGTTTTATTGAAATATAGTTCACATCCCATAAAATTTACCCTTTTGAAGTGTACAGTTCAGTAGTTCTTAGTATATTCACAGAGTTGTGCCATCTTCACCACTGTCTGGTGCCACAGTGTTTGCATCACCCCAAAAAGAAACCTTATAACCGTTAGCAGTGATGCCCCAGTCCCCCCTCCCCTCAGGCCCTGACAACCACCAGTCTACTTTCTATCTCTATGGATTTGCCTTTTCTGGACATTTTAAGTGGCCTTTTCTGACTGTCTTCTTTCGCTTAGTGTAGTGTTGTCAGGGTTATCCATGTTGTAGCCTGTGTCTGTACCTCATTCCCTACTTGTGGCTGGATAGTATTCCTTGTATGGATGCACCACATTTTGTTTATTGGTTGATGGACATTTAGGTTGTTTCCACTTTTTGGCAATTCTGATAAATGCTGCTGTAAGCGCTGTTGACAAGTTTTGTGTGGATGTATGTTTCAATCACTTGGGTAAGACCTAGGAGTAGATTGCTGGGTCCTATTATAACTCTTTGCTTAACATTTTGAGAAAGTGCCAGACTGTTTCCAAAGCGGTTGCATCAGATTACATCCCTACAGCATATGGTGCTTCAGATTGCTTGACATCCTTTTGCTATTGTCTGTCTTGTTGATTGCAGTCATCCTAGTGGGGTGTGAAGTGATATCTCATTAAGGCTAAGTACTTTTTGTGCCTTCTCTCCTTTACTCTTCATAAATGATCCTATGAGGTAGGTATTGATTATGATTTTCATTTTTTGGTGAGGTTCAGAGAGGAAAAGTGTGACTCTTGGGAAACCCCAGTATGTAAGTGGCAGAGCTGGGACTTGAAGTCCAGTCTATCCAACTCCACAAAAATCCAAGTTCCTTCCTTTGTCTTATGCTTTCTCCATATTAGAGAAGGTTTAATGCAAGAAGCCAAAGAAAAGGGAAGATGCCGGGAGAAGAGAATGTGCTTCTGGCTGGTGTCATCAGGAGGGCTTTGCAGACAGGCCCTGCACGATGAGAATGTTCCACATGACAGGAGCAAAGCCAGGGAGGCGGGACATCACAGACACCGAGGGGGATGGAGCAGTCTCGGGACAGAGACGTGCGTTCATTTCTTCTGCTAAAAACTGTTCGACATTTCAGCTGAAGATCTGTGGCAGAGTTGAACTCTCCATTCAGGGAACAAAGTGATAAAATGATGCAAATGAATTCAGAACCAAAAAGGAATGGAGAGCTCCTGGACTCATCACCAGATAGGTCACCTGGCTCATTTCACTTCATAGTTTCAGACAGCATTTTGGGCATGGCTCCCGTTAGGGATCCAGAAGGATGGTTACCTGGGCACCCTGCCTCCGTGCCATGCCCAGACTGCTCTGATTACGAGTTTAATGGCTCCACGGTTGCCCACTGCCTGACCTGGGCCAAGTGTACGTGTTTCTACAGTGGATGATCTAAAAAATCAAGAGCCCTTTGAACTTCATTCTTCGTCATAGTGTCAGCTATGTATTTCCTCTGGAATGTCTGCAGTTTCCTGGCCCCTTTGATTGCTTTCTGTCTGCCAAATACATCTGTAAATTGTGGGTGGGCTCTCTCAGAACACCAGGGTGTGAACGGCTGATGGATCTGGCGGTTAGCTGTGGTGTCTGTGGAGAGCTTCTCTTAGGCGAAGGAGTATTTAGTTCTGACATTGAAGAGTCTGTGACAGGTGTAAGATTTGACCACATAGCTCCTCTCCAGGTGGCTTAGTTGGGTGGCTGATGTACAAAGTATTTCTCCAGTTTAGATCCAGCAGTTGTTATCCCCATCAAATGAAGTCTTTTAAATTGTTGTTTTTCTTATTATAAAAGCTCTATAGAGTCAAAAGTTACAAACTTCCAGTTATAAAATAAATAAGTGATGGGAATGTAACATACAGAATGGCAACTATAGTTAATACTACTCTATTGTGTATTTGGTATTTGCTAAAAGAGTATATTTTAAAAGTTCCTGTCACAAGAAAAAAGAATTCTGTAACTCTGTATGGTGACAGATATTAACTAGACTTATTGTGATCATTTCACAATATATTCAAATACTGAATCATTATGTTATATACCTGAAACTACTATAATGTTGTTTGTCAGTTATACCTCAGTAAAAATGAATGAAT
Source organism: Manis javanica (assembly GCF_040802235.1). Classification (NCBI taxonomy): domain Eukaryota; kingdom Metazoa; phylum Chordata; class Mammalia; order Pholidota; family Manidae; genus Manis; species Manis javanica. Next base: position 8,653,655 of record NC_133157.1, on the reverse strand, counting down.
GAGTGAATAAATAAATAATTTTAAAAAATAGCCATAATCTCAACGCAGCAGAACCAAGCAGTGGTTAATGCTTTGCTTTATATTTATCTAGATCCTTTTCCATATAGATAATTTTTAAGAAAAAAATATGAGATTGTACCATGTAAACCATTTTGTAGCTTACAAATGTTGAGGGCAAAGACCTGACCTTTCTGTTAGTAAATATGTGTTCTCAGAGTTGTTTAAAGGGGCTGCCGAGGCTTCCACTAGATGAGTACTCTCTTATCATAGAAACATGCCATCCGCCACTTGCCTGCAGACGCTGGGCCCTATCTGGGCCCCGTCCCACCCCTCTTCTGTCTCAGAGCCTCCTTCTGTCCTCTAAGCCCGCAGCCTCGTTTCCAGCTTCGCCTCCGTAGCATCTGCTCCCCCGCCCCACACACCTCAGCCTCCAGCTCTCGCATAACGGTTTCTTCTTGTCATCCAGGCGTCATCCCTGAAGGACCTCCTCAGAGCAATTCCCTGGTCACCCCACCTAAAGTGACCCAGTCACTGTCCCCATCACCCTGTTTTATTTTATGCAAGGCAGTAACTACTCTCCAAAATTATCTTACCTATTAGTTTGTTGATGTGGTTATTGTGTGTCTTTCCCATCAAGAAGGAGACCCCTGTGGGGTCGGTGACCAAGTCTGTCTTGTTCAGCTCTCAGTATGAATAAACCAGTGACGGTTGCACTATTGTGCACAAAACTGACCATTTCCTTGGACTCTCTGCCCAGAAGTGGAATTCCTTGGTCACAGGGCATATGTATTTCCAAGGCACCTGATGTGCAACACCAAATCACTCTAAGGTGGTGCCCCTTTACACTCGCTGCAACAGCGGTTGGTAGGCCCCCACCTCTCCAGCACTATTTCATATCCATAATCCCTTTAAAGGTATCTTTCTTAGTTTGATAAAGAAAGGTGGCATCTTGTTGTCATTTGAATTTAACAGTTAGACACTCTTTCATGTTCATTAGCCATTTATGTTGTTTCTGTGAACTGCTGGTTGATGGCCATAGCCCAGTTTTTGATTGGCATGTTTGTCTTTTCCCTGTTGCCTTATAAGAGCTGTGTGGATACATATTCTCTCATGTGCTTTTTGGTAAGAAGATTTTTTTCCCCACTTAATGAATACATGCTCCATTGCATAGGCAGACCATAATTTATTTAACCAAGATCCTTTTGTTCCTCAGTTTCCTCACCTGCAAAATCAGATAGTCACTGATATTACTCAGATTAACTCTCAGGGTTGCTGTGTTCAGGGCGCTATGCTAATGGCTTAGGGGCGTACAATGCACAGGGCAGGTCCTGGCACATGGAACGTTCCGGTGAGTGCCGGCTGCAGGTGTTCTCATGGTAAGTGGAGAATGCGCCAGGGCAGACGGCAGAGGAGGGTCACCTGCAGTGGTGGTGCTGCTCGGAGTACAAGTCCACCATTCGTGTCATTGAGATCCCCAGCGGGGTGCTGGCCCTCGAATGAACCAAAGATGCTTTCTCTTTCTCAGCTCATTCAGACTTTTCCTGTTTACTCTGTGCTTATGTCCTCATAGTGCGGTGTCCTCCCCCCTCCGCAGGGACGGAGGTCACCTTGGCCTCTAGGAGCACCCTGATGATGGTGGTGGTAGCAGTTTCTCTAAAAGGAGTAATACAGTCCCATACTGTCTTCCAGGAGGCATTTTCCCAGTTTTCTGATTTTCTTAAGATGAAAATTTGCTTTTCTTTTGACAAAATGATGCTCACAGAGTTGAAAAAAATCAGAGTGCTAAAGGGCATTGGAAAATAAAGCAGCCCCCTTGCCTGTCTCCCTGCTTCTGCTCCCCCCCCAGGGGCAAGTGGCTTCTAACTCTTTCAGTTTTTCACTGCTGGTACTTTATCTCCGTACTTCTCAGTAGTTTGATTATACTGCTTATTCCTTGTCTTATCTGTCCTCACATTAAGTTCTCTTACAACTTCCCCCTATCAGGCAGGATCACAATTTTTGGTAAGTTAGTGGTCAGCAGTTACATATAATGATAAGGTACACATTGGGTACCGCTGAATACAGCCAGGTGTATCCCCTAAATGCTGGACCTCGAGGGATATGTCTCTGGAGAAACTCAAGTGCCAGCGAGCAGGCCAGCATTACCCAATTACTGAATCAAGTAACGTACTTGGAGTAGATTTACTTTTCGCTTACCTTTCCATTTCCTTGGAATTAGTCATTGGCTGTTTCTTTCATTTGCTTAATTGTCTAGGTATCTCTTGATTTTTATGGTGGAATTAAAACATTTTTCTTTTAAATTTTTAAGTAAATTAGTATATTTTTCTTTTTAATTTTTAAGTAAATGAATATATTTTGTTTCCAAACAGCTCTATCCCCACGTTTTAATTGTTCTGAATGCTCCAGTACATGTGTCACGTGCCCATCCATCATTCTTCCCATTCTCAAGTACAGTTCCACACACTGCCAGTGCCATGCCCCCCCTCCCTCAGAGGGGCGCCCGCGGCCCTCTCTTGTCCCCTGTCCAGGCCCAGTGCATCGCTGTCTGCAGGCCTGGGGGAGGGTGTTTTCCGAGCGCAGGGCCTCCTCTTCGTTGATTGAATCCTATGTTGCCCGGGCATCCTCCAGGAGGATGCTAAGAAAGGGCCAGTGGGTTTTTAAGTCCTTGCACATCTGCAAGGCTCTTTATTCTACCCTCCACTTAATTAACCATTGATTTAGGGGGAGGATTCCAGAATTCCTAGAATTTTGAAGACATTGTCTTTTCATTTCCAAGGCTACTATTGAGAAGTCTGAGGCCTTTGGGTTCCCATCCCTTTGTATGTGACTTCGGGTTTCTCTTTGGTTTCTTTACCCCAAATTTGGCAGGATTCTTTGTCGTGGGCTTTGGGGTGCGACTCATTCATCCACCATGCCGAGCACAGGGCCTCTCAGATGTGGAAGCTCACCTTCTCCTCCATTTTTCATTTCTACTCCTGGAAATTTCTTTAGTTGGATGTTGTACTGATCCTTCAGTTTTCTTAGTTTTTCTTTCCCATATTTTATCTCATCTTTCTGTTTTACTTTCTGGAATAGTTCCTCAATTTTCCAATTAAAAAATTTTTTTAAATTTATTTTTTAGCTACAGCGTTTTTATTTCTAGGCTATTTATATTCTGAAGTTGCTCCTTTTTAAAATTTTCCTCACAGAATTCCTTTCTTTGGTGGTTGCAGGATGTGCACCCAGCCTCTGAGGAGACGAACTGTAGGTTTGTTCCTTTGCTCTCGTGGTCTCCTCATAGTATCCGTGTCGCCTTCGAGGCCTCCCCTTTCGCATCTGGGCCCCGTCTTCTGTGTTTGAGACTTTCCCCACGGACTGGGAGTCCGTTATTGTCGGTTTGTATTTGAGAGCAAGGTGCTGCCTCTGGGACCGGAGTTCTGTGGGTGGGGGCGCATGGGCTGCACGGCAGGGTGACATGGAGGGACGTGGCTTTGCGGCAGGGAACCCCAGAGTCTGTGTGCCGCCTGCTCGCCAGCACTTGAGTTTCTCCAGAGACAAATCCCGCAGGATCCAGCACCGAGGGGTACACCTGGCTGTGGAGGTGCCAGAAACAGGAAGGAAGGTGAGCCTGGCGGTGGCAGGGGCGGGGTCCCCGCTCATGTGCAGGGTTCACTCTGGAGCCTGCCTTCTTCTTCCCCACTGTGCTGGTGAGCTTTCCTGGTTCCATTTCTGCAGAAAATGCACCTGAAATGGGGTGGGGTCTGGGAGCCTAACCACTTTGTTTACAGACCTTATTCCTGTCCAGCCCTAGACTTGCACCCACCCACCTCCACACCCTCCACCCTCCTCCCTGTGGTATCTAGTGGCTCTGGCCCAGCACCCTGAAGGGTAAATCATTAGCCCCTCCAGGCCCTGAGATGTCAACCCACACACCCTCGCCCCCCACCCCCCTGCACAAGCTGGGCTGCTAGATCTGTGCCTTCCACTTCCCACATCTCCAGGCATTTGCCAGCATCTCTCTTATGCTGTCCCCCTCTGGTGCTCCTTAAGTGGATTCATGCTTTCTCTGCGTGATTGTCATGTTAGAAGGATATTGGCAGAGAAGAGAGACAAACCATGTATTCAGTCTGTCACTACCCACCTACCACCCCTCCGGGGCCACTCCTGTACCCAGGGAAGTGCTGGCAAGAGAGGGAGGGTGTGTGAGAGAAGAGTGCACGTGGGAGTGAGTGTGTGTGCGCGTGGGAAGCCCTGCCACGGGCACTGGGGGCACTGCCTGCAGCAGCCCCGACAAACTCTAGTCATTTAGGGAATGAAGCAGGGTACAAACAAGAAAATCAGAAGAATTAGTGGCCTCATTATTGAAATAGGTATATGTCCTCACAGAGTGGTGGTTTTGAAGGGGGTATACTCAGCTCAAGGGATTAAATCCTAAAAATTTCATTTTAAAAAGATTCGTATTACCTTACACAGGTAGCTAACAAGGTGTGTGGTTTTTCACACATTGCACCTGGTTGAATGGCTGATTCATTTATTCCTTCAGGAAGTTTTGATTGGGTCCACATATATCAGGCACTGTGCTTAGCTCAGTGGATAAATGGCCATCAGAGCAGGCATCGTCCTTGTCCTTGGGGAGCGGATAGTCCAGTGGCAGGATAGTAGGGGACAGGTAAGTGTTAATCGCCCAAGTATATAATTTGTGCTTGAACACCAGATCTAGTCCCAGGGATGGAGAAGGAATCCCAGAGGACCAGACATTGGAGCTGAGCCCTGATGTGACAGTTTAAGGCTTTTTGAATCCTTATCTAGCCTAACATCATTTAAAATACTTGGTTCGACATCAGACCAGAGGTCCTCATTTTAAGTTGGGACATGTTAGCACTGGCTTTGTGGGTGCTTCCTGGGGGAGCCTTGATTTACCTTTGCATGCACATCACCTTTTCTAACCTGGGTGCCCCCAGGAGGAGGGGCCTTGTCAAGTTCAGGCCTGCCTGTCAATTTCATGCTGCACTTAGAGCCCTTCTTCCTGCAGCCCGCAGCCCACCTTCCCTGAGCCTGTCACATCCTGGCTGGGACTGTGAGGCTGACTGCTGAGCCCACAGGGTCAGAGTTCAGATGTGAACTTCTGCACATCATGCAGCTAGCTGCCTGCCTTACAAGTAATTTATCTTATAGGTAGTTAGCTTATCTAACTTTGGACAAGAAGAATTTAGGTTAGTAGAAGATGCCCCATTATGTGACTGGATTGGAAAGAAGCTTCTGGGTCCGTCTCATTGTTACAGGAAGGGCACGGCTGGGAGTGCCGTGCCTGTGCCCCCGGGGCCCGCTCTCTAGTTCTCCTGGTGAGCCAGGACTTGGGGGCCTTCACTCCTTGCTCCAGTTTACCCCCTGTGAGGGTCCAGCATGGCCCAGGCCATGTGTTTGCATTCTGTCCCCCACATCCCCTCCTCTCTCCTCTCTCCTCACCACCCCCACCCGTGGCTGGGGTTGGAAGTCATTACATATTTTTACTTCATTGCAATGAGCTGTGGCCTCAGGGCAAAGCTGGGCCTTGGTTGTCTGGTTTACTGCTTCTGAGCCCGGGTTGGAGGCCTGTAGCTGCCAGGACTGTGGAGGGAGCCTGTGAGCAGGGGCGGGCCCAGTGCAGACGTTTTCCCTTTCATTCTTGCTCTGGCCTCTTAACCGTATCAAAGTGTCTTCTCGCTCAGAAAAAGGGAAATTCCAGCAATGTGTGGGAAGAGGGAATCATTTCCTAACCCTGGAAGCGGCAGCCTTGATTCAGGGTCCACACCACCGTGCAGTGGGATTTCCAGATACCCAGGGAGCCCTTCTGGGTCCCCTCCTTTCCTGGTGGGAGGTCACAGGCACCACTCTCTGCTGACGCCCAGGCCAGTGTCTCCACAGACTGAGTATTCCGCAGACTGCTTTAAAAAAATGTATCAAAGATATTATGGAAACCCCTATAGCTTCCCTTATTTCCCTGTTCCTATGGCACCTTTTATTTTCACACTTTAATGGTTCTGAAACTGGGGCACATCTGAAAATAGACTTGTGTGTTTTGATAGGATATTATTTCTATTTTTCCTAAAAGGGTGTTTTTCAAATCCATGGTGATTCCAAAATACATTCTAGAATTAAGGAAATACAGTAAAAGTACAGTTTAGGAAACAAAGATCTTTGAAAACATGGAATCCATGTTTTCCATGAAAACGGGAAACATGAAAACGGGAACATGAACAAAAGGGATTCGTGGTGGTGGACAGTTGGAACCAGAGCCTCCTATCTCATGTTTTCCAAGAAGCGCTATGCATGACCATTATGGGAAAAGTACCGTGAAGCTCCACCCCATTGCGTCAGGTTTCTTTCTGTGGAGGTGACATACTTGGAGTGAGCAGTTCCCAAAATTATCCCCACAGCCATGCTCCAGATTGCAGGTCAAACGTACTTGCACATTTAGCAAGAGGAATTTCCTGTCCCTTTGTTGCATTTGCTAATTTACAATTGTTTGGTTTGAAAAGAAAGCATTTTTCTTTTGCCAGTTGGCCATAGGTCCTTTCTGAGGCAGCCTTGGAGGACGGAGCTGTGGGGGCTCTGGGAATGTCCCAAGGCAGGGGCCCCTGCCCCCCACCCACCCCAGGCAAGACAGTCAGAGGCTGTGGGCGTCCTGCGTGGCATGCACACGGGATGGGCTGCATCAAGGCCCATTCTGTGCAGAGAACACAGAGGCGCGCTCCGCAGTTTGTCAGAGTGGTCAGGAGCTGGTCAGATCAAGGACCTCATCCTGAAGTCTGAAGCTCAGAAGAACCAGCGGCGGCCACAGGGAGCGCAGCGCGGAGACGGCTGCCGGCACATCCGCAGACGGGCACCGCGCCCTCTGTCTTTCCGCCGGCAGGGCCCACGCAAGGTGCACGAGGGTGACTGGTACTCAGCCTCGAGGCTGGTGGTGTTGCCCCGTTAGGCTGTGGGTGAGGCTGAGCCCGGCAGTCCACCAGTTGAGCAGTGGGAAGAGTCCACCCAGACTGGCCTTGTCTCTTCTTCTGCCAACCTCAATGTAAACTCTCCCCAGAGCCTGGATCCTCACACCCACCCCTGACCCCAGTCCAGGTCACGCTTCCTTCAAGACTCAAATCAAGGCTGGCTTCATCCTAGAATGCTTCCTAGGGGGAAATTTCCACAGCTGTATAGGAGAAAATTGCTGCTTAGGAAGACTGTAAACAAGGAACAAAATCTTTTCTATTTTTCTATCAAGATACCATTTCTGACCATGAATAAACTACTTGCAGAGTTTGCACTGAGAAGACGCAGTAAGGAGCTAATTTTCCTGACACCTGCCCCCCCAGCCCCCAGTTGAGCCCCACTGACTGGAGCTCCTGGCCAGCCCCAGAGCCCTGGAGCAGGAGGCCGTGTCAGCCGCACCGCGGGCAGTGCCCCTCTCAGGTGGCATTTCACACCCCTTGGACTTGCTTCTGCACCCAGTACTGCCTCCCGAGTAAGTGGTAATGAGCGACTTAATATGCTGACTTACCCGGTCCCTTCTTGGTCCATTACAACGAAAGTTGCTCTTTTCTCATTAGAACCATTTTTGTCAGGGTGTCTTTAATCAATGGCTTCCCCAGGGACCGTATTTTTAGAAGTTGTATTTTTCACACTCTCCCTTTTCCCCTTTTGGAAAGTCTCTTCCCAGTGCCTGGTGAAATGAACTAATGAGATGCCATGAGAGTTCGGGCCAGTGTTAATTGGCACAGGTATGAAGAAGCTGCTCACACACACCTCAGCTCCATCCTGCCTTACCTGTGGTCCTCTTCTCGGTCTCTTTGGTGCAGGTGGCACAGACAGCAGATGGCGTGGATGCTGACCTCTGGAAAGACGGCTTATTTAAATCCAAGGTTACCAGATACCTGTGTTTCACAAGATCATTTTCCAAAGAAAATGTAAGTCCAGTCGCGCTTCATGTTTGCTGAGTGAGCACAAGTCATTTACATTCCTGTTGGAAATTCCCTCATTTTTCTGTTGTGGTTTATTTTCATTACCATACTAATCTGTAGTTTTAGTGAACTGGGTAGAATCAGCAGCTAGCACTGTGTTTCATTTATTATCAGTATTATTAACCACATACCCAAGTGTACAGTGAATTCCATTAAAATGCATTCTCAAAAGGAAGCCAGGAAATTTCTCTCACAGCTCTCATTTGCCTACCTTGCCCCCAAGTAACAAATCACAGGGTTGTATGGCTTCGAGAATTTGCCCGTGAAGCTAGATTTAAAGCTAACCAGCAAATGGAAACATAGCTAGAAGGATGCCACATGATCACCCCTTTCCACAGACATCGCCTTGTTCCCCAAATGACTGACTTTCTCTCTGAGTCTCTGTATGACATATGGCATTTCACTGCTTCTGCAGATAGGCATCCCCCACACATACAGAGTTCTTTTAGGATACTGTTGTTAATACCTGGGCTCATAAATTAGGAAATTTTAAGGATATCTACCATGGTTCTCCCAATAAAATGCTTTAGTAAGTAGCTTAGAAAAAAGGGAAATCACTTTTGTATCTGCTGTGTGTGAGGTCTGTCCTAGGCACACTGCAAACATGCCTCCTCTGTCCTCTGACAGCCTCTGGGAGTATGAGCTTTCCTGAGAACAAAGAGTTTCCGTGCTTGGCCACGGTGCCCTATCTTCCCTAGCCCCAAATAGCATGCAGTCAGATTTCCATTTTCAGGGGTGACATTTTATTTTTGGCCTAAATGTTATTGTCTATTTCTAATGTGAAAAAAATTTTTGGAAAATTTTTATTGCTTTATTTTTCTAAATGTTATTATGACAGTAATATATGTTCATGGTTAAAGAAAGAACAACTTCAGGCATCCTCATTCAGAAGTGTGGAAGGGTAAGTGGAACAGTCTTTCTCCCTACCTCATACCCCCAGCGCCCATGGCCCCTTACGGGGTCCCTGTGTCTCTTCCACGTTTTCTGGGTATCAACAAACAATTCTCTTGCCTGCACTGTCTTCCATCAGCCATTCCTGTTTGTTTGTTGATAAGTGTTTGTTAGGAAAATTATTCCTGACACATTCAGGACTGGGGGAGAAATTAGTACTTTAATTACGAAAAGTAATGTATGCTTGGTAAAAAGTACAGAGTTCTGATGGAGTAGGGTACCATCCTGGCACTAAACACTGGAAATCTTTCTCATACAGGCAGAAAGGTGGCAGCTGAGCCTGTAATGAGCTGAGCAGGTCCCTCAGGCTCATTGTGCAGCCTGAGAGGCACGGAGGAGCGGTCTGAAGGCTGGTGCCTGCGCAGACATGGGCCATGAAGTTCGGGCGGCCTGCTCCTTGCACCTGCATTCACACTGTGCGCTCTCTTCCCCCTTTGTCCCTGGAGCGCACCTTAACGCTTTTTTGAAACTACTTACATTTAAAAAAAATATAATACATTTATATTCATTCTGACTACTGGTCGCCACTTTCTCAGAAAGCCGTCATGTTCACTGTGGCTCAGGGCTGTCAGGCCGCACTCCTGAGCATCTGGACAAGTCGTGTCCGCACCCTTGCTGTGCTCATGGTGCTACTGGCACCTACTGAGCCTTCCCTTTCCTGACTAAAGAGGCTTCAGTTCAAAAGTGTGGCTTCAGAGGACAGCCACAATCTCTTTGATCATATTTTATTTCTATTTTCATTGCATTTCCCCCTGGAGGCTGTGGGGTATTGACACTTTAGGTCAGAAGAGCCCCTTGTCCCTTGAGGGGGACAGTGACAAGTTTAAAAACGATAGACAGGAGTCACCAGGGCTTATTTGGGGTGTCATTGGTAAGAGTATTACAGAAAATGCATTGATTTAGCCAACATTTGTTGAACACTAAAAGAAATGAACATTAAGTGCCTACTGTGCATGTCTTTCTCTGTGAGGGCCGAGCGAGGTGGGCTGGGGATGATGAAGGTATGAGATGAGGATGGGGCAGCAGAAGAAACTTCTGCCTCTTTGGAATCAGCTTAGGAAATAGGTGAGTCTTGTTTTCAGAAAATGAATGAATGGGTCCTATAGTGAGATCCAAAGGGATCCGTTTCTTGGGGGTGGCAGGGGCCCACTTGTCAGCCCAGGGGCAGAGTAGGAATGAGGCATATGTTAATGCGTTTCAGCCCCTCTGTCCTGGCCCTGCTGGCAGAGCCAAGACTTTGCAAGGCACCGTTTTTTACAGCTGTAGAGAAGGGATGTGGGCTCTCAAGACTGGACAGACTCTTAATTAGGCGACTTGAGACTCCCAGTGTAGGAGTTTGGGGAGACTCCTTTGGATCCTAAAATCCTGTTCCCCCATAATGCTATTAATACAAAAACCTGGCTTTGGAGTGACTTTGCTTCCTGGGGAAGGATCGAGATTAATTGTACTTTTCATGCCCTGCACTTTCTGCATTACCTGTAATAATAATGTGCATAGATTAGGTAGGGAGGATATTAAACAGAAGGATTTATGAACATTTGAATATTAAGTTGGTTATCTGTGGCTACCTTAAATGCAAGGTTGTCAAAAATAATTACAGTATACTAGCAAATACTGGCTACCAGAGACAATATAAATACCCTGAGTCAGTGCATATTGGGCTTTTGGCATGAATCATTTGCTCAACAAGGATTGGGAATACGTTCTTCATATTTATGAGGAGGAAATGAAAGAGAGCACGAGATGGGGGAGGGGAGAGGAACAAGCAAAATTAATGGTGTCGCAGACCTACCACTGTATTAAACCGGGTGCCACGGCAGCCCCGCGTGCGGAGGGACCACACTTGGACTGCGGGAAGCGCAGACAGTGCAGCCTCCCTTTTTGTATGCACGGGAGGGTTTGATGCTGGTTTTAATGGCCGCGCCACCGATGTTCTGGTGTTATGATCAGGGACATTTGTAGAGTGTGGGGGGCTGAGGTCGCTAAGTGGGTTGCAGTTGACTTCTATAAAACCCAACTTGTCAAGGAGAAGACATTTGAGAAGGATATTGATGAATGCCCATCCATCTTTGGGGCAGGAGGACATACCCGATGGTTAATTTCTCAATGCAGAAAGCAGTGATGACATGGAAAAGCAACTGCCATGAAAAAAAATTATGATCGATTAGATCAAGTAATTCTGGAAGCAGCTGATGTTTGTGAGTTGGGTTAACGGTTCAAACCTTTCCTGTGTGGTCAGAGATTTATTCTGCGTCAGTGAGGGCTCCGCTCTCTGCTAGCTGCCTGGCACCGTGCGTTATTTTCCTGAGACCTAGCTACCTGAGATGTGATAATATAAAACTGTTGGCTGACATGAGAGCTATGAGAGGAAGAAATGGTTTTGTGACAACAGTGCCATAGGAAATACTGGTCATAGTTTACACTTACCACTTTGGCCTTTGTAGTTAAATTGGAAATATTTATTTCATTTGTGTTTTGGGGTTGTAATGTATTTACTAAATATACTTTTAATGTTTTTATTGATAGTCTTTAGATTTATCATCTAAGAATATCCAATTTATTTTCTCACTCTGGATGGCCCACCCAGTTGAAAATGGTCCAAAAAACATTAAGTTATTCAGCAAATAATTATTGAGCACCTACTGTGTGCAAAGAGCTACAGTAGGCTTGGATTTGCTGTAGTAACAGATGGTTTTGGTCCTCATGGTTCATAAACACTGGTGGGGAGGCAGATATTAGACACATAACCTCACAAACATGCCACTCTAAGTTCATATGAAGGAAAACAGAGAGTGCCAAGAGTGAATAGGGCATAGAGTCTAGATGGCAAAGATTCCCTGACTGGCTTTCAGAAACAGTATCGGCACTGAACATTTTGATGTTCAACCTGAAATATGGGTTGTACATGCCATTTTGTTTGCAGAGAATTCACTTTTGCAGTTACAGAATGGTGTGTGCTGTCTTCGGAAAATATTTTTGCACTGATTAAGGAAACTGCGCACCATAGACCCCATGTACTACCACAAAATAGAAACTTTAAGAGACCCTGGTGCATGTCATTTTAGAAGATGTGTAATAGTGAGGCAGCAGAGCTCCTGACTCTATGTCAGTTTATGATTCTTGGGATTTTACACAAGGTATCTAGCAACAAAAATGTGTGTTGATATGCAGACTGGCGATCACTTAGGTGTGTGATTGGTTCTCTGTTGGGTTCAGATGCAGCTGCCTTTCTTCAGTGACCACCTAAAGCCTGCTGGTCTCACGGGCTAATGCTCTGCGATGAGTGGCAGCCGGTCCTGCGACGTGTGTGCACAGCTGCCCTCTGCTGGGTCATGTCTCAAACGGCTCTGGGTCGCTTCTCTAGCTAACCGAGGCCACATCTGAACGAGTGGATTTGAGGTTCCCTGGGGCCACCCAAGTCCCTGTGTAATGGCTGAGAAACATTAAGTGGCACCTACTCTAATTAACCTGCTGTCTTAAAGCCGCATGAGTCATTGTGTTCAATATGCATTTTGAAGTCTCACTGGCAAACCCACCATGGGGGTGTTCAGATTAATAGTCTGTATCTCTTTTCTCTCTTCCCAAGAGTCATTTAGGGAACGTGTTAGTGGATATGAAGCTCATTGACATCAAGGACACTCTGCCTGTTGGCTTCATCCCAATTCAGGAGACGGTGGACACACGTGAGTCACCCTTTGGTACTACTCGTGACAACAAGAGTTTTCTTCCTCCAGGTATATTTTTAGACATCTTTTATGTGCATTTTTCTTTGGAAACATTTTAGGAGGCCTTGCTGCGTGCCTATGAATAAGCCCCATTGCTTTAGATGAGCGTCTGGCTTGGGTCTCCAAGGAGCTTGCAGCGTTCCGGGCCACAGCATCTAAAGGAGCAGAGTGCCCTTTTCTCTTAGAATGGGGCTCCCTGCCACCTCAGCTCACTCAGGAGCAGAACTTGAAACTGGTTATAGTTCTTCCTTAATCTGTCCTCTGGTGAAGCCAAACTTGGCACAACACCCAGAGGCAAGGGAAAAAAATCAAAAGATGCCCAGGGAATACAAGTGCACTAATGTCCCCATTTTTGGCCGTTGGGGCACACAAGACAAGCCAGGAGGAGAAGGACTGCACATTAGAGTGCATAGGATTCAATCTGAGCGGGTTCTCTGGTCCCAGAGCAGCGTGGATCAGAAGTGAATCACAGACGACTCAGAAGCTTCTTCAAGATCCTGGAGGGCCTGAGGCCCTTGTGCGCATCAGTTATTAGATAGTTCTGGAGAACCTCTGGGTATCTGAACCTCCTCCTTCTGATGTAACGTGACTCGTTTTACTTCTAATTACTGTTACCATCTTCAGGATATCTACGACAGTGCAGCAGAAAATAAAAAAACTGAGAATCCTTTTTTTATGACACATGATTCATTTATGAAATTATCTCATTCTTTGTCATACATACCTCATTTTTCCATAGCTCCATTTTGGACCCACTGTTTTTTGCTGTTTTCTTGTTAGAATTGCATGTAGAGCACACTTTTCTGTATCTACACAGTCCCCATATAGCTGTTATTTTAATGAAACATCTAGGTTCCATTGTGTAGCATATTTCAGTTTTCTTAGTCTCCTCACTTTTAGACATGTTGCTTTTCCTTTTTTGTTATTATGTGTGTTAGCTAATAAACATGATAGCATACTTACTGTATGCTAACCCCTGTGATAAATGCCATATATATTTGATTTCATTTGAATCTTCAGAGGACCTCTATTCAGTAGGGGAGATGGGTATTGTTATGCCCATTTCACATATGATAAAAATGAGGCACCCACAGGCAGGTCTGATGCCAGCCACGCTTTTGACCACAGTACCATTCTATAAGCATGTGTTTAAATACCTTCTACAGAGATATTTTGTATATTTATGTACCAGGGCTTTTTGGCAACAGTTTTATTGAGATATAATTCACATACCATACAATTTACCGGTTTAAAGTGTACAGTATTTTCAGAGTTGCACAACCATTGCCACAATCAATTTTAGACACGTCATCGGCCCCACAAGAATCTCCCAAACCCATTAGCAGTCTCCATGTCTCCCCAACCCTCACTCCCCACCCCCTGTCTGCCCTAGACAATCACTGTGAACTTTCTACATAGATTTGCCTGTTCTGGACATCTCATGCCAACGGGGACATACAATATGTGGTCTTTCATTTCTGGCTTCTTTCCCTTAGCTTACTATTTTCAAGGTACATTCACGTGGTAGCATATATCAGTGCTTCATTCCTTTTTATTGCCAAATAATATTTCATCATAAGGATAGACCACGTTTTGCTCAAATATTCAGTTGATGGATATTTGGGTAGTTTCTGTTTTTGTCTATTATGAATAATGCTGCTATGAACATTTATGTGTGGATGTATGTTTTCATTGCTTTGGGGTACCTACCTAGGTGTGGAATAGCTCAATCACATGGTAACTACTTAACTTTTTGAGGAACTGCCAAGTTGTTTTTCAAAGGACCAGCACCATTTTCCATCCCCACCCATAGTGTATGAAGGTTCCAATTTCTCCACATCTTCACCAGCACTTGCTAAGTGTCATTCTTTTTTTTAATTTTATTTCAGCTATCTTAATGGGTGTGAAATAGGCTCCGGTTATGGTTTTGATATGCATTTCCCCAATGGCTAATGACCCCTGGACACCTTTTGATGTTCTGTTCGTCTTTTGTGTATCTTCTTTGGAGAAATGTCTGTTCAGATCCTTTGCCGTTTTATGTTGTCTTTTTGCTATTGGGTGGTAAGAATATTTTAATACATTCTAGATAAAAGCCCTTTATCAATTATATGATTTATAAAATTTTCTGCCAGTTTGTGGGTTTTCTTTTCACTTTCTTTTCACCCTTGAATACAAAAATTACTATTCTGATGGAGTTCCATTTATCTGGTTTTTTTCTTCTGTTGCTTGTGCTTTTGATGTCATATCTAAGAAACCATTGCCTAATTCAAGGTCACCAAGATTTATGCCTGTGTTTTCTTCTACAAGTTTTATAGTTTTGGCTCTTTCCGTTATGTCTTTGATCCATTGTGAGTTAATTTTTGTGGATGGTATGAGATAGGGGTCCAACTTTATTCTGTCGCATGTGAATGTCCAGTTCTTCTGGCACCTTTTTGTTAAAAAGACTATTCTTTGTCCCATTGAATTGTCTCAACATCCTTTCTGAAAATGAATTGACCATAAATGTGAGAGTTCATTCCTGGGCCCTGGTGCTCTCCATTGATCTATATGTCTTTCCTCATGCCAGTACCACACTGTCTTGATTATTACAGCTTTGTAGCAAGTTTTGAAACTGGAAGTATGAGTCTTCCCACCTTGTTCTTCTTTTTCAAGATGACTTTGGCTATTCTGGGTCCCTCAAACTCTCATATGCATTTTGGGATCAGCCAATTTCTGCAGAGAAGCCAGCTGTGATTAGATAGGAGTGGTGTTGAATCTGTGTACCAGTTTGGTGTGTATAGATTTTGAATGATGTCTTATACTTGGCATTGCTGGGTCAGAGGTCCTTTAGGGTCTTCCCCCAATCTTCCTCTGCAAACGTCTTCCTCATCTAAAGGCACCTTGTACTTTCCCCGAACTGAGCTGTCACTGCACTCTTCATACTACTTTCTTTTCTGACTCTGTGTGTTCGCTTTGTTGTTCCCCTCAACTTGGAATGCCCACACCCATAAAGCCAGGCTGCAGTTCTCCCACCTGATCCCCAGATACCACCTCAAAGCAAGATTTCTGTCCTCTCCGCAATCAGAGAAGATTGATGAGTGCCCAGTGCAGGCATCGCGGGCTTTGGGATATAAAGACGATTAAGATACTAGCCCTTCCCTCAAGGAGCTTAGTCCAGGGGGTGATGTGGACCTGAAAACAGGAAACTGATGACAACCACCAGGCAGAGCTGTAATCAGTTGGTGGTTGGGGGCCCTGTCTGCCTTCTTTACTGCTTTTCATCATACCTGGCACAGCACGTGTTGAAGGGAGGGAGGGAAATAAGCACACGCAGGTTACAGTGGTGGAAAGCCAAAGGAAGGGATCAATTCTGCTTTGAAGTTCAGTCTTTACCACTGTCAGGACAAACTGCATCTTGGCAAAGCAGGAAGACCTGCAGCTCCAGGGTCAGATTCACCTGGTCTTGAGTCTGGTTCTGCCACTTACAGCTGTAGGACCCCAGGCAAAGGACTTCACCCTCCTGGGCCTCGGTTTCCTCATCTGTGAAATGGGGGGAATATTGTCTTACCTCATAATGTGTTTTTACTTGCGTTTTAGCCATTTTATATGTTCTCTTTATGTCTTTGCTACTTATCTCTTTCTTTGAGGGCCAGATCTGTGTGGCTTTTGTCTCTGAATCACTTAAGGTACCTGTCATGCCTAGAGCCTTGCTCAGAGGATGGGCTCAATAAAGATAAGCTTTATTACTCTCTGTTGCCAAATTAACTTCCAGAAATACCAGTTCACAGTGCCACTAATGATACAGGCTTGTACCTGTTTTCCACAGGCCTGCCAGCATAGGTTTAAAATTTTTATTTAGTTTTACTACTCTAATTTTATTTAATTTTCACTTCATTATTTATTAGTAAGACTGAACATTTTTGCAAGTGTTTGCTGCTTTTGCTTATTCTTATATGATTTGTCTGCTTAAGAATTAAAATTGCCTTGTAGATTTGTATTAATTTCCCACTTTCCCCTGTGTTTTTCTTAGTTTTAAAATTTGCATTGGTGTTCTTTTTGACAACTAATTGGCTTATAATGTCTTTATATTGACATTCTGTAGAGCCGCAAGAGATTTCCCATTCTGCATTTTCCTCTCAATTTGTTGAATCAGTTGAGCGAAGAGGCCCAGGGCTGAGTCCCATCTGGGCCCAGGGTCTCGCCGTGATCCTGGGTGGGGAGCCTCCCCCTGTGACTTGAGGGGGCTTCGGCTGCTGCCCTGCGGACATTCTCAGGTCGGGTCCTGGCATCTCCAGCAAATGTCTTCTCATACAAGGAGAGTGGGTTTAGGGCAGCCTTTTCATTTCAGGTCATATGGTCATTTCCTGGAGCCTTTACCCAGGGGACAGGTGAGCCCAAGCTGATCGGGTAAACCTATGGCCAGCCCTGTGTAGCTTGTGCTACATTTAAGGCCCAGATTTTATGAAGTCAGCCAAAAAGATGAGACTCCTGTAGTTAATTTAAAATACAGTTTGCTGCAATCCACACAGTACTTAAAAACTGGAAGACTGTTTGTTTTAGTAAAGTGCTGTGTCCTTTCTCTGTGTTCATTAGCATGACTGAACACATTTCTATTGACTCTGTATAATATGTTTACTTAAAATTAGGCCTGTTTAAGCATGTGTAATTAGTGACTCCATCTCTTACCCTGAGTTTGCTGTAGATGCAGGAACAGAGCGAGGAGAGGCATGGTAAAATCAAGTGAAATGCCTGCATTTTCATTTACTTTGAGGAAAAGCCTCACCTCATCACACTTTGGGAGGCCTCGGCTTACCAGCCAATAGTTTTGAAGGCACAGGGCTGCTGTGGTGCTTTCCCCCAGGGTCCCATCCTGCCCTGCGGGGCAGTGTTTGGGGTCTGCACTCAGGACATTATTACCCACAGCCTGCCCATCTAATGGCGTCCTCAGGTGCCTTGCCTAGGAAAAGAGCGGCAAAATTTCTGAGTGTCCACCTGGCAGTCCCCCACCCATAACAACAGAACACCACCCCTGCCTCTTACCTCCCCTTGGTGAAATGAAGCCCGGCCGCAGGCCCGGCCTCCCTCCTCATCCCGTTCCCATATTTGATGTGCCCATTTCCTGCCACAGAACTGAAATCTTCAAAGTCAGTGCCAAACACTGACCTGAGCTGTGTGTTGTACTGATGATAGCATTCAAGGCTGTTCTTTACCGAGCACTCACTGTGTGCCAGGTGCTGGGCTAAATGAAGTACTTGTGTTACCAGTGTTGCTTTTACAGATAGCCAAACTAGGCTCAGAGAAATTAGGTCATTTGCCTAAGGTCGTAAGTGCTGGAAAATGGTGGAGTTGGGGCTTCAACCCAGATCCATCTGCCTCATGTATTGAGTGGCTGTAATTGACTGAAACTCATGTCTAACAACCACAAATGAACAAACAAAAAAACACCTGGTGGTCAGCACTGGAGGTGGCTAAGGCACCAACGCAGTACTCTTAAGACTTGATTCATAAAAGAAAAGGATCACTTATTTATCTCTCCGTTCCTGTACAAAGCATGTTTCTGGGAGACATGAACAAGTAGTTGGAGGAGAAAAATTATCTTTTAAGTAGTAGAATTTCAGATAATAAATGCAGAAGAAATGACAGAATTAGAAAATCACCGTTTTGATACCTTGAATGGAATTACGGGTCTAGGCAACAGCCATCAGGATGGAAACACTGTTCCGAAAATGGTAGTTGGCACTTTGTAACCCAGGTACCAGGCCAACACCTCCGGAACCTGCCGAGGGGGGCCCCGCTGATCTCGGCCTCGTGATGTGACACCGTGTGACATACATGCTCCACCTGTGACATGTACTTGCCTAAAATAGTCTAACCTGAATCCGACTGAGCCTTTTGCTCTAACTGCCAGTTTATAGGAGACACAGTGGAGTAACCCCAAATTCTTGGGCCTGCCAGTGCCCTGGAGAAAACAGGAGGGTGGAGACGCTGCTACAGAGTAAAAGGGACTTCACAGACCTAACAGCCAGATTCAGTGACCTAACGAGCATTGTTTGGATCCTAATCCCAGCATACCCACAGTTCAATGGCATTTGTGAGAGAACGGAGAAAACTTGAATATAGACTGTGTATTGGATGCTATTAAGGAATTGTTCATTTTGTTAGGTATGACAATGGCATGGTGGCGATGTTAAAAAAAAAAATTGGCTGCCATAGATGCCTACTGACATAATGATGGGCGACATGACCTTGTGGCGGAGATTCGTTTTAAGTCCTCCAGCCGAACTAATGGGGGTGGGGGCAGAGATGAACTCAGCTTGTCCTTTGTTGACAGTGTTGAAACTAGATGGTGGGAGCATGTGTATTCATCCTACTGTTCTCTGTACTTCAGGGAATGTTTGGAAATTTCTCTAATGAAAAAGAAAAAAGAAAAAGTCCACATGGCAAAATATATTGTCAGTCAGGGTGCCTATGAACAGTGAGCAGATCGTGGTTATGGCTTTTGGAAGCCAGCCCCATGGGGTTATTCCAAGCTTCTCCTTGCAGAAGTGTAGCCCTGGAGCCTGGGGAGCCCCTTCTCAGCAGGGACGTCTGGGGCCAGGTCCTGAACACAGGGCAGGGGGCTGACCGGCGCCCGTGCTGCAGTCATGGCCCGTCCACCGGGGCCCGTGGATGGCAGAGGGCAGAGCCCAGCTCTTCTGTCGGGCGACTGGGTGACCATTCACTTCTGTGTTCAGAATAGACATGTTGACATCTCTCAAAGATTCACACCTTTTCTTGTTGTCCTTTCCTTCAGAGGAAGTGGCTTTTAGAAAGAAGAGGCTGTGCATTAAATTTATCCCACGGGATTCAACTGAAGCTGCCATTTGTGACATTCGGATCATGGGCCGGACCAAGCAGGCACCTCCTCAGTACACATTTATTGGGTAAGTCTGAATGACACAAATCTCATCTCATCTGTCTGCTGACGATGGTGCTGAGGTCGCAAGCGGGGATGAAGTCCGGAGGCTTCTGCGTGACCCGCAAGCCCTCAGCCAGCTGCCTCTCCAGCCTCAGGGCTCATTGTTGCCCTTTGTGCTGATGTGGCAGCCAGTCCAGAACACCACGCCGTTGACCTCTCCAGGCCTTGGTCCATGCTGCCTGCCCCACCCAAGGGCCTTCCCTTCCCCCGTCCGTGTGTCTGTCCTGCAGGCTCCTCTGGGCCTTTCCAGATGCCTGAAAACCAAGGTGTTCTGGCCTTTGCTGCCACTGGGTCTCTGCTCTCTGCACTGTTTATTCCTCTCAAGAAAGTCTGGGGAGCACCCAGGAACCCTCGATGTGCTGGTGAATAAGGCAAAGAGCCCGCCCTCATGGAGTCAGAGCTCCAAAAGGGAGAGAGAGGCAACCGACCAGCAGTAAATGAGGGTGCCTGTTGCAGGCAGCTGTGGATGGGGGCGCTGCAGCCAGGGGTCAGGAAGGCGAGGTTTGAGCAGAGGCCTGAATGTCAACAGGAAGCCAGCCACGCAGAGATTCGAGTGCAGTGCCTTCCGGGCTGAGGGAAGAGCAGGTGTAAAAGTGGAGACAGGCGTGGCAGGAGGTACCCATGCTGGGATGAGTGAGTGAGGAAAAGCCAGGGATGGGGGACGTGGTGGCAGGACCTCGTAGGACATGGCAGCAGTTTGCGTGTTATTCCAAACATACTGGAAAAGCATTGGAGGGGTCTAAGTCGGGAAGAAACATGAACATTACATGACTACATGAAAATTCCCTGTGCCATTTTTTGGTCTGATAGTCATCTTCTGTGGTAAATGGAGGACCGCTGAGAAGGGCCCACTGTGTCATGTTCACCCAGGAGCCTTGGTGCTGGGCACAGGCCTCACTCTGCAGCTGTTTCATAAATACTAAGCACAGGGCAACTCAGGATTTCACTGTGGACTCTTGTGCTTGTAAATGTTAGGGAACCCCGTCCAGGCTGGCTTTAGCAAAAGGACAATTTATTGTCCAACGTAACAGCAGAGTCAAGGGAGCAAGCAGCATGGCTTCAGGTGTGGCTGGAAGTAGGTGCTCAGAGGATGGTACTAGGATCTAGTTTCCCCCTTTCTACCTCCCTGCTCTGATTTGTCAGGGTGGACACCATTCTTAGACATCGTCTCCCTGAGTGCAGGAATCTTGGTGGGGTGACTTCACCTACTTTTCCTCCAAGTTCAAGTCCTGAGGCAAAGACAAATCTGTATTCTCACCAATTCAAACAGAAATTCTAGAATGTGGCATCACTGGTCTTGACTGATCTTACTGGGGTCATGTGCACCCAGAACCCATCGCTGCTACCTGAGGGATGTCTGAGCTGGAAGTGGGATCAGCTCCACTGGATTAAAGGGGTGGCTGCCCACCATATACAGAGAGGCAAAAATCAGAAGGGGGCTGAGTGGGTGCTGGGAGTCAGAAAGAGCACCGACATTCATCACACTCAGTCACCTGAAATTCGGGTCTCAAGGGCATCAGCGTGGTAGGTGGTGGTCAGTCCCCTCGGCCACGTGTCTCTCCCCCAGGCCGGCTCTGCAGGCATCTCGGTGGTCCCTGTGGGTCTCCATTGGACCCCTTCTACTTGGCCTTTGAGGTCAGCCTCTGGATCTGGGCTGTGCTCTGTTTTGCTTCTTGTTCACTGGAGCCCAGGTCCTCATCTTCACTCTAGAAGCCAGGGCCCCTCCTCAGGCCCCACACAGGCCGGGTGTTGGATGAGAGTTGTGGCATTTGCTCGAAGCGTGATGGGAGCAGGTACCACAGAAACAGACCATTTTCATCTTGGTGCACAATTGTTTAGACTCCTGAGCAATGGAATCTGAAGGCTCTGTGTCAAAATTTGTGGCCCTTAAGAAAGACTCCATGTAATCATTCCCTTCGTACATACTCAAAAATCCTGTTCTGCATTATGGTTCCCACTAATTGTGTAAACTGAATTACGGAAATAGGAGGTAGTTAAGAGAATAACCATACTTCACATACCTTAGGAGCAGCCATTTACATACAAATAGTAGAACCCAACAATTTAATAAAGAACTTTTAAAGTCTAATTTCAGTTACTATGTGTATTTAATTACAAACTATACTACTTTAAAAGGCTCTGTGTTTAACCAGTTTAAGTAATTCTAAAGAATAGATTCTTACCATGTATGTCTCAGTAATCAAAACTAGAATTTTCTTTCCTCTATATCATTTTGAAAAGATGCCTAATAAAAGTATATTTTTGTTTCATCTTGTGGTAAAAATTATTTTCCAAAAGAAGACAATTCCAGTGTTATTTTTAAGAAAGGAAAGAATTCAGCATTGAGAACTCTGAGTCACTTTTTGTTAAATACAGGCACATTTCCGTGCATTACTTTGCGAGGGTTTGGGGTTGTCTGTGGGGCGGGGGGCAACCCCAGACTGGGAATCGCTCCTCCATGGCCTGACCACTGGGCCGCCACTGACATGTGGTGAAATCAGTACAGCTGATTGGAATCGGCTGTCTGATATGGTCTAGAATAGGTTCTGTAGCATACTGAGAAGCTACTAGAAGTACCCACTGAATAAATCTCTTGCCATTTTTTGAAGAGACGATATTCTTCTACATCCCAGGGTGCAGTTCTGAGGGGCATTTAAGAAGTTGTAAGTTGGATGTGGCTAAAATAAATCCCTTACAATTCCTAAGAACACACCTGTCCCATGAACGCATGTGACCGTGTGGCATGGGGCTGGGCCGCAGAGGGACGTGGCATGTCTCAGGCCCCTCGTGGCCACTCTTAGTTGTGGTGGTTCCTGCAGCACATGCCTCAGGCTTTGTGGTTTGCAGGTGTGTCCCAAACTGACCCTGAGGTGACACTCCTGCAGTAAGGAGCATTATCCAGAGGTTGGGGCATGTCATCTTGCAGGGTGGGGCCAGTTCTTATGGTTGTAAACCAGGCATATACGTCTGTCAGCCCGTTGATTGCTCTATCTGTTCTCACTCTAACCATACAAAGGACTTGAAGTGCTTGTCACATAAATACCCACAATAAAATGGCAAAATAATAAGAATTCTAAAGACGTAGAACCAAGGGAAATGTTGATAGTGTAGGAGGAAGCAAGTTCCAGGAATGCAAGAAATGGCCATGGCACAAAGGCCTGCCACTGGGACAGATGTCCTCACATTAGGCTCTGAGCTGTGACACGCAGCGCAAAGGGAGGTGAGGCAGCTGATTTGGGGCAGGAATTGATTCCCTGGTGTTTGAGGCTATGATTCTTTTAAATGAGTTGGTTTGCTTTGTCTCTCAGGTAAATGCTTTGTGCCAAACAGTGCCGTCAAGATTTCTCTTTTCTCCTAAAGGGAACTGAACAGCATGGGCATCTGGTATCGAATGGGCAGAGTACCAAGAAATCATGACTCATCTCAACCCACAACGCCTTCCCAGTCATCAGCTGCTTCCACCCCAGCCCCCAACCTCCCCAGGTGAGGCCTCGCAGGGGCACCTTATGCTCTTGTGCTTGTTACAGTCACGTGGTCTTGGGTCCCACTGCATGACACTGAGAACGCCTCCACTTTGTCTCTGCTGGAACAGTGCAGAAGATAGCTGGAAAGTTGCAGATGTCATAGGCCTTTAGAGAGCATATCCGCTTTGCATTACGTGAATGCAAAGGCCTTTCTGTATTCTATGTAGTACATATTCTGCAGGCTCCTAAAAATAGCAGAATATGCAACTTTAAATGAGCTTGCCATTCTAAAGTGCTCGTAGCTGCACACCACACATGATCTGTAGCCATGTGGTGGGGAGCACCGGCCATAAGAAGGGGGAATTCCTACTCTGCCCTGGCCAGCGACAAATTTGGAATCCAGGAGGGCTGGTAAGTAATTTGGTTTGTTTTCATATTGTTTCTTCTCTCAAGGACCTACGAACTAAGAAATGGGTAGTTTGGGTGTGTGAGAGAATAGTGAGAAGTTTTTCATTTTTCACAAAGAATCTTGAGTGAGTCCCCTAGTCGCTCCGCAGCCGAGTTTGGTTGCACTAAAGGTAGTCATGGTCTCTACGGGTTCAGCAAAAAGCAGACGGTAAAAGGAATCCTGCCAAAGAAAAAAACCTCTGGATCACGCGTAGTCAATGATTTGAGGACAAAGGAAAAACAGCAGTGACGGAGTAAGTTTGAGGAAAGGGTTGCAAAAGTAAATAAAACAAGAACCAGTGAGGTGGTGCCATTGGGAAGCAATGTGATGAAAAGCGGGGAGCCAAAGGCGCCCCCCTGGGAGAAGGAGGTGAACTAAACCTGTCAGGAACAGGATGGAATCATCAACGGTGTGCTCCGCCTCCAAAAGCCCACAGCCCACCAGCCGCCTCCGGGTTGTGCAGAAGAGAGGGCGGTGTGGCCGCTGGTCTCTGCTCGCTGTCCTCCAGCTGGGCATCCACCTGCCTCAGAACGCCACTGTGCTGAGCCAGCAGCTCTGAGGACTCTGTCCTTTAGGATATCCCCCATAAAGACAGCCTGGTTGTTCTCGTGACCATTTCACAAACCGGGAGTGGTACTTAACTACCCTGGACTCCCCTGAAACTTTAGACGCATCAAGCGTCTCTGTTTGGTTTAGGAGTGCGAGGCTAGCCCTTCTCACTTTGGTGCTCACTCACACCCAGACCCAGAGCACCGTCACGGCCTTGGCCACCCGCCACCCCTGTGCTCCGCATCTGTGCAGGCCCATCCCATGAGTTTGGAGTTAGTTGTCTCAGGCCTGTCTCATGTGCTCAGGCCCATCATCCAGCCTGTAGCTGCTCCCCGTTGACTTCACATGGTCTGGAAGGGTCCTAGAAAAGGGCAGGTGTTATCCTCCTGGTAGATAAAGAAAGAGCATGGGTTCCCCCAGCAGAACAGGAGAGCGCTTGCCCTGGAAGCTTGCTGGTCGACGTGAGAGCACAGTCGCCCACGACCAAAGCAGGCGCAGTGCCTCGGAGCACAGTGTACGTGGGGCTTGTCCGCTTTACTACCATGTGCAGTTTATGATTACAGTGGCTACAATGAAATTGGTTTTGTTTTACTCACCAAATACAACAAGCGTTAGCAATTGTTAATGTAAAATGTATTCTGATTTGACTGAGTTGGATCAGCCCGTATGCCATAGGATAACCAAGTGTTATGTTGGTGCCCCCCAGTAAAAGCCGCTGTGTGTCCAAGCTCTCCTCTCTCCCTGGGCGGTAATGTACAGGTGTCAGGCACACCTGTATGAGCCTCCTGGTTCTTCAGGGAATTTTTTGTGTTTATCTTTGGTTTTTGTATTGCTTTCCTCTCCAGTATCTTTGGCTTAAAAAAAAAAAAAAAGGCAGATTATTCATTTAAAATTTTCCACTGAAGATTTATGAAATGATGACTGTGTTACTTTATTCCTCGAGGCTTCAGGTCCCTCTGAGCTCCCCAGCAGCTTTCTCTCTGGTGGTGAGTCACGGTGGCGCGTGTGTTCCCGGCATGGGGGTCCGCAGTGGACTCACTTGTAGGTGAAGGTGTCCACGCCTGCCTCCCATGGCGTCTGGTTTTCTCTCACAACTCTGAGAGTCGAACTTGAAGCTGAACTGGTAGCCTCGGTTTCCTTTCCTGTTCCAGGCTTCTGCGGGTGTGTCTCGCATCCCCTGTCTCAGATGTCAGTTCAAATGTTTCCTGTCCCAGGAAGCCTGCCCTGAACGCCCTGGGTCTCGACCTGTGCTGGGCTCTCCTGAGCACTTACTGTGAGGCCATCCCTTGTGTTGTGGTCCTGTTGTGAACAACTTGAGGGCCGGGGCTGTCTGGTGCCTGTTGCCTCCCGGTGCTCAGCCCAGATGCAGGCTGTGTTCAGTTGACCCTGGGCTGCAGCCCCCACGCCCCAACCCCGACCAGAGACGACTCCTGAGTCCCTCAGTGCTCCTGGGGTCTTTACTGATTGTGAGAGTAATACAAGCTTGTAGAACACTGACCGAGTATAGAAAATAATGAAAAAAAACAGAAATTCTGTTTCCACTGAGCAAAGGCTCATAACCTCTGGTTATATTCTTTTCAAGTCATTTTTCTACGTACTTTTTACATAGGTGATATCATATCAGTTAAGAGCAAGTTTGTGTTTTGCTGCTGCTTGTGTAACATCAAACCATGAGGGTAAGAAAACAAGGTAGTCTGTGTGTGGACGCAGGGATCAAGTTGCAAAGCCCAGGCTGGAGTGAGCGTGGTGATGCAGCGCCCTCTACTGATCAAATTTGGGGGCGGCAGGGAGGACTGGCATGCTGGTTCCCAATGGTCGGCAGGCCACTTTCTCAGCAAATCAGGTTGGGGTGGCGGTGGTGGGAGGGGCCATGGGAGGGGCCAGTAGCAGATTTGTTGCCTACTTGAACCTAACGTTTGTCTCAAAAGCTAAAAACGTGTGGTCTGCCCCCATTGCTAATGTTGTCGCTCATATTTCAAAGAATTCCCCATTTCTTGGAGAGCTGTTATCCCCAGCTTATATTGGACAGAAGGGTCAGGTGGTGGACCTTTTCAGAGATGATAGGCCATCCCCAAAGGGCCCCATTGTCCCAGCAGAACTGCCTTCTCTTTCCAGGGGCAGGTTCTGCTGCAAGGAACAGGCGTTCTCGCCTGTTTCCTTTCTGTTGTTGGAAAGAACAGTCTCAGGGCCAGAGTGGAGCTGTCCTTTCAGAAGCGGCAGGCCCCCCGGAGAGACAGGGGATGTCCAAGCCCGAGGTTCGTGAACTAGACGCAGTGTCTGAAGCTCCTGGCAAAAAGGATCCGACGTCTGGGCAGAGCTCCTCCTCCTTATTCAGTGAATCATCATCTCACACGCATTTGGCTCTGCACACGTTTCTTGACGGTTTCCAAGTGAGGAAGGCACACCACTTCCCCCAGGAGCTCAGGGCCTGCGTTCTCTCTGGGCGTCAGCCCTGCTTTACCCGCTGCCGTCTGCTCCATGTCGACTATCAGGGGCTGAGGCCCAGTCCTACCTCCCATCTCTCCTCCGGGCTGCCCTCAGCTTCGCGAGTCTAGCATACAAGCAGATTGGGGTCCGTGGACCCAGGCTGTTCTGATTCTCTTCTGTGCCACTGCCCTGGTGCGGGGTGCAGGTAGAGAGAGCACCTTCCTGCTTCAGCCAGAGCACCCCCACTCCTCCCTTTCACATATGATTCTGCAGGGAAGGAAAGCTGCTGCTGCAGGTACCAAGGCTTGGAAAAGTTCTGGAAGCAGGTGGTTTCAGTGGGGTGCCAATAGTGTGGATGAATGAATGGTTCTGTGCTGTCCTCCCGGGAGGCACCCCCAGTGGACTGCAGCCCCCTGGCTTACTGAACAATCGAACCAGTGGCTTGATAAAGACATCAGAGGCATGCTTATCAAATTTGAAGATGACACAGAGTCATTAGGGAGAGCTGATGTGCTGAATGACAGAATCAATACTCGACATCTCCTCTACAGCTACAACACCCTGCTGGAGCCAGGAGATGAAAGGCGATGGGCAAAAATGGGCAGTGCCCCAGAGGTTCAGAAAATCAATTGCACAAGAACCAAACTGAGGAGCCCTGGCTTAACAGCAGTTTGTGTGAAGTGGCTGGGCACAGGCTCGGGTTGTGTGGGATGTATCCTGGTGTGCACCAGGTAGGTCCCATGAGATGGTGTCCCACACCTGGCAGGTCCATCTGGAGGGTGGTGTCTGCAGCTACACATCACCCTGTACACGTTACCCGGTGGGGCGGTGAATTTGAGTGTGGAGAAGCACCGAGTTTTGACCTGAGTAGAGAGGGCAGCTGGCTTTGGGGGTTTAACTGGTCAGTGTGTGAAAGGGAACGTATAGGTGCTTCCATATGGGGAGGTGCCGTTGGGAGCCCCAGGAGGCAAAATCATTAGATCAGGTGCACTGGAGTCATAGGAAGTAGATTTGGACTTAACATTTTAGAAAATAAAGAAAACGTGCAAAAAGTAAAAAATTTCCGGGCGATGAAGGAGCTGACTTAAGAGGTCAGTGCTCCCAACTGCTACAGCATTTGGGTTCTTCAGACCTTGGGGGGTGGTTCTTAAGCCTCGTTTACAGAATGTCTCAGATACTTTCCCATCCTGAGAAATT
Source organism: Manis javanica (assembly GCF_040802235.1). NCBI lineage: Eukaryota > Metazoa > Chordata > Mammalia > Pholidota > Manidae > Manis > Manis javanica. The sequence goes on along the minus strand of NC_133157.1, from coordinate 8,625,993 downwards.
CAGACTCAGCAGACCTGCAGGTAGTGCCACAGGCGCCTGGCAAGGAAGATTCCAGGGAGCTCCGGTGGGCAGGGAGGTGCAGAGCAGTGGGCGTCTGCGCAGAGGCAGCCCCCAGGGGCTCCTCCCCAGGATGGAGGGCGCCCGGGGCCTTGGCGGTGCTGGCACTGGGTCTGTGTGCCAGTACTGGCATGTGGGAGCTGAACAGCAAGTGTTTCTTTTGTCCCTTTCAGAGTCCATCTAAAATAAGTAGTCTGGCCTCCGGAGTGCTGGAATTTCTCAAACATTTTATGTTGATGTAGACACAGGGCCAAATCTGTCCCAGAAAATGTGGGATGTGATTCCGGTGGCTCCACCCTGTGCCCTCATCTGCCAGGGGTGCTGAGTCTTGTACACCACGGTTCTGAAGGAGAAGCTGCCACCTGAACTCTGCTCCCCACAGATCTCAGCCCTGGGCCTGTCCTGAGACTTGTCCCTGCCCTGAGCAGGCGTCGCCTTCCATCCCAGGGCCCTAGCACGCGTGGCTCCTTTCCCAGCTGGTGAGTCCTGCCTGCAGCCTCCCAGGAGCCCCTCCCAGGTGCCAAGCTTCCCTTATAAGGTACGTGATGCTGCTCTGAGTTGTCCCAGTGATATTCCAGTGATTTGTCAGCTTCCAGCAAGTTGTCAGTCACAGGTTCCCAAGTATGTTTCTTAGTGACAGGCATAATTGTACTTAACTTTTTGCATGGATGTTATCAATCTGTGACAGATACTCTGGGAAATGGGGCATTTTGATTGCAAAAGATCTGTCACATGCATTTAGTCTTCCTCTCAGGGACACAAGGATTCAGTCACAACTTTTGCATGTCGATGTCAGATTTTGAGAACATAGATCCTTGCTGACCTCAAAAGTGGTTCCGTCACTTATCCCCAGGCTGTCATCTAAAAGGTTAATGGCTCTTCTAAAGGAGAGGGAAAATCATCATGTGGTGATGATCTGGAATTCAGGCCACGCATGCCCGGACCCATCACATCCTCTGTCAAAAACCCAGGAGCTGCTGTGCTCCATTCTGGCCTCCCTGACTCCACCTTCCTATGGACCTGGGATCAACCCTACTACTTGATCAACCTGCAGAATAAGCCAGCAACCAGGGTGGAACCTTAGCTCACTGGCCGGAGACCTATTGTCTAAACTGACAGCCTAAAATCCTTAGGCCGCTTCTGTCAGTGTTCAGTTGTAAGGTGGTCTTTGTTGCACAGATGACATCTGTTACCTCCCTGTTGTTGCAGGACTTGAGCGAGAGGCCCAGAGTTGCACAGATCAAGGAGGCCGAGTCTTCCTTTTCCTGTTGAGGTGTTCGCCACCCATCCTGAATGGCAGAGGCTTGGCGCAGGAGAAGTTTGCCTATAAGGAGGCCCAGCAGGCTCTCCTCTTGTACAGCTTTCGTGGGAGAAGGCTCGGCCCAGAGGACGGGAGGAAATGAATTTTAGAGTTGAAAGCCATCCTTTTAATATAAGATTCCTCATTTATGTGTCTTGCATCTAGAAGGCAAGGCTAGGGGCTGATTCCAGTGTTTCTTTTTGTTCCCCTCCTAGTTAACAATTTATGCCATGGATACTGAGCTCTGTTTCCATAGTATCAAGAGATGGTTTGGGGGTATGTCAGCCAGGGGAACACTTTGCCCTGGTCCCATCAAAGGGAGGCATGGGGCTCGCTGGTCCAGCAACCTCTGCAGGGCATGTCCAGGCATCAACGTGGGTCTGGCTTCACTTGGACTAATCAGACTTCCTTTTCCGTCACACAAAAATCACACACATTTTTGTTGATTTAATTCTGAAGATGAGACACACATTTTCATGTCCTTCCTTGATGTGACACTCCTTTGAAGATGCAGACTGTAGCACAGATGTGGTTTTCACACAGGCCCATGTGTCTTGACTGCCTCACTCTGCTCGTGTGCCTTCCACCCATGCCAGGTTGTCTCAGAGGAGAACCCTCTGGAAGGGTAGGACCTGGACACTAAGTCAGAGATTAGAGGTTGCACTTCCTAGGGCTCGGGTATTATTTCACTTAAAAAGCCCATGTTTACATTCTTTGCCTGGAACTACAAAGTCCTGGGTTGCCTGCCATCTGGTTGGGGTTTTTTAACGTGCTCATGTTCTTCTTTCTGTCCAGAACCTTCCCTGGCTTTCTGTTCCCTGACATGTCTCCCACATCACCTTGCACTAATCAGGCGAGCCTCCTCTTGGCCCCTGAGCACACCATCCTCGTCCCAGAACCGTCTCTGCCTTGGCCGTGGCCGTGCACCTCACCTTGCACCAGCCCCTGCACTCTTGAAAGGGGCAGACTAGGCTGTAGCAGGCTGACGCCTGGTCCTTTCCCCCTCCAGACCTGGGGCACCCCTTGCCTCTTCTAGAAAGCCTTCCCAGTGTTGTGTTCCCCTTTCTCTCCTTCAGGCACCAGCACCATACAATTCAGCATTTCACATTTCTCTGTTGTTGCTCTGTGTATTTATGTTTGGTCTTAGGACTAGAGTCGCTGGCTTATTGATGACAGGGATTCTCGTGTCTCCTTTTTCTCCTTTAAAGCCTCAGAAAAGGCTAGTCACACAGAAATAATGATGCTAATACTGCACCACTGTGTGACAAAATTCAGCAAGTATACTTTCAACTGTGTCATCTCATTTGATACAATAAGTGGCCAGTGAGAAACGTGTAGCCCCCAGAAGGTAGGGACCTTTGAGCTCCAGGTGCCTGGCACATGGTCGGCACTCAGAAAATATTTGTTGAATGTATATAGTGAGCTGGTTTAGCTACATAGGACCATGTATCATTTATTCATCCACTCTCCTTCCATCCACCCATCCACCCAGTAGAGACTTTTGTTGTACTTACTAGGTGTCAGGCACTGCTCCAAGCACCATACAAATTATAACTCATTTAATCCTTATAACAGCTCTGTGAGTCACATACTGCTGTCATCTCTGTATTAAAAGGAGGAAACTGAGATCAGGGAGGTTAAATTCCTTTCCCCAGGTCACACAGCCTCTAGGTGTCGGGGCCAGGATTACTACCTTTGGCTTGCAGACTGTCCCTGTGCCCTGGTGCTCATGGCCACAGGGTCACTTGTTGGGAAGCAGCCACCCAGCTATCTCAGCCGTGGTCACCTGCAGCTTCTCCAGGCTCCTGACGGGCAGCAGAGAGAGAAGGGCTTCCCAGGGGGAGCACGTGGGGGTGGGAAGCTGCGTTCACACTCTTAGCTTAGGGAGCCGTGCGAAAGCTGGCTGGGGACCAGGGTCCTTAGCTGTGAATGGAGACTAAGGAGAACATGTGGAGGCCATGCACGAGAGGGTCCCAGTGGCACAGCTCCCTTGAATGGCTTCAAAGCCCGTGATTAAGCAGGGTTACAAGCAGTTTGATTTATTCTGTGATTATGAGTGTGGTGTGAAAGAGACCTACAGAGGGAAGGCTGTTTGAATATCTTCAGAATGCTTGTGTCACAGAGCTGGGACTGCTTTTGCAATGGCATCAAACTTAGTTTTGGTGTCAGAGTAATTTTGAAGGCAAAATTTCATTAGAATGCAGTTTGGTATTGTTAGATATGAATGATGAGTTTAGGCTGAGCAATACACTTTTTGATATTAATTTTTAATAGGGCTTCTTGGGAAGTCAGAGCTTCTGTTTAATGAAGAATTGACTATTAGTCAATACAGCTTCTGCCTCTGAGCTGGCCTCTCGCTTTCTTTCATTCTCACACATCAGATTCTGACAAGGTATTGCCGCTTGTAAACGTGTTATCTTTGTAATTTTTGTGACTTGGTGAGTGTCTTATTTTTCTTGGTGGTTATGACAGTTACGTGTGCCTCTCTTTGCTGTTGTCCCGTAAGCAGGGTCATAAACGTGGAATGATTTCCTCCTCTGCCTGGTTCTCAAGCGTGCGAGGGCTCTCTGTGCAGTGGGTTTAAGCTCCGGGGTTTGGAGAAAGGCCTTTTTCAGAATTATGAAAATAGTTTTCCGTGTGTCAGAACAGATTTATCAGTTCACTTTAGGGTCGGTCTTGTGAACCAGACCATTTAGAGGAGGATATTTTACCTTTTATCAGAGTGGAAGCTGACAGTCTATTTGCAGGTAGCTCTACAGAATATTTCACCTGGGTCTCTCAGTGTAAATCTAGCCGCCAAACAAAGTAAAAATGGGTGTTAAGCGAAATTTCCCAGTGTTTTACAGCACCTTCCCCCCCCCCCCCAGTGCTGTTCTATTTCAAGGCAGGGTTTCAATTATTAATTCGGATATTTAATACAACCGTTTGCTTGCAGTAACTTTTAAAAGGCCTCTTGAATTTATTTAGGTAAGAGTTTTGCCTGTGGGTAGGGTAGCGTTCAACTTGAATATCCTTCTTGAGCAGCAGATGTTTATTTCTAGTTGAATAATAATATTAATAATTATTAGAATAAATATAATTACCATCATCATCATTATTATTTCAGCTATAATGTCTTGAGCATCTTGTGCCAGGCATTGTGAGGACACTTCATGTGTATTAATCTTTATAACTGTGTTGTGAGGTGAATGATGTGTCCTCTTTTGAGAAATGAGAAAACTGACACTCGGAGAGACAGGGCCTGGCCCCAGAGCTGGGCATTAGGATTCAGGGGAGCAGGATCTGAGCCCAGGTTCCCCATCCTGTCCTGCCTCCTCCCACGAGCCTCAGGGCTTCCTGAGATCTCAGGACTCTCTACCCCAGGGGCTCCTGTAGCCTGAGGGTGGGGCTCTCAGGGGACCAAATACATCCGTAAACTCTTCCAGACCCTGGGCCACATTCCACCTCCTTACTAGTCTTTGCTTTATTTTGCTCAACAAATTGTTTTCCACAGCTTTTGAGATCGAGGGGGCAGGAAGTAGAAGAATGTGCCTGTGGTTCTTTGTTAGGGCTTCTTGTTTCCAGCCCAGGCTGTCCGTTGCCTGCCCCGCACGCTAATGCAAGTAGCCTTTTATGAATCCGAGTTTGGCAGCCTCCCTGCTCTTGAACTTTGGAAAAGCAGATATTTTAGTAGGCTGGACAAAGATGAAAAGCTAGCAGCGCCCATATGTTCCTTGTTTTTAAAAGTAGGGTCAGTGAGGTTTAGAGACTCTTTAAATATTTCAGTTTATAAGATCAGACTAGATCATCTGGAATGGAAGTGCGGAGCCCTTGGTCCCAGACTTGGCTTTTTTCTTCATTTCTTTTATATGGGAGGGAGGCGTTTTAGCATTGCAGAGTTCATGTGTAATAAAACTTAAATGCAGTGAATAAATACCATGATTTGGAGTGTTGCTGCAGCTATGAAAGGTAGTGCCCCCACCCCCACCCCACCCCCCAGCTTTTTTTCTGTTCTTAAGTAATCAGTGACTTGAAAAATAGCAGATTGGTCCAAGAATGGTAACTCAAGAAGCTGAAAAGTCCTCAGATTTAAATGAGTGTGGTCTTCGGCATTTTTCTAAGGAAGCATTTTCTTCACTCGATTAAATCTTCCCACGTTGAGGGTAGACATCCATCCTAAAATGCATATTTGAATAAATGCAACGCCAGCTTGCATTTTCAGTTAAGACGGTGCTGTCCTTCGCCCTCATTTCCTCATGGATTATGAATGGCAAATGACATGGTGGTAGTTTTTCTTGATCCCAAGGTATTTATAGAGGCCCCGGATGTGAGCGGGTGCCTAGGCTGACCCCGAGTTGCCAGTGTGCCCTTGGGAGTGACTCGACGCCTCACATGTGGGGAGAGGCTGGGCTGAGTCAGGCCACTGCAAGACACCCAGCATCGCGCTCTCCGCCATAAGGTGAGACCAGCAGCGTCCTTACGACCCTTGGTCACCAGCACGAGGTGCTGGGACACACCTGGCAGAGGGAGGGCTGCCGCCACTACCCTCACAGAGCCGCTGACCGCCCGGAGGGGAGGGCCCTCGCCCTCCTCGCCGCCGCACCCTGCTAGCCGGCATTTCCTGTCATGTTCTATTCACTCTTAATACTTCTTCGATTCTAAATTTCAGAAGTAATTTGTCACTTTAGAAGAGGGAGTCATTAATAACCATTATTTAGACTGTCGAGTCTTCCTGTGTGTGTGCGTGTGACTGAGTTAAGCATCCAAAAAACTGGGCTTGTTGGTGGCAAACAGGGCCTCTGCTTTGACAGGTAGGGGCCGGCCCCCCCCAGCCGGCCTTTCTCCTGTTCTGGTTATTCCAAGTCTGTCTTTAATCACCGGTAGGGAGGTGGCAGAGTGGTTAAAGCACGTCCTCCTGGAATTCATTAGGATTATTACCAGAGACCGTGTTGTAAATTGTTGACTGTTTTTTTAACTGCTTGGAAAAAATTTCTCCTTAACTATTTCATTTTAGTGTACTTCTTAGAAAAAAAAGATTTTTCTCCTCAAACCCTTGAAGCAGAACAGTTCACTGGCTGCGGGCTCTGAGCCATCCTCCTAAGTGAAGCCGAAGTGGTGCCTGTCACCCTCGGGCTGTGGGGTGGGGACCAGGGAAGAACCCCCAAGCCTTCCCATAGTGCTTAAGAAAAGGAATGGGCATTCAGTGCATGTTAATGCACATTGTTGTTCTTTAACATTAAAATTCCAACAAGGTGGTAATAATTACTGTTAATATCTTTTGGTGGAAACTTACAGTAAAGGAGCAATAGTAGAAACAGTATTTAAGGGAGAGCTGCCGGCATGATAAGAATGCAAATAAGTGTTATTAGCCTAATGATTTTGCCGTCGCCATGGTTGTGCGGCAGCAGTGTTGTGAATATGTCATCCGGCACCCGTGAATTTGGAAAGTGTGTCAAAACACAACTTCAATTAGTTTGCTCTAATTATGGCTCTGGAGAGTTTGTAACTACATCACTCCTCATTAAAAGAGATTTTCTTATATGGATTAATGTAATATACAAAGGAAAGTTTGAAAGTTCCCGACGCCATTTGCTCCCGCCATGAGCAAGCTCGGAGCAGGGCTGACGGCTTCTGGGTGTGCCGCGGGCCCCCGGGTGGGGCGGGCAGGGGTGCTGCCAGAGAAGGCCGCGCCGTCACTGCGTGGGGGGACGCTTTCCTCCCGTCCCGCAATCCGTTTCCTGCAAAAAGCGGCCATTGCAAATGGAGTTTGCCAATTTCCACAAGAGGGTAATTGAGCCCATTGCAAGCTTTTAGGAGGAAATTGCTGATCTGCTGCTATCAGGATGCCCCTCATTCTCAGCATGTTCATAGGGCCAAGCAGAAAGATCTCTAGTCATGCCATGGCTGCATGCAGTAAAGTCAACCTCCAGTCCTGTCCTGGGGACCGTGGGGGAGAGTGCATGGGAAAATTGGGTATTTTTGGTCCTGCAGAATTACATGGCACCTGTGAAATGTCAAAAGTCTTTTCGTACAGTGAAAAAGAGTAGTTTAAGGAGATATTATCTCTTGTCTAAATTGATGGGCAGTTTATCAGTGCTATTGTCGAGCCAGTGCTATTTTGAAACAAGAAAACCAAATGCACATTTTCCTGTCTGTTACTGACTCCCCCCTGCCCCTCCGCCACTGCCCTTGGACACCAGTAGTACTCTGCAGTGCCCACTCTGAGGTGCCCCTGTTCAGGGTCTGGGCAGCCAAGGCCATTTCCCTGAGCTTTGCTGCCCTCAACTCACCTATTCTCCTGTGCAGCTGTCCACAGCATCACTGTGATCCCCCAGTTTCAGGAGCTCTCTGATACATTTTGCATCTAAGAGTTAACATTTAGAATGCTGGTTGAGGACGCCTGGTTTGCTGGCACCCCTCCCACCCCTGTTTATTTGCATGGTACAGAATATCCAGAATACAACAGTACAGCTCTGAATACATTTTTTATGACCTTTAAGTGTTTTCTTTGTCATTATTTTTGGTGAGTACAGGGTGTGTGTGTGTGTGTGTGTGTTTCTGTGTGTGTGTGAAATGAGTAGGTTGGCCTCTACCCTATTCCTAAGCAGTGGTACTTTAAATGAGTTATACCACTCTTCTGAGCCTCAGTTTCCTTTTCTGTAAAATGGGGCTAGGGATGCCTTCTTTGCAGGGCTATTGTGGGAATTAAGTGGGAGAACATGTGCAAGTGCCACACCGGGCACACAGTAGGTGCTTGTGTGTGTGTGGCTCTCTTTGTCCAGGTTCATTTCAGAATTCAATCTGAGCACCAGCTGGTCGTCCCCTTAGACGGTTCTGTTGCCACCGTTCGGCTCCTTCCCGCCTCAGCTGTAGCTTCGATCCCCAGAACCGGACTGTGGGCGTAGGCATCCCCTGCAGAGCTGGGACAGCAACTGTTGTGCTCACAGGTGAGCAGCTGGTAAGGGGTTAAGGTAGTGATTGTATAAGTCTTCCAGGCTTTCTCCCAGTTCTGCGATAATTTGATGAAGAACTTCACCCTAATTAAATATTCAAATTAGGAATAAGTGTCAATATGGCTTCCCATTGCCTGGAATGATGATTAATTGTATTCAAAACTCTAGTGGCCCACTGTAATCTAAACCCAACCGTTGTTCTTGATTATTTTTGCACCACACTTGCCATGTTTTTGTTTTAAGATTTAAACCAGTAATTGATTTGCCATATGCTGTCGAGCTGCACACACTTTAAAGCTATGCATTTAGGAACTTGGGGAGTTTGGAATTGTGATTTCCTTGGTCTTCCAGTGCAGCTTTTCTTCCTTGTCCTATGCAGGGTGATTTGGGGCGTGACGGGGGCATTGTATGTCTGTGCTGCCCATGAGGAAAACTCATTATATAGTCAGGTTGGTAGGTTGAAGTTATGTTGATGGCAAATGGGTTGCTTGAGTGGAAAATGCACAAGTCTGCATTTAGACTTGGTGCTTTGCACCATCTTGGTAAAACAACACAGCCTAGTGGGAAAAGTGTAAACTTTTAAAAAGCGTAAAATCTTAGCTCAGCCAGTTTCTTGGGCAAGTTCCTTAACCTCTCTGAACCTTGCTGGGAAAGATGAGTGTGAATACTTCCCTCACTGGAAGAGATGAGTGTGAAGCATGAAGAATTGTGCACGTGCCCAGTAGGTGGTAACCGTCATAGATCACTTCAGGAACAAAGTGCTTCCCTGCCCCCCATCCCACCCCCTGCCTCCAGAAAGCCATTTCCGACCCTCTGAGTCGGAAATGACCTCCCTCTTCTCTGACTCCAGAAGCCTCTGTTGCCCACATGTTACTTTCTTTGTGGTGTCGTTAAGGTGGTTGTCTTGACTCTCTGGAATTACCGTTCCATCGCTGCAGCCTTTCCTCCCCCACCCCATTCTTTCCTCTTGGCAGGTGGGACCACAGCTCCCAGACCCTTCCCAGGGTTTGGTGCGGGGCCTGGCACGCTCGGTAGGTGCTCAACAGATGTTTGCTGTTTTCTTTTGTTTTATGCCATTGTTTTAAAGTTGAAGCATGTAGCCTTAGGGTCTTTTGTTTGCATATCTCATGATATTTAGAGGTTTTTACTTGCTAGAGGGAATTTATATGTGTTTAAATTTATTTGTAGATCAATTCCTAAAAGGGAAAATGTGAGTTTCATTTGGCTTGTATTTTGTTTTTTCAAATTTTAAGAAAACTATTCTTGTAGAGCCGTCCTAGGTTTTCTGTAAAATTGAGAGGAAGGTAGAGAGCCTGCTCTTCCCTGTACCCCACACATGCATCGCCTCCCTATTTTCAGCATCACTCAGCGGTGTGGCACTTTTTTTTTAAACCAAGGATGAAACTACAGTGACACGTTGTCATCACCCAGGGCCCATAGTTCACCTGAGGGTTCACTGCTGGTGGTGTGCATTGTGGGGATTTGGGTAAATGTGTACTGACACACGGCCATTCTTGTAAAATCGTACGGAGTATTTTCACTCCTCTCAAAATGCCCTGTGCTCTGCTTATGCGTCTCTCCCCCCTCCTGCTTTGGCGACCTCTGATCTTTTTACTCTCTCCATAGTTTTGCCTTTTCAAGAACATCATAGAATTGGAATCATACAATATGTAGCCCTTTCGGACTGGCCTCTTTCACTTAGTAATATATGTTTATCATTTGGTTTTCTTAACACTATCTTGTGCAAACACAGCTTGGCATGTACATATGTATATGAGGAGCTCGATTAAAAACTGGAAGAGTCAGTTGCAACATACTGATCATAGTAGTTGGGTGCCTGTTGATACCACGGTCTGTCTCCCCTTGGATGGCATCAATTCTTTGGGTATATTTGGAATTAGGTTTCAGGTCTGGGCATAAACATTTTATGAGTGATATCATTGTAGAGGAAATAGATCTGTTTCAGGTTTTATAAAACTTCACTTGACTTTGCTGGCATCAATAACAAGAGAAAACAAAAATGTCTCATGAGACCATGAGAAAATGGTAGTAAACTTTGTACATGGTGATTTTTTTTTCCTGAGGTTGTTTCTAAAATCAATGAGAAAAGAAAAAAAGTAACCAAATTTTAGGGCCCAGAGTCATTAAAATAACTTACTTTCTGTTTTAGTACAACCACATTATAAGAAAAAAATTGCAACTTTATCTCATATCTCTGGGTCTTCACAGACTTGAATAGTAACTCAGAATGTCAGTTTGGAAGCACAGGGGACCCGGAGCAGGAATCCCGGCTGTGAAGTCTTTGAGGAGGATGCTAGTGCTGGTCAGGCCCTTCCAGCTGAAAATGATTCATTTTAATTACCTTCCAGGGCAATCCAGTACCTGAGCATATGGTCCTTAAGCAATGAGCTTGCCCAAACCATCAGCAAGTGCGGGCAATGGTCAGGGACCTCCTCCTGACACCGTTGACCAGCCTTGGAGAGCTGAGCTCTAGAAGGTGCTTATTAAAATGCCAGCAGGTGTGGCAAAGGTCCTGTTTGCTGTGACTTCCTTACCCTGCCTGTACCAGGTGTTTTATAAGAGCCTTTTTCTTCATTAAATGGCATTCATTAAGCACGTCCTTACACCTGGCACAAAAGCTGTGTTGTCACAGATGACTTCTTCCTGGTGGTGTTTTGCAGGGATAAGGTGGAATTTCATTTAGCCATTCGCTGCGTTCCTTCTCCCCCTGACCACCTTAACTCAATTCCTGTGACTTTCGCGTATTTCCCCCCCTCCCCTCCCAATTCTGTTACTTTCCTTTGCATGTTGCCTCTGGTCCTGGTCCAGCAAGCAGACACGTTATCTAGAAAACAAGACATTCCCTTAGCACCAAGTGCTGGGCTGGGTGCTTTCATATCTGCCTGCTCTTCTAGCATTCTTAACAACTTCTCAATTTTGCCATCTTCTCTTTACTGATAAAAAGAAAAATAACTTCTCATTGAAAAAAAAATTAACATGAAAATATATGCAAAGGAATGGGAGTGGCAGGGAGGGGGATCCACCCTCCGACCTCAGAGACTCTGTTGTCCGCACCGTGAGCACCATTCCTAAGCCCTGTCTTGCCATCAGGACAGGGCTGTCACTGAAATGAGTTGGCATTTCCTTCCTGGTCCTTTTTGTACCGTGGCCTGGGTGTGGATGTGAACCACGAAACTAGCGTTTATGTGGTCGGTTAAGTATGTGTCACTCTGCAACTTGGTTCTTGTTTTGTGTCATTTTGTTTTGACCTAACAGCTGTGTCATTGAGATTTGGCCTCATTGATATAAAAACGTCTGGCTCATTCCTTCTCCTTGTTCTGTCCTAGTTTGGATTAAGTGGGCATTTTCCCAGTGCCTTGCTCTCGCCAACCCTGCCTGGGGGACCCCGTCCGAGCCTCTCACACAGTGAGGCCTGCTCTCCCTGTGCGCCCTGGGCTGAGTTCCTCACTGCACGTCAGCAGCACCCTCCCCAGTTCCACCCAGAACACCTGTGAACATCCCTTCATGTCTGCAGAATACTCAGAATCAGACAGTTTATGTTATTTCCAGTTTTTGAGTCGAGCATCATGATTCAGAGCTGAATTTTATAACTTTACCCACCAGGGTTCAAATCCAAGCTGTGCCCCCTCAGGCAGGCTGCTGAACCTTCCTGAGACCATCTGTCAGGCAGAGATGCTCTCGGGCCTCGGTGTAGGTCTGAGTGAGGATAACATGATACATGCGAAGGGCAAGCCCTGTGAGTGTCAGCTACTGTTTCACTGTTTTTATCTTCAATAAGTCATTTCCCACATTTCAGATTATTTCCTTAGGCTGTATTTCCAGAGGGAAAGAATAAATGCTGGTCCTTTTGTCCTTTTACTTCCCCGTTCTCAGGTCTTAATTCTGAATCATCTGGAGTATGTTTTTAATATATTTCTTTCAGAGAAAGGAACATGAGTCATCTTTTTTTGTTGTTAGCGTTTTTGTATGTAAAAGACAACTCGAAGGAGTGAAAAATTTCTGAGTCACAGCTTTCTTTTAGAAAATTCGGTGGATCCGTTGTTTTCAGGCATTTAGGATATAACAGGAAAAGTCTGAAGTCACCACAGGATTCATCTGGTCTTTTCTAGAATCCTGTGGATCCTGTTAGCTTCTTTATTTAGGTCAGGAAAGTATTTTCAGCTTTACTAAAGTATATTCAATATATGGTAAACTGCACCTATTTGAAATATAATTTGATGATCTTTGACATATGTGTACACCCGTGACACCATCACCAACATCGAGATCACGAGTACACCCCCCCCCCCAAAACGTTTCTTGTGCTCTTTTGTAATACATCCTCCCTCGTCAGGCCCCACTGATGTGCTTTCCATTCCTGTACATTAGTTTGCATTTTCTAGAATTTTACGTAAATAGAATCATACCATATGTGTACTCTTTTTTTATCTTGCTTGTTTTACTCAGCAAAATTGCCTTCAGATTTCTCCATCTTGCATGTATCAGTAATTTGTTTTTTATTTCTGAGTAATATTCCTTATGTAAATGTACCTCAGTACATTTATCCAATCATTGATTATTGGGCATTTGGCTTGTTTATAGTTTTTCACTGTTACAGATAAAGCAGCAGCTCAGTGTGTTTGTGTACAAATCTTCATACAGACATATGCTTTCATGTATCTTGGGTAAAAATCTAGCAGTGTAATGGCTGGTCTTTGTGTGATAGGGTATGTTTAACTTTTTAAGAAACTGCAGGCTGTTTTCTCAGGTGGTTGTACCTTCTTACATTCTTACCAGCAATACGTAAGAGTCCGTCGTTCCTCATCCCTGCCAACAATTGGTGGTGTTGGTCTATTTTTTGCCGTTCCAGAAGGTGTGTGGTGGTATCTCCCTGTGGTTTTAATCTGCATCTCCCTGACGATGTTGAAGATCTTTCCATGTGCTGATTTGTTTGCATATTTACTGAAGTGGCTGTTCAGATCTTTGGGCTGTTTTTTATTTGGGATATTTGTCTTCTGTCAAGTTGTCAGAGGTCTGTATATATCCCAGCTCTGAGTTGGATATGTGTTTTACAAATATTTTCTTCAGACCCATGGCTTGTCTTTTCACTATTATAAAAGCATCTTTTGAAGAACAAGAGCTTTAAATGCTGGTGAAATCCAGTTCATTTTTGTTTTTTTATTCTCTTTTATAGAGTTTATACTGTTTTGTGTCTTAAGAAATCTTTGTCAAACCTAAAGTCACAAAGATTTTCTCCTGTGTTTTCTTCTAAAGAGGGCATGCTATGCCCATTAAGTCACAATGCATTTAAATAAAAAGTATCAAACCCTAGGCCTTCTGGCAGTAATAACTTACCCCTTCCATTCCTCATTTTTAGGAGAGTTCAACGACTCCCTCGAGTCATTTTACATATGCACGTTTATGTGCACGCACGGTAAGACGTAGGCATCCCGGTTCATTTTTTTTTCTTGCATGTGGCACTGTTTGTTGAAAAGATTGTCCTTTCTCCACTGAATTGTCTTGGCACCTTTGTAGAAAATCATTTGATCACATATGTGGGTTAGTTTCTGGACTCTCCCATCTATTCCATTGGTCTGTGTGTCCGTACCAATGCCACACTCTCTTGATCACGGTAGCTTTACACTAAGTCTTAAAATTAGGTAGTCTTGGAATTATTTAGCTGTGAGTCTCTTTTCTGATCTTGCTTAAATGCTGGAACCCCTGTTGGCTCCTGTATTTAATCATTTTTTGATCAGGTGAGTTTTATGTTTTCTTTTGTTGTTGTTGCTGTTATTTCTCTCTTAGTTGATTTCTTCCTAACACCTAGAATATTTTGGTATTTAGGCTGGTATTTGTTCTCCATATGTGTCATAATTTTCCTCATCCTCGCCATCCCTGTTCTTTCTCCGCATTCTGGAAAATTTTGGAGGCCTTATCCACAATATTACTGATTCAGTGTTTTGGAATCTTATTTCTGCATTATTTCTAACACAGATAACTTTTTCTACATCCTACAGTAAATTTTTTTTTCAGAGGCAATGTCCTCTTTATCTTGTTATGTGACATTTTGTATAGGCTCTCATGAGGATATGTACATCTAGACTGGACGTTGGCAAAAGGCAGGGTGTGTGAGTGCCCCTTCCCTTCCCCCGATTTCGCTTGGGTGCTCATTATTTGGTAGACGATCTTCTAAATCTTCCTTCCTGTTGTCTGTTCCCTTCAGTGTTTGTGGAACCTTGCTGGCAGGGGGCTGGCTAGAGCCGTCACCAGCCCTTCAGATCATACAGGCCTGGTGTCTTTTTAGGGCATATATCACTTCATCGTCCTGGTTTGAATTTTTCAGTCTTTAAATATTTTCAGTTATTGATTCTTCATACCAGTGAAAGAGTGAGTAAACAAATGATACTTCTCATTATTAGGGGGTATTCTGCCGTTCTGGCCTCTCAAGAATCTCACAAGCACAAGTTTCTATTCTGTAAGGGTTTCAACTAAGAAAAGGGACCCACAGCCTCACCGGGGAACTTTGAGGTGGCCGACGTGTGCGGAGCATCAGGATCCAGAGTCAGGAGCCAGACATCTGCCTCCACTTCACTGCTGGCTGTTTGGGCGGTGGACCCTTTCTCTCCACACAGTGCCTGTTAAGTCACGATTCATTTAAAGAAAAATTATTAAACCCTGAGTCTTCTGGACCTAACAAGTTTGTCTCTTTCCTTTCCTCTTCTCTAGAGTAGTCCTGTGAACCTCTTGGGTCATTTTATATTTTTATTCCAGCTGTGGTCTTTTCCCTTTCTACATATTGACACACATTTTATAACTGTGCCGTTCGCCCTTGCATGGATTCAGGCAAATGATTATGAGTGAAAGCAAAGCCTTCAAATGTCTTAGATCAATTTATTCTGGAACTGAGTAAAATAGTTACTTGCCTGGCCTTAACAAGTAACTATCTTTTTCCACTTGTGAAAGTTTATTAGCTTTTTTTCCACAGGCACCTTTCTTTACTGAAGAACACAGTTGAGACCAACCCTTTGTTCTCTTACTCCTATTCCAATTCCATGAACCTCCAGCTCACTTTTTCACAGAGTAGGTTTAACACATTGTCCTGTGACAGTGGTTTTCAAACTTTTTGGCCTAGGACTTTTATGTTCTTTAAAATTGAGGATTCCAAAGAGCTTTTGTTTGTGTGGGTCATGCTTATCTATATTTACCTTATTAGAAATTAAAACAATAATGTTAAAACATGAGAACTCACAAGGAGACATCAGAACAGTGACATCACCGTAAGTCATGTAGCTTCTGGAAAGTTCTGCGTTTGAGAGAATGAGAGTGAAAAAGGCAAGTGATATCTTAGTACTAGTATGAAAGTCATTGTGACCTTACGGACTCCCTGAAAGAATCCTGGGACCTCCAGAGGTCCCCAGAGTGCACGCTGAAAACTGCTGCCCCAGAAGGTACTTGTAATACAATCATCAGCCACAAAGAACAGAAGGGGAGTTGAACTCCACATCATAGAGTTGGTTTTGCCAGCATCTGTGTGCGTGAGCAGGTGTGTAGGGGTGGGAGATAAAAGTGATGACGGTCTCTAACCACAGGCCTGCCGGTGCCTCGCCACCACCATATCCTCGCTGCTGCCCCCTGACAGAGAGGACAGCAGGCCAGAGCTGTCATCTTTATATGCGGCCACTGCGTCCAGAAGATTAATGGTAACATTTTAAAAATTCACACAGACCTGGAATCAGCACTAGAAAATACAGATTTAAATTAACAAGGAAAAAGCAGAATCCCATCAAAGGAAATAAATCGTGCTGGCAACTATTGTCACATAATAAAGTGTATTCTATAACCGAAGGGCTTTTATATGGAGCTGTCTGCAGCTTAGCGGCCATGTTAATTGAATAAGGTGCCTAAGAT
Organism: Manis javanica; assembly: GCF_040802235.1. Taxonomy (NCBI): domain Eukaryota; kingdom Metazoa; phylum Chordata; class Mammalia; order Pholidota; family Manidae; genus Manis; species Manis javanica. Next base: position 8,609,796 of record NC_133157.1, on the reverse strand, counting down.
TGACTTGGGGGGAAAAATGAGTTTTCCCTCAGCATCTGTTTAGCCCTAGCCGTCATTGGCAGCGTGTGCGGTGCTGACCGTTCGTTACCGAGCAGCCAGTACCTCCTGCAGAGAGATGTGGTTGCTCAGCAGTGGTACTCCGTCTCCTCTGGGCAGTTCCATGGGAGGGTGACAGAGGAACGTTTGTTAAAGCGCCCCTAGGACTTAGGGACTGTCCTACTTGGAATTCTCTGGTTACCAAACATATCTTGGAATAATAATCCATCATTTGAGTCAAATGGCAGTAATTGTTGACCTCAGATGACCAGTCCCTTTGTCCAGTGGTCCAGGACTTTTGGGAATGGAACCAGAAGGCCTTCATATCTAGGTGCCACCCTAGGGAGAAACGGTTTTCTGAGTCTTCAGGCCCACTTCTCCTTGGCCTGCTGGTGATATTTATGAACTTTCTTTAAATCTAAAACATGCTGCTCTGCTTATGGAGCGATCAACAACTTTGGGGCCCCCCAAAATGGCACCACTGAAATTGCTGTCTGTAGGGGCACCCATGACCAGCATCAGCAGTTTTGTTTGATGCCATCGAGTGCCTACTTATTCTCACAACTCCCCTGGCTGGGTCCTTGAGAAGAGGTGAGCATCTCGTGCCCACGGTCTCCTGAAGCACCTGGCTGCTGCCTTCTTTCCTCCTCCAGTAGCACCCAGTGTTCTGAGCAGGGCATTCCTCTCATCTCATTAGATGATCAGCTGAGGGCAGAGAGACTCAAGAGTGTTGCATTGGCCAATCATAATTCCAAGTGTGAAAATAAGGCTTTTATATCTTCTGTTGCTAGATGGTATGATAATAGGCATGGGGTCTGGCCATTCTAAAATACTGTAAATGATTATAAAACATTTTATGAGATGTTTGTGTCATAATTTTCTAACCAGGCCCCTATTATCTGATAATTAATTTGATTCCAGTTTTTGGCCTTATAAGCAGTGCCATGATGAATGTATTTACTATTTGTGTAAAAATGCCCATGAATCAGAAATAGTTGCATTTTCTAAACTGATAACCAACCCATTCCTGGGGATGAGAAACAGGCAAATGCGAAGTCTTCTGTAAGTTTCCCGAAATTATCTCTACTTACACGTCATTCATTCAAACTTCAGGTAATCTTGTGGGGTTCTCCCTAATATTTTTTTAAGTGCCCTCTGTGTGTTAGGCACTGGAGATACGTTGGGAAGAGTGTAGTGGACATGATGTTCTGGTGACATGTGAAGGAATCAGAAAGCCCAGAAGAGTGGGAGTCTGCAGACAGGAATGTGGGAGGTCATGAGAGTGAGCAACTGGAGGTGGGCTGTCAGGGCGGGCATGGCGGGGGGTGGCCTGATCGAGGAGCCGGATTCCCCCATATGCTGGGGGAAGAGTGTTTCAGGCAGAGGGAACAAGTGCAAAGGCTCTGAGGCAGCGCTGAGAGTGAGTGGAGCCGGTGCGGTTGGCGGGTGTGAGTGCAGGGACCACGAACAGGAGGAGGCCAGAGAGGGGGCGGCCGGAACTGGCCTAGCTCGCAACCAGTGGGCAGGTGGATACCATTCTAATGCGGAGGGAAGGCGCCCGGTGGGTTTTGTAATGACCCTGTACTGAGGCTGCCCTGAGCAGGGCTCTAAAATAATGGCAGGAAGGGGAAGAATCAGAAAAGGAGTGCTTGTGGAACTATATCAGGAACTATTCTGTGTGTGCTCCCCACACACCTGGTTCTGTGCTCTCTGCTCTGCCTGCATCCCGGCGAGGTGTGCCCTGGAGGCATCACACCCTCACTGAGGGGCCTCCAGCTCCTGGCGGAGGTGCTGGGATCTGAGCTGATGTCAGGCAGCCTGTAGCGTCTGTGCTCTTAACCGCCACCGTTGCTCTGCCTCCCTGGGTGCATGGCTAGGCCATCGGTTGTCCAACTCGTGTGTTGCTTTTCCCTTAAAAACATGATAGAGGGACTGTCACATATCAGGGTCACCAAGCTAGTCATTGGCAGGCTTGTTGAGTCCCCACTATCATCCGTTTCAGAACAGTGTCCGGATGGCCCCTGCGCTCCTGGCCGAGGAATCCCGCCCTGCGTCCCTGAGAGTCGAGCTGACAGGGCAGGGGTGGCTTTCAGATGGCGACCGCGGCCTCCGAGGACCTGGGGGTGGACCTTTGTCTCCGCTGTCTCTCTGAACACCTCGGTTTCTTTCGCGTTCTGTGGAATGAAATGTATTCCTATCTAAAAAGGCCGCTGAGAGGATCAGGCAAGGCGATGTACCTGAAGGAACCTCTCCCGGCGCCTGGAAGGTGGGTCCCCACCAGGTGGGCGGGAACTAGGTCTCATTTCACTGAGACGCAGTCCGCCTGTCACGTGCAGGCTCAGCGGACGCTGCGGCGCCCTTGGGCCACTTCTCCCGCGGCAGGTGACTCTTCCGCTTTAGCCACAGGTCGTCTGTCCCTCGGCCCAGGCTGTCCATTCTCATTAAGGGAGGCCCTGGCGTGCCTTTTCATCCTCCTGTCCCCATGTTCCCTCCTCCCTCTGTCCAGAAACCGCAGAAGTAAAATGCAGAAGCTGCTACTTGCAGCAGGCAGAGCTCTCCTCTCTCAGGCTCTCCCTGGCCGGGGCCCTCCCCATGCTCTGCCTTCTGAACCCTGCCCCATACCCGCTCCTTCATCAGCCACTGTGGCTGGACTCTTTGATAAGATCATTTCGATCCAGTAGATTCCCACTGAGCAATTACTCTGTGCAGCATACAGTCAGGCCTGTGACTGGACTTCTCTTTGAATAAGACATTTACTGTATCAGCCTCACATTGTCTATTATATAAGGTCAGAAACTTTTACTTTTTCTTCCCCCTTGTAAATTCCTTCTCGCTTCTTACATCAGACCTATTCTCCAACCCAGCAGGGGAGTGGAATGCATGATATATACAGAGACCCCCTGAGTCTAGTCGGGCAAACACACACATGCAGGAATGAAATAACGGAGGCAAAAGTGGTTTATGTCCATAAAAAATACTTAGAGACTTAATGGAGTAGCTTCAACACTTGATTTGATCCACCAGTGTTTGGTACTTGTCTGCTGTAGGGCAGAAATTGTCCTGAAAACGGTGTGCAAGACTGGTGAGATTTGGCCTTGCTCCTGAGATCACAGTCATGTTAGGGAGACAAGCTTGTCTCAAGTGATTAATGTAAATCGGGATAAGTGGAGTGAAAGAGGACATACATGTAGCCAGCCCAGCCTGACACAGCCCAGGGAAGGCCCTGCCAAGGAGGGAATGCTTAGGCGGGGTCTTAAAGGGTGACTAGGAGTTCGGAGAGTAGCTAAGGAAGCAATGAAGATTCTGGTAAGAGGCAGAGCAGCATGGGCAAAGAATCGGGCTGAGGCACGAAAAAGCATGGAGGCTTCAGAGGCGTACAAGACTTTCCCTTTTCCTAGTAGAGAGAGCAGTCAGCAGTGACAAGAGACAGTCCGGAGAAGTGAGCTGGTGTGTGGATGGCTAAAACCAGTGTATGGATGCGCCGCAGGTTGTCCAGGGAAGTATGTGGAGTGAGAAGAGAACCAAACCTGAACCCTGGCAAACAGCGGCTTTACAAGGTTAGAGGAGGAGCCGGGAAGCACCGTCTGCCAGGAGGAAGGAGGAGCAGGCCAGGGGAGGGGGGCCTGCGGGTGTGGTCAGCTGGGCAGGCCCTCATGCCCTGGAGAGACAGGAAGCTCAGACCAGGAAGTCCGCGGTGGGCAGGGCAGCCAAGGAGCCAGGCATCTGGATTTCCCTTGTGTATATACTTCTCTTTAAGTCCCGTGTGCCAGAGAATTTCCCCAAAACTGTTCATTTAGGGGGTTGCAGCAGATCATTTTGAGAGGAACTGGTGAGGGTCCTCCCCCAGTAGGTGCTGAATGATCGTTCGCAGCCTCACAGTGCGTCCATTGTAATTTCCTGCTCCATTTCCGCCTACCATGGCTTCTCAGTTTTACATCCTCACTTTCCTCAGGTAGACAAGCTTTTAAAATTGCAAATCGGATCTTGTCACATCTCTGCCTAAAAATCCTTCAGGATAGTTGGGACTCGGGGGGCCCTGCATGCCGTGGCCGCTCGTCAGCCCTGTCCCACTCTCTCTGGCCTCCCAGCTCTAGTCACCCGGGCCTCCTTCCAGGTCTCCCCTCAGCCAGCCTCCCTGCTGCTTAGGAGACGACCCTCGGGACTCCTCCTCCCCCCGCTGCGCCCTCCAACCTGCCACCCCCACTTCTCCACCCAGAGGTCGCCTGCTCAGGGAAGCCCTCTGGAGAGGCCCGTACAGTGCTCCCGCTTTCCATGTAAGCAAGTGTACTGTGACTTCATGTCCCCCTGCTGCTCTGCAAAGTCTGGGGTCCTGCCAGGCCTACCGCCCGAGTGCCCCCCAGGTCTGTGTTGACATGTGCCAGCACTCACTTGGCTGACCTTTGACCACTGAATGGCTGGGCTGGCCGTGCTTTCTCCTCTGGCTCCTAGTCAGGCTGGTAGCTGTCACGCAGGTCTGCTGGTCTGCTTGAGTTCTCACACTCCTCGTCCTGCAGGAGGCTCCCTGAATGCCCCCAGCCCGGCACTGCACAGAGGAGTGTCCTTAGATTGGATGCACCTTTGTAGGACCTTCAAGGCTTAGAAATCATAGGGGGTGGCTGCCCAGTTCTGCCAGCTCCCAGAAACCCCCTCAGTGGGAGCAATCCCAGCACCTACCGTGGGCCAGCCTCACGCATGTACAGCCAGCACTGTCACACAGAGCCCTGTGCTCAGAAGGGCTCCACACTTCACTTATGTTCTGGGGTCACCACTTGGAAATTCTTAATATTTGAACCGGGTCCCCACGTTTTCATTTTGCATCGGGCCCTGCACGTCGTGTAGCTGGCCCTGTACTGCCTTGAAGGGACACTGTGAGGAGCCCTGAGAGAATGCGTGATCTGCATACCCCAGGGCCTGGCACACAGCGAGCCCTCTCCGCGGGGTCACCTGTCCTCATTCTAGCTCTGCTCAGCCACAACCACAGTCAGTAATTCATTCTTCTGTTTGCTCAGCTTCATTGACTAAGTGCTGTGGTCAGAGGCATTGATCAACTGCTTAAAACCCTCCTGCAGCTGCTCCTCATCCTCTCAGGGCTCCCAGAGCTGGCCAGGCTTCAGAGTCACTGCTGGAGCTTGCTGAAAATAGATTTCCGGGCTGCACCCCAGGCCTACTGAACCAGACACCCCCCAGTTGGGGCCGTGCATCTGTATTGTTAGTAAGTCCCCCGGTGACTCTAATGCCTTCACCTGTACTATGGTGGGCAGAGCAGAGCTGGGACCCTCCATCCCAGGAGACAGAACCGAAACCTCTTGGTGTGACTATTTGGCGTCCTTACCAGTCTGAGCCCTTTCCTGCTTTGTTTCCGGTGTATACTAACCCCACACCATGGTACAGTGTTGGCTCTTCCTGAGTACCCAGGGAGCCCCTTTTACTCCTTTAACGCCTGTGTCCTCCTCTGAGAGGGTGTCGCTAGAAGCCACGTCCCCTTATCAGAACGAGGTGTGCTCACTCTGCACCTGGGTCTTACTCTCTGAGCATGTCAGGCTGCCGGCGGCCTGTTGCTGTGCCCTTATCCCTCGTAGCCTGGTTGCTCTTTCACGTGGCTCACCTCCCCATCCTGAGGTGACAAGCACAGTGCAGATCCAGTACGTGCGTGTCAGGGCATCCAGTGGGCACATCTTCATGTGCTTGTGTCCACTGGTTCCCCCACAGCCTGGCCTACCATTGGTGCTCCGTGAAGCCCCACTGCTGGGTCCAGCACAGGGCTGGTCGCGTGCCCAGGCATTTGCTGTCAGCCCTCACTGTGCAGCCAGGAAAACCAAATGCCCTTACAGCCGTTGGCGCTCATGTCGTCCTCAAGCGCCGGCTCACTCCTGGCTTTGGGGGAACAGACCTTGCTTAGAGAGCCTTCGCTCCCAGGAGTCTGTATGCATGGGAGTCATTCTAGGAGTCATCCATTTGCTGTCTGAAAAAGGCAACATGTAAACCGTAAAGCTTCCTTGGTGTGACAAATATGCCCTCCCTTGGTCTCTATCCTTTTGGCAACAACTGAGCATGTCCAAAGCTTGGGCAGTTGAGCTACTTCAAAGCAACCCCCAGTCATCCCAGTAAGAGGGCTTTTTATTGTTTCTTTTTTCCCCCAGACCTGTTGGGTTTTAAATATTTTTCTTATTATCTTAATCTTTTCCTCATTGGCTAAAGGCCCCTGAAGACCACACCGGATGGCTTACTTGCTTTGAGTGCTCGTGCTGTGCGTTTTCATGGCCAACACCTGTGCCATAAAAGGCGTCAATCAGAGGTGCTTTCCTGAGTTCCTACTGTGTGCTCCTGCCAGAGGGGGACTGTGCGGGCCTGGCAGTCCAGAGGAGGGTGCCGCTGCTTCTAAATGCTCATTAGTTTCCTGGGCTCCTGCGGACATAGTAATACCTGCTTCATTCTCTTCCCAGAGCGGTGGTCCCTGCGCTGTCGTCCTTGGTGGCCAGGCAGGACGGGTGTGGAAGCTGTTGGATGGATGACAGAACCAAGGCAATGGAACTGGGCTCCTGTGCGGAGCCTGAGCATTCCAGCCCATTGGTGCATTTTGCCCAGTGGGCAGAGATCTGGACTCAATCAGTCCAGATTTAGAGGCTCCACAGACTAAATAGCCCGCCTCCATGGATCCTTGGCCTGCTGTTAAGCTTGGGAAATCCTTTCTTCATCTCAGATGTTTTTGCTGGTATGAAGAAGGTGGCTGCTGATGGCTGGAAACTTCTGAATTCTTGGGGGACTCAAGCTGGTGGCGGCGCCCTGCCCACTCCCTCTGCTCTGGGCCGTGGTGGGTGTCAGGTGCTGAGTCTTGGGGGATGCTCCGTGCACCCTGTAACCTCTAGTTTCTGCTCTCTCTCCTTCTCAGGCACATCTCTCTAACGCTCCCTGCTACCTTCCGAGGCCGGAACAGCACTCGGGCCGACTACGAGTACCAGCACTCCAATCTGTACGCCATATCAGGTACGTGGCCACAGTTGGTGGTCAGCTACTGTGTCTCTGTCCAGGCACCGCCTCCCTCTGCATTTGTCCTGGCCTCTAATGGCATCTTTCTTGCTTCTATTGTTTTCCCCATAAGGGGCCTGTTCTCTGCAGGGACTAGGCCTTCCCTTCCCTTCGTTTCACCGCAGCACTTAGAGAAGGGCCAAAGACTAAGCATGTTTTGAAATGAATGATGAAGAACAGTGTGTGGTTTTCACAAGCTTGAAGGTCGGTCCCCAGAGAACAGTCACTGCACTGTTCACCTGCCAGATCCAGGGCAGGTTTCCCACGGGCACTCAGGGGCAGCACAGAGCTGAGCCCCGGGCTGCTGGCCCTCCTGTATCCAGGTCTGTCCTCCCCTCTCATTTCCCAAAGTCAGGTTTGTGGCCAGAAGGCACACTGGCGGTCTCCCCGCCGAGCGCCCGTGGTGTGGTCTGTGATTTCTGAACTCGGCCTTGGAACTGATGGTGCTGCCTCGGCGGGAACATCGTCAGCCCTGGTTTCCTTTGCACCTTCTCCAGGGAGGGGAATGTGTATAAGCCTTATTACAGAACTGAGATTTGTTAGGTGCCTGGCAGTGCAGGTGACTTGCTAAGAGCCAAGGAAGCCCACAAACTCACCTCTGATTGTACTCGGCCTCCAGTCAGGGGTGTTTGTATATGAGGGGCAAGTGGCAAATCGTGCCACTTACCAGCGCACACCCTTAATGGTGAGTGACATTTTGAACACAGGAACATGGCATCCATTCATGTACCATAATGAATCGGTTATTTAAAAGGTAATCTTTCTTCTAAAAATTGCAGCTTCAGGTTACTAAATAGATGAACTAGAACAATGGTATAATTCGTGTCAGGATTAGTTTTTCTTTTTATGATCACTCCCTAATAGGTTTGGAAGCATAAGCAAAAGCCAGTTGTTCCATTTCTGAGTGACACTGCTGGTGGGGAAAGGGAAGAATGGGGATTTCTTAAAGTCCTGGCCCTGGCCCTGCTCCAAGCACCAGGCTCCCAGAGGGTAGAGGGAGCACGTTGTCTAAGAAAAGCATCTCCAGGGAGAATTTCTTTTGTGCTGTGGCTATTTCAGCAAAGTCGACAAGGAGCATAACAAGTGTGGAAAGATGACCTATTTTGTAGGAAAACTGAATATTTCCCCAGATGCTTAGCAGCAGAGCGGTGCCGAAGAGGTCTGTGAAACCAGCAGGGTGACCCCATTCCAAGTGCACATAAGGAAAGCTCAGTCAAAGCAGATGACTTTTTTCCTCCAGCTTGTGGGTCTCTTTGCAGCCACGGTATTTGCTTTCCCCACCTTACCCGGGTTCTCTGATGGCTTTCCCAGCTGCTGACATTTCTGCAGAAAAGGGCCCACAGAGTGAAATCTCCTCTGGCTTGGCAGGAATGCTCCTGTCTGCCTCTGGACCACTGCTTCCTCACTCCACAGCTTTGATGAGGTGTTGTCTGGGTTCATTTCAGCTGTTAGTTTAGCAATACTGAGGTAACAGCCTCAAAACACAGGGGAAGCCATTCAGAAACTTCCTGTTACATTTACGTAAGTGGCAGTCAATTGGATTTTATCTTCCAAATGGAGGTAGTTGAAACTGCAGCCCATGGCAGCAGGCAGCACAGGCACCGAATTGCTCCGCCAGGGTCTAGGACTGCTTTGTTGTGATGCTGCCAGACACATCCCACAGGACCAGCTGGCTCCATAAGGCCTGCAAGCTCAGCACTGGGCAGCCATGGTGCAGCTGGGAAGCCTGCCCGCCCACCCACCAGCAGCCTGCCTGCAAGCCCTTCTGGCTGGAAGGGAGCTCCCCTCCTGCCCCATATGAGCAGGGTTTGGCACTGAGGGGCACATCACAGTCTGGTACTGCAAAGTTAAGATTTCAGTGGTTTGTTCCAGAAACAGGGCAAAGTGTGCCCCAGGCCCTAGCCGTTGCCCGGTACCCAATGCCGTGAGAGCTGGAGCTCTGCTGGTAATAAAATGAATCCTCAAACTGTTCTCCTTCTGAACCGACTCTGACATATTCACTGCAGACTTCAGGGGCTAAGCCTTGCATTCCTAAAAACATTTGATTACCACTCCCTTGGTTTGCAGGGCCTTCCTAAGTGGAGTTCCAAACAATGCAATTAGAAATTTGAAAAGCAGCACACATTTAATTTTATGTATGGTTATTAAAGTAATATTTACTTTTTTAAATATTTCCCCAAAGGTGTATCGATTAATAGATCCCCTGGCCTGTTCCTTCCACTGAGACAGCTCATCTCTGTCATACCTGCAAAGGGAGGGACACTGCTCAGCGTGGCGGGAGAACCCAGGGCAGACAGTACATAGCTCTGTCCCCAGCACACAGAGGTGCTCATGGAGGGGTCTGTGGAATGGAGGAAGGAAGGAAGGAAGGAAGACATTTAGCTCAGTGTCTGCTTTCTCAGGAACACCTCTGTGACCCCTGAGGCAGGTGATCCTGATTTGCTGCTCGAATGCCTCTAGCATCTGGGGCCATCACCTCCAGCCAGCCCATTCCATCTCTTCTCTTGTTCAGCTGGACTCTGTCTTTCTGTACATTCCTATCCATCCAACCATTTGGGGTACTGGGCATTCCACTGGCCAAAATGTGCAAACACTTCTACGGAATCCAGCCAGTAGTCTCTCTTGCCCACCGAGGTGGGGTGACGGACTTCTCCTGCCTTGGTGCCGAGATCTTGAGAAGCTTATGTTCCTTGCTCTGCCGTCTTCTATCCTGATCAAAATGGCCATGAAACACACCTTTGATCCCCACACTTCCTCTTCTAGGAAGTTCTTCTAGAAAATGCTTGCAGATGCCCAAAAAGATTTATCCACAAGGCTGAGCACTGCTGCTTTTTAAAAATTATACTCCAGGAAAGGGGTTAGGGGTCAGATATCCTAAATGTCAAAACAGTAAACAGTTAACTTTTCAGGAATCAAAAAATGGTGATTGAGATAAAAAGAGGTGGGTTAATATTGTCAAGTGACAAACAGAATGTGCAATATGATCTCATTTTTAAAAATATTTCTGAAGGTCTGGAAAGGTGCACACTAGGTTTTTATAGTGGTTTTCACAGGACTTCCCTGCTCTTTTTCCCTTCTTTGCCTTATCTCAGTTTTCCATGGTAGTATACGTTGCTTTTTTAATAAGAAAAACAGTCTAGACCTGCTGTGGACTCGGTGTGTCCTCGGGAAGCCTTGTGGGTCCCCAGCAGCCGCCTTGTCCCTCCTGCCTGCTCTCAGGCCTCCTCACTCAGTGTGCTTTCAGGTGCTGCTAGAAATTGCAGCAGGTCAGTACAATTTTTATTTTATCTCAAAATTTTATTTTGAGAATTTTTTTTTCTGTTGTTCAGTCCCTGCAGCCTCCTGTCCACTGAGGTTCCTCAAAGACCACTACCCACAGTTCCAACCCCATCTTTCACATTCCGCTGGCCCTGTAGCCACGGACTGAGCGTGGAAGCGCGTGGCTGCCTGAGCCGCCTGCTCACCTCCTTTGCTCCTCACGTCCCCCATCACCGTGCTCTACTCTTGAGGGTTTGAGGATGGCTTTCCTGGAAAGAAGATGTAGAAGTACAGCAGCGGGTGCTTGGTTTGTCTCACTCTGTCATCTGCGTATATTAGGGCCGGCAAGCCGCTTCTGAAGTTGTTCTGACTTTTGATAACTGGCGGCTCACGGGCTGTGCTTTACTGGCGATGTTCTAGCTGCTGCTTCCCCCTCAGAGACGTGCCTTCAAGATCTTTCCTGCCACGAGAGCTGTCTACAGGGCCTTGTTGGTTTCTCTAGATTCTACCCCAAACCTGCCTCCTCAGCTTCCTCATCAGGCCCCTCAGTGGTTGGTAATTCTCTTTTTAAGAATCCCTTCTCTTTCCTGAAAAGTTATCTATTTTAGTCCCAAATGATAGCCTCCTACCTTTTTTTTTCTTGGACATTTTTTAGATGTTTTGATGTCTGACCATTCATTCATTTCTATTTCAACTATTCCAGAAAGATTTAAGGTGGTTCCAAAAATACATATAAGGACATGGAAACAGACGTGACAATGTAAGGTGGAAGAGCAGGGGAACAGCCGAGGGCGAGGTTCTGCCCGAAGGGGTTGCTGGGCTGGGTCCTGAGTCAGGACCGTCTCTGTGTGGGTAACACGAGAACGAGCCAGCTGCCGAGGGGGAGCCTAACAGTCCCCTGTACTGAATTCTTCCTCCTAAACAGGGCCCTGGAAAGCAACAGAACAGCTGCTTTTCTTGAGCTTGATAAGGATGGCCTGTATGCACAGGTATTGGGGGGTCCACTCATATTTGAACCCCTGCAATGTTTGGAAGTTGAGTGAGATGATTCTTAAGAAATATTCTTGTGCTGGAAGTCATGTGCCTTAGGGAGGGAGAAACCAGGGGACTGGAAAGAGAGGCTCCCCCCATCCTCTCCCACCTGAAGGACACACCTGTGTGCCAGAGGCTTCCGGTGCAGAGTGGCCTAGCCAACAGGGACCCAGGATGGCGTTTTCTACGCAAGGAATGTCCCCTTGTCAGTCTCCTGGCGGGTTTTAGTTAATGAGCAGTTGACAATATGGAAGGGCAGCCACACCGTGCTTTCCCTTTGTTTGTGTTGTTATAAACTGATTTCTGTCTCCAAGTGGAGACTTTTTACCAAAGAAAACTTAATTTTCTTCCTTTTGAATAAATTGATGTAATAGTGTGAAATAGTTAAAATTAAGCCAGTGCATAGTAAAGCTGGCACGTAATAAAACCAAAAATCTTCAACAACCAATGAATTCAGGTCGAGCCACCATGCAGAAAACCCCAGAGCCCCACAGTGTGGGGGGCCGTGGGCCTAGGTCTCCTTCCCTTTCAGCGCGCAGGCAGGTTGCCCTCCTGACATCTTCATTCATCCGTCAGCTTTAGGCTGACCATATGATTTGCTGCCTACTGCCACTTCTGAGAGTGAGAGGGGTGTACAGTTGTACCAGCCCAAAAGCTGGAACCCAGAACAGTCCCAGCAGCTCAGGGGTGTGGTCACCCTGCCTTTAGCAGTTTTTTTTTTTCCCATTTCTTCTAGTTTCCTTTTTAATTGCTGAAAAAGCTAGCTTCCTACCCTCCACAGCTATTCTCTGTCCAGATGTTTGACACCAAGAAGCCCGTGAGAGCGGACAAGTCCCAGTCCATAGGCTCGTCAGTTTGGCCCACAACACTTGTGCAGAGAGGAGGGTTTTATCTGAAACACAGAACCATGTACGAACCATGTAACTCTGACATCGGTCCAGGAAAGCACAGAGCAATTAAAAATAATTAATGATTTCTGAATATCAGCCTTTGCCATGCAGTTTTAATCAAGTCCTCATTGAAATTGGAAGATGGACATTTAATTATCAGTATTATGAAATTCATGATTTATATATTTCATCCGATTGGATAAAATTTCTGCCACCAGTTCTTCATCTTATTACAAAAGAAAGCTGTATTTTTTTTACAGTGGGATCATTTAAAAACTCATCTACAGCCTACCAAAGAATTGTAAACATATTTTCCCTTCATTTGTAGAGATTACATTGTTTCTATCCTTAAATTAGGGAAAAAAATCTCAGCTGGAAAATCAAAAATAACCCTTTAATGGGCATAAAGCATTGCTGGGTTAGAAAACGAAGGCAGAAAGACTAAAACAATAGGGTGCTCGGGAAGCGCTGTTCTTTTCTGCGTCAGGTGTTCTAACCGCAGCTGCTCCACGTGTAATATTCATGGTTTTATGCTGCAGAATCTGCATCCCTGTAACGTGCGTGCTCGTGGTTCCCCTTGCGCCTGCATCTGGGTGTCAGCTCGTGGGTGGGTTGAGTGACTAAGTTACTAATAACTACAAATGGGGAAGAGCCACTGTCTCGATGGGAGCCCCTGGGTGCCAGTGCTAGTCAGCCTCTGCATTCGGGTATCCCCAGGGCCTTTGTCTTTAATGGACTTGTTCACGTGGCTTACATGGCCGTGCGTGTCAGGTCCCTGCTTTCCTTTATCCTCCACTGAGGATTTTAGCAATCACCTAGGACGGGCTGGGCTGGGGGGTGAGTGAATTGTGCGAGGGTGGCAAGGATCTAAGAGAGGAACGTGGGTTTGATGCAGCCACAGATAATAGCATATAGGGGGAACTCCTGAATGAAGTGAAAAAATACTTACAATAATGCTGCTCAAATCAAGGAGGAAATAAGTCATTTTAGAGGCTTATAAATTTTTATCATCACCTCTAACAGCCATTGCGTCCCTTGTCTATCCATCTGTTCTTGCCCTGACTGACAACAAAATCGAGTACAAAGAAAAATATAATAAAAAAGAAGGAATGAATGGGAGCGGATGGGGAATTGATCGCATAGTGTATTTGTATATCCTGATGTAAAAGGTGCGGTTGACAGGCGGCCAGGTTTGCTCTGTACACAACCATGTGTGTGCTGTCAGGCGCACGCACGCTGCCTTGTTTCGATTGATGAATTGCCTGCTTTCTTGATTAAACCTTCCGTCACTTAAGAAACAAAAAGCCTGTGTTTAGATGGCAGAGTGGGACATGTCAAAAAAATCTGTCTCCTTTACCTTTGTGCAGATGTTGGGCACAGACTGTAACATGTATTATTAAAATGAATGTGGCATTTACTGTGCATTATTCCTTTCCTGGGAGAAAGGGCTATAAATTATATGCTAATAATAAGCTTTAACCCTTTCGAAATGCAAAAGATTTAAGAGTGCAAATATTCACGTAGGCCTGGCTAATTGGATGTGCTTTTATACATCCACGGTGATAGCTGTGTCACTGAAGTTAATGAACAGCGTGTGCGGGCAAACACGTGGGGCGCCCCGGGAGCTCTTGCCGCCTGGAGGTGCGCTGCTCTGCAAGTGCCTCTTCCGGGATTTCTCAGAGAGAGACCCTGAAATTCCTCAGCAGGGCTCGGGGTCATCTTACCGTGGACTATGTCCATAGCATGTCTGGCGCCCCAGTGAGTCTGGAGCTGAGTTCAAGAGTGGTTCTCTGTGTTCTCCTCGTTTCCCATTTGCTGGGCTGGCTGGGCTTGGGTCAGGTGTCACCAGGCATGGGTGCCTCATACTTACTTGGCTGTCTTCATTGTCCTGGCTTATCTATCCTCAGTCCAGTTGCCCAGGTGGCAGACTCAGTCTCACCAAAGCTTAGCCTCAGCTCAAAGCTTTGTGCCTGCCCACGAACCGCTTCGGTTCATACCTCACATGCCCAGCACTGAGGCTGCTGGTGCATCTCAGCTTGTGCGGTGTCTTCCATTTCCTTCCACTTGTGCCCACCAGCCCAGGTCACTCCCTGTGTCCTCACCTTCATGCCTCTCAGTGCACTTGCACCTGCCAGTCCCATGGCCCAGAGCACCCTGCCCTCTCTTTCTGCTTCTCTTCTCTGCTGACCCGTCCTTGAAGGCCTGTCCCCAGACTGCCTCTCCCATGCAGCTTTTCTGATTCCCTTCCAACTGGGGATGTACCCTTCCTGCTTTACTCCCTACACCACACTGTGTTGGAGAGATTTACTGTGAGCACCTGAGATAGCAGAGACTGTTTAGGGAGGATGGAGGCTGCCTTCCAACCTGTCTGAATGAAAGAGGATGCGTAATTAACCAAAGGCAATGAGAAGAGAAAGACTGTTTTCTCTTCATTCAGCAGACAGAGAGCTGCCCTGTGCCAGGCCCCATGCTCCTTCCCAAGGCAGTGGGAAGCCCATGGAAGAAGGTTCAGCAGGAACTGATGCGGCTTCTGGGGGGGTCAGAAGCATGTGTGGCCATCACAGAGTCATTGTGGTTGTCTGCTGAGGTTGTGCCCTGCACAACATACGTGAATGGCGTCCTCCCACAGTTGTGCAAGGGCCCTGCATTATGCTACCTTGAGCAAGTCACTTGGCACTAATTATTCACACTCATAAAATAATACAGAAATTGCCTGATACCTTCCCAGGATTGGTGTGAGGATCCAGGGTATGTAAGAACATTTTGTGAATTGGAAAGCAGTGTGGGAATGTTGCTTCTCTCCGTAGTTCCCTCCCCTGTAGGACTGTGATGAGAGATTCGATGAGAATTATCACCCAGGACACCCTGGCTCATGCCCAGCGTGGTCTGCATCTCCTCAGTCCCGTGCGCCCCTGTGTAGTTTGTATACAAGGTTACT
Organism: Manis javanica; assembly: GCF_040802235.1. Lineage (NCBI taxonomy): Eukaryota > Metazoa > Chordata > Mammalia > Pholidota > Manidae > Manis > Manis javanica. The sequence continues at coordinate 8,594,616 of NC_133157.1, read as the reverse complement.
GGCCGGTAAGCAAAGTGCTCTGAGCGTTCAGAGAAACCTGCCTGCAGGGCGGGCTCTCCGGCGTGGCTCAGCTTGGGGTCCCCTGGGAACTGAGACATTGCCACAGGTCCTCACTGAGAAGTGGGCTTTTTAACCTGGCAAGCAGCCCATGGACCCTTTCTTGGGAGGTGGCAGAAGGATGGCTTGGACAAGCAGGAGGGAAGCCAGCACTTGACAGAGCCGGCCACCAGGTCCAGAAAATCTCCCGATGTGTTTTTGGTTTTTTGGAGGAAAAGTGTTTGGGGGGCTGCTTTCTGCTCCAGGCCTTCATTTCTGCTTTTCCTGTGCTCCGTGGGTAGGAGAAAGTTAAGACTTTTTCCAGTTTCGTCACAGTGAAAAAAATTAAGAATATTATTAGGTAACAGATACCTCAATGTTCTTAAAAGGGTGGCCACCCTCCTGCTGTGCTTTCATTCTCTCTTTGGTTTTTAAGCAGGGCAGAGTTTGGGCGGCACCGGTTTAACAGCCCACATCCCCCTTGTAAATCCGAGGGAGCCAGAAGGGCTGCGTTCAGGCCCGGCTTCTCGTCCTGACTGGCCCGGTATCGCCAGGCACAGCACCCAGGCTTCCTGGATCTAAATTCCCATCAGATGTCTCAGTGTCAGCAACTGTAACAACTTCAGGAACCTCCACATAACTGTAGTTGAGCTAATATTCACTGGAAGCTCCCTGTATGTCAGGCTCTGTCCAGTAGCTACAGTAGCAGCGGCCCTCCCACCTCCTGGGGTTGCGGATGGGCAGGAAGGGGGCTCGTGGTTTCGGCAGAGCGGACACCCAAGGTGTCACCCCAAGTGGGCAGCCGTTGCCCAGACAGTCCGTCCAAACACCGCCTTGACTGTAAAGTTCCCGAACACGTGAACCATGAAAGAAGACCCAGCTTTCGGACACCTCTCTCCGTGTGCTCATCCGCTTTGTCCAGTTTTTAAGCAGAAGTATGCCCCCCTTTCTGCGTCTTAATTCCCGGCCTGGCAGGCAGCAGGATTGTGGGCCCACAGCAGGGGGCTTCCAGAGACCTCAGCAGAGAGACGCTGAAAGCGAAGGGCGCGCGGTTAGTCCCCGCTCTTCCTCTGCTCTTAGCACTTCTTCTGAGGTTTGATCGGGGATGAATAAAGGAGTCTGGTTTCCAAACATTCCTGCCTGGGGGAAGCTTCTATCAAATTAGCCTTTATATCTTTTTCTCTCTCTCTCTCTCTCTCTCTCCCAATAATAGACTATCAGCTAAGAGGGAAAAATGATATAATTAAGACAACTTCTTTAATTTAAACACATTTAGGGAGCTGAAGTTCTTTTTGCTTGTATTAAAATGGATTATATTAATTTATTTTAATAATACCTAACCTTCTTCTAGCATTTACTGTGTAAGACTTGGTAGTAAGCATTTTCCATGCATTTTGTCATTTAATCCCTACAAATTCTTACCAAGAAAACCTGACAGCACTTTAAGGTCTGTACTATATCACTGTTACTTTTCTTTTATAGATACAGTGCAGCTGCCAGTGTTACTAAGCTCCCATCTCAGGCCTTGTCAAGTGAACATCTCTTATAAAGATGTTTATTTTTTCTTTATAAATATTTTTATTTCACAGGTAGAAAAAAACTGAGGTTTTGAGAGATTGTGGTTTCACTAAAGTTATACTGCCAGCAAGTGGGAGGGCTGAGACTCAAACCCAGGCCTCTGTGCCTCCAGACCCTGTGCTCCAACTCACTGTGCCAAGGGTGCTGCCTCCCGTATGTGGCCATTTCCCTCCCCTTGTCAAATGGAAGTTGGAAGTGGCACCCACCCCTAGGATGGATTCTGCTAGGACTAACTGGCACAGTAGGCCTCAGCAGCCAATAAGCCTCCGCTGGCCCCTGGATTGTCGGCTCTGGGGTCTCTGAATCAACATGAGGCCTTAGAAGCTTGACTGATGACAGCTCCCAGGTGCACATGGCATCTCAGATGGTGGGTGTGACTCCCAGTGGCTGTTGCTGGGCCCCCCTTAAAGCTGAGTGACCTTAGGCAAGGAGTTTGACCTTTCTGTGCCTCAGTTTCCTTATCTGTTCATTGGGGATGACAGTGGCTCATGGTGAGGATTAGAATCATGGTATGTAGAAAGTGCAGTAGATGTGTTACTATGATTAGAAATATTCCACAGCCCCTCCCTCTGCCCCTTCTCAGATCTTTTCCAGACTAGGAAAGGGAATGTTCCAGAGCCCTCAAGGAACCTCCTCCCCATCAGTAGGTAAGGCTTCCACTGGTCTTGCTGTTGGAGATGTTTATCTGGGGGAACTCTGGGCACTGGAGGTCCTCTTGCATGGTCTTCTCTTAGCCTTGTGCTGCCAGTGGGCAGCCCATACCCACCTCTCACTGGCTGGGACTGAACCCTACATGTTCTTTTCAACCCTGCCTGAGGCGGGTGGGGCCCTTGTTTAAACAGACATCACCTCAGTGCCTCCCATGCTGTGCAGCTTCTTCTCTAGATCTGGCCTCCCAAGATGCCAAGCCGCTGCCTGAGACCCAGCCTGAGGGTACTGAGCACTCTCTGCCAGCTCCTACCCATGCCCACTCCTGGCTCCCACTCCCTGCAGTCTCCTGCTGTAGCCCGGCTCCCATGCTCCAGCCTTGCCAACTTGCAACAACACTCACAGGGGGTCAGATCCCCGGGTAGCATGTTTACACTCCCGACTGGCTTAACAAGCAAAGATGCCGGCACTGGCAGGACTTGGCGAGAAGTTGAGCAGCCACACAAGGTTGGGTGGTGAGACCAGGCTATCCTCTGTCTATCACACAATCTGAGCATCCTCTCTTTTGTGTCAGAATGAATGTATTTAACTGCTAACAGTAGGACACACGTTCTGACCTGTTTTAGAACAAAGAAGCCACCTTTCCTGTGGACAGATTACCTGAATCCATCCATTGTCATACATTGGGTGTTTGTGCCCGGAATACCCAAGGCTTTTACCCCCTCTTTTTATTAATGGGCAGTGATGGCCCTCTCCTGTTTATGTTTAAGAAAAAGCCTCAGTGCTCCAGCCTAGAGTTTGGAAGGACTGTGTTTATCACATATCCGGAGAACAGGACTCCTTATCCCTCAGATTTGTCATTCGATTGTCTCTGAGGCAGTGAGTGATGCGGAACTCTCATCCAAGGTTGAGATCCTTTGTTAGAGAGTGGTTTCTCACGCCTGGCTTGTTTTATAGCATGAATGATCTCATGATCCACTGGCGAGACAACATCCGTAATTCTGAATGAGAGAGTAAAGCTTGCCTCGTTGGCCCTAAGCATCGCTTCGGGTGACACACTAAGAAGTACGTAATCGCTCGCTACCTGGAGGCAATAAATGCACCCATCTGTATGTTCTATTCCTCATGTGTTTACCTTAAACAAGCCCCGTGCTAACAAAACGCCAGTGCCACTCCTGTCAGAAGGGCCTTTGGGTCATGAATTACAGTCCTCACCCACCTTCCTCTGCCAAAGTTGGTTGTGCCATTTGTAGGCCTAAGACGGGCAGCCTCCTTGACTGTAAGTCTCATGGCTGTTGAGGCTTCTTGTAAGAACTTGGCCATCAGACAGTTTCACAGCTCTCGGAAAGGCGCTCTGTCTTTGTTCATGACGCCTGGTTCATGCCCGGGGTCCGTTCTGGGAGGCAGGACGATGATGCCCCACTCACCGGTGTGGGCCTGGCCCCCAGGCAGGACCTGGTGGGCACGAAGCACTTGCTGCTGTTTGTTGTCCGATTGATTCTTCAGGCTCCCACCCTTTTGAATCTGCCATTTCCTGCTGCAGGACTTGGGGCATTTACATAGCCTTTCAGTCCATTTTCTTTCCTGTAATTTTGAGGATTACAGATAATATACATGAAGTGCCTAATACTAGTGGGCACCCCAGAAATGGTGGTGGTATAACTGTCATAAATACTGTTACTCCAGCAGACTGCTTCGTGTTACCCCAGGAAGCACTGGTCTTATGCACCCACCCTACAGTCTGACCCCCCCGTCGTCCCACTTAAAAATGCCGGTGGGGGAGGGGACAGCTGGTCCACTAAGGAAGAGCCCGGAAGGAGCTCATGTGTGGGGGGACCGTGCCTGGTTCAGAAGACTTCTGGATTCAGTATAAGGCAAACCCTCCATCCTAGTCCGGAAGTCAGTAATTGCTTGAGATATTAGTTTGCTACTGGGTAAAACAATTCTAAAGAGAACTCTCAACATTTAAATCAGCCTCCAATTTTCCCTTTCCCTTCTTATCGAACCTGCTCTGATTGAGAAAGGATCATATCAGTGTTCAGCCCTCTAAATGATTTGACTTCTTTCTTCTTTGCCTTTTGGCTTGTGGCACTTCTTTCCTGCCCCCCTCCTATCCCAGAACCCTTTAGCAACAGACAAAACAAAACAAAACAAAACAAAAACTCTTTCCCTGCCCCAGAATCCTTACATAGCTTTGAGCCAGGGCTTGGCTTACGGGCACACTGAAGTCATGCCACCCACTGAGCACATCACGCACGAAGTCCCGTCCTCCAGAGCGAGCTGCCAGGCCAGGGGCCCCCAGGCTCTAAGGCCAGTGCTGAGGGCTGGCACAGTGGCCATGGGATGTACGATGCATTGAAGACGTCCTTTCTCTCGATTTGCTCAAGTACGTTAAGCAACTTTCTGGATGTCCCTGTCTTATCGGAGGATGCCAGGCTATCTATCCATGCGGAGGGATGGCTCCTTTCTTCAGGCTACGTCCTTTTAAAGATACTGTATCTTTTATTTAGATTTAATGAGGACAGACATTTTAATCAGAGGTTAGTCATTTATTTTGCAAACTATTGTTTTGATTCATCATTTTTGCAGATAATTAAATGGTTCAGTTGGCACAGTGTGTCCACTTTATTAAAACAGGTAATTTTGAAAAAAAAGATGCTGTTTTTTTGGATCACTGCACAAGAATTGCTTTTATCTTCATCACTGAGCAGAGTTTCTGGTTGTTTTGCCAGAAGGCTCTCATGTTCAAGCTTTTGGTGTCCCCTCTGGTCTGGAGGGGCTTGCCCTTGGCTGGTTGGGGTGCTCACCACTCTGCCCTTAGAAGCAGGAGATGAGGAATACATTCTGTGCTGTTACCTTGTAGACAGATTCTTAGGTTTTAATTGGATTGGGGAAAAGAGCCTACAAGTTATGAACTTTGCAGAGCAGCAGTTCTTCTGCTGAAAACAGATTAATTGTAGCCCTCACAGTGGGTGGAGTTTAAAAGTCAATTACTGCTTGTCCTATTATAATTTACACACCTAGGATTTGAAAAAGTCTGTCACTTGGTATAAAAATGAAAAGGTTACATTACTCGTTGGAGTATACCTATGACTTTTCATTTGTAAATGCTTTAGCTACATGTATTTGTATGTATGCAACTTGTAGCTGGGGAGCTACAATATAACTACATCTGGGAGCAAGATTACTTAGGAAGAATAACCTTTAAGACTTGGTTCTTTAAATCTATAATGGTTTAGAATATAGCCCTTCGTCTAGCGGTTCAGCCCACCTGTAGGCTCTGTGGCCAGCCCCTGCAGAGCCCTGGGAGCACTCCATTCCTCCGCCATGAACCAGTAAGGGAATAGCCCTTCAGGGGTCAATTTTTAAAAAACAAATTGCTCACAACATTTGCTTTCTTTGATTTTTCCATGTTTGTGTCCTGAATCAGTTAATTCACTCATTAAAAGGATTTATTTTAGGCGGGCCAATTAAAACTTTGGAAGCTAATTTTTTGCTGAGCAGCGCAGACCTCTGAAAACACAATTTATAACATGGCTTCTGCCCTTTTCCACCGAGAGCTGTCTGATATGGCAACCTCCGGTGCTTGTAGAAGTACAGAACTGCTGTTCTTTGTCCTCCCCTCCGGGCTGAGCTACAGCATAAGTGGGTCTCTCTTAGCCTCCCATTGTTTTAAGGTGAACAGCAAGTCTGAAAAGGCCAGCCCAGCCTGGCCCTGGAGTGGCACGCTGTATTTGTTTGCTTGCATAAACCCCATAGTTTAATTTTTTTTAATAGGAAGCTGCTGTGTAGTTTGGATATTTAAACAGTTATTAACCGAATGACAATTAACAGATTGCATAGACAGATTTTCTTTTGAAAACCTCTGAAATTGAGTACAGTTTGCAAAACTATCACGGCATAGTAATGACAATGAATTTTGATTTCCCGGAACTGATATTAGACTCCTTATTAAACTATGTGCATCTGCTTTTAATTTACTCCAAATAATTGGAAAATGCAATGAAGCTTTCCAATTAAAGCACGGCTTTATGCTGTTTAATAATACCCCCATAATATTATAGCTTATGAAGTGACAGGTGAGTTGGTGTATGAATAAAACATAAAGGCAGCAATAAGGGACAGAAAACCGGAGACAGTTGTGGGGATTTTAAATGCTGGATGTAATTTGCATATATTAATCTCTTCTTTTCAGCCTTATCAGGCGTTCTTCAGTATTTGAAGTTAAAATAGCGTTGACAGGCGGGAGTACGCTTAGTTTTTTCAAGGATTTATTACTTGTATAATTTCTGATCTTTAATAAGCAGATATGACTGATCCTCATAGTTCTATAGAAATCGGTTAATTGTTCCAGATGGCGTGTACTGATTATGCAAAATTACTTTTCACACCATTTTTTTTGTGATGGAGTTTGGAGTAAAATTAAATTTTTTATAGCCTTCTTATCATGCTGTTTTACAGTGGTTTTTCCACAGAAGTTGAATTTAATCTACTATATTACATTGACCAGCACAGTTATTCTAATGTAGCATTTTGTGATTTGACAAAGAATAATAGAACACATTGCTCATTGTTCATTACTGTGTCCCTAATAAAAAGGAGCTCCTGTGTATAGAACATAGCTGTTATTTATGAAGAATGCCTAATTCATACAGTTAAAAATGCAAAATTGTACTGTGAAATAGTTCCTTTTGGGGAGAGAATATCTGGGAGAAGCAAATGGAAATAGACTTGCTGCTACAGATTTTACATGCTAAAGGCGGGGTCTTCTTTTAATGACCAGAGTGGTTAAATAGTGCTACTTTCTTCTTTTTTGAAAGAAAAAAAAAGGCTAGATGATCTCATTCTATTAAGAGAGGTGTCACCAGTTGACTTGTCTTGATATACATAATCCCAAAAGGCTTTCATAATTTAGTATCATTTATAAAAGGTAGTTACACTTTGGTGTAAAATGTTTTTTTTTTAAGTCTAAAAAGCTTCAATGGTAATTCATTTCTAACATTTTCCAAAGTTAATTCCAAAATGTTGATTTTTGCAAAGCATCTTGTGCTGGTGTCAGATCCAACTCCAGGCTGTCATCAGGTGACATTAATCTAGGCCTATTCTTGTCCAGGTCCTCAGATAACATTCTCTTTACAGTTCCGCTGATAGTGGGATATGAAGGACTCAGCAGATGCACCCCAAAGTGAAGTTGTTGGGCTGTTATCTTGGTGCAGGTGTAGATGCAGTTTCCAGGAATGTGGGGTGGGAGGCATAGATTTTTCTGTTGCATCAAAGTTCTTGTCTCAGTGGGTAGTGTTTTAAATATAGCAGATAAATACAAAGAAAATTATTTCTAGGTATATAATCTGAAGTTCGACTTGTTTTCAAAAAAGACCACTGTGTATTAAGTCTTAACAGGATTTTTATAGACTCAGGACATGTATTCCTATTTAAATAGAGTACAGCCCCCCACACAGAGGAGACTCAACACTGACCTTCCCACGGCCCGACTGCCTGCTCCAGGCAGCTCAGTCCTGCATGCCAGCCCCCTCCAGCCACAGCTGTAG